>NW_025920112.1:6058931-6410460 GCF_902686445.1 Sciurus carolinensis
GAGAAAAACAGGAAGTGTTTACCATTGGCTGTATGATAATTAGTTCAGCCGCCTAGTGCATGGACAGATATAGCTTACATGTATGCTTGAGCTCATGATTACTTGACCTTTAATAGGATTGGATGGACATACCTGATTACAATTGCTTATGCATGAGACTGCTTATATATTGAGGGTGTTATCCAAATAAAGCGGAAGGTGCTTCATGAACTTCTGAAGAGTACGTGTCCTTTGTTCCGCTGGTCGGCAACAAGAGGCACAGCACAGCAGAAGAAATGTCAGAAAGGGAGTTCAGAATGTACATAATTAAAACAATCAGGGAAGCAAATGAAGAGATGAAAGAACAAATGCAGGCATTGAAGTATGAGATGAAAGAGCAAATGCAGGCATTAAATGATCACACCAATCTACAGTTAAAAGAAAAATTATGGGACGCAAAAGATCATTTCAACAAAGAGTTAGAGATTCTGAAAAACAAACAGAAATCCTTAAAGTGAAGGAAACAATAAAATAAGTTAAAAACTCCATAGAAAGCATAACCAATAGGATAGAACACCTGGAAGACAAAACTTCAGGCATTGAAGACAAAATATTTAATCTTGAAAACAAAATTGACCATAGAAGATGGTAAGAAATCATGAAGAGAATCTACAAGAATTATGGAATATCATGAAAAGGCCAAATTTAAGAATTACTGGGATTGAGGAAGGCTTAGAGAAACAAACCAAGGAATGAACAATCTACTCAAAAATAATGTCAGAAAACTCCCCACATCTGGAGAATGAAATGGAAAACCAGGTACGAGAGGCTTATAGGACTCCAAATATATAAAATTACAAAACACCTACACCAAGGTACATTATTATGAAAATATCTAACATACGAAATAAAGACAGAATTTTAAAGGCTGCAAGAGAAAATAATCAAATTACATTCAGGGGGAAACCATAAAAATATGAGCAGATTTTTCAATCCAGACCCTAAAAGCTAGAAGGGTCTGGAACAAAATTTACCAAACCCTGAAAGAAAATGGATGCCAACCAAGAATCTTATACTCAGCAAAACTTACCTTCAAATTTGACGATGAAATAAAATCCTTCCATGATAAACAAAAGGTAAAAGAATTTACAAAGAGAAAGTCAGCATTACAGAACATTCTCAGCAAAATATTCCATGAGGAAAAGATGAAAAACAGCAATGCAAATCAGCAATGGGATGAACAAGCCTAAAGAAATAGCCAAATAAAGAAGAAAGAAAATCATGTTAAAAAACAAAAATGAGTCAAATGCCTGGGAATACAAATCATATCACAATAATAACCCTGAATGTTAATGATCTGAACTCATCAATAAAAGACATAGACTGGTGGATTGAACTAAAAAGAAAAATCCAACAATATGCTGCCTGCAAGAGACTCATCTCATAGAAAGAGATACCCACAGAGTAAAGGTGAAAGGATGGGAAAAAACATACCATGCACACGGACACAGCAAAGAGCTGGAGTATCCATCCTCATTTCAGATAATGTGGACTTCAAGCCAAAACTAGTCAGAAAGGATAAAGAAGGACATTACATACTGCTTAAGGGAAGCATAAATCAGCAAGACATAACAATCATAAATATCCATGCCCTGAACATTGGCTCATTCATGTACATCAAACAAATCTTTCTCAATTCCAGAAATCAAATAGACCACAACACAATAATACTAGATGATTTTAACACACCTCTCTCACCACTGGATAGACCTTCCAAACAAAAATTGAATAAAGAAACCATAGATCTCAATAACACAATCAAAAATTTAGACTTAATGGACATATATAGAATATTCCATGCAATAAAGAGCAAAAACACTTTCTTCTCAGCATCACATGGATCCTTCTCTAAAATAGACCATAGTTTTTGCCACAAAGATACTGTTAGCAAATACAAGAAGACAGAGGTACTACCTTGTATTCTACCAGATCATAATGGATTGAAATTAGAAATAAATGACAGAATAAAAAACAGAAACTTCTCCAATACCTGGAGATTAAATAATACACTATTATATGATGAATGGATAACAGAGACATCAGGAGTGAAATAAAAAAAAATTCTTAGAAGTAAATGAGAACAAAGACATATCATATCAAATCTCTGGGACATTATGAAAGCAGTACTTAGAGGAAGATTTATTTCATGAAGCGCATTCAACAAAAGAAGAAAAGATCAACAAATAAATGACTTAACACAACAGCTCAAAGCCCTAGATAAAGAAGAGAAGACGAACACCTAAAGTAGTAGAAGACAGGAAATTGTTAAAATCAGAGATGAAATCAATGAAATTGAAACTAAAGAAACAATGAAAAAATTAACAAAATAAAGAGTTGGTTCTTTGAAAAAATAAACAAAATGGATAAGCCCTTAGCCACACTAACAAAGAAAAAGAGAGAGAAAACTCATATTACTAAAATTTGGAATTAACAAAGAAATATCACTACAAATATGAGTGAAATACAAAACATAATTAGAAGCTATTTTGAAAATCTATACTCTATCAAGCAGAAAACCTTGAAGACATCAACAAGTCTCTAGAGACGGAAAATTACCTAAACTGAACGAGGAGGACATATACAACTTAAATAAATTAATTTCAAGCAATCAAATAGAAGAAGTCATCAAAAGCCTACCAACAAAGAAAAATCCTGGACCAGATGTGTTCTCAGCCGAGTTCTACAAAACCATTAATGAAGAGCTCATTCCAATACTCCTCAAAGTATTCCATGAAATAGAAGAGGAGGGAACCCTCTCAAACTCATTCTATGAAGTCAATATCACCCTGATACCTAAACCAGACAGAGACACATTGAGGAAAGAAAATTTTAGACCAATATCCTTAATGAACATTTACACAGAATTTCTCAAAAAACTTTAGCAAATTGCATACAGAATATATCAAAAAGATAGTGCACCACAATCAAGTGGGTTTTAACCCAGGGATGCAGGTTGGTTCAACATCCAGAAATCAGTAAATGTCATTTGGGGCTGGGGAGAGAGCTCAGTTGGTAGAGTGCTTGCCTTGCAAGCACAAGGCCCTGGGTTCAATCCCCAGCACCACAAAAAAAAAAATAAAAAATTTTTAAAAAATTTAAAAAAAAGTCATTCACCATATCAACAGACTTAATGTTAAGAATCACATGATTATTTCAATAGATGCAGAAAAAGCATTCGATAAATATAGCAACCCTTCATGCTCAAAACACTAGAAAAAATAGGGATAGTGGCAACATTCCTTAAACTTTATAGGCCATCTATGCTAAGCCCATGGCCAATATCATTCTAAATGGTGAAAAACTGAAAGCATTCCCCCTAAAAACTGGAACAAGGCAGGGATGCCCTCTTTCACCACTTCTATTGAACATCATCCTTGAAACTCTAGCCACAGCAATTAGACAAACCAAAGAAATTAAAGGGATATGAATAGGAAAAAAAGAACTCAAACTATCCCTGTTCAATGATGACATGACTATATATTTAGAGGAACCTGGAAATTCCACCAGAAACCTTTTAGAACTCATAAATAAATTCAGTAATTTAGCAGGTTACAAGATCAATGCTCATAAATCCAATGCATTTTTATACTTAAGTGATGAATCTTCAGAAAGAGAAATTAGGAAAACTGCTCAATTCGCAATAGCCTCGAAAAAAATAAATACTTGGGAATCAATATCACAAAAGAGGTGAAAGACCTCTACAATGAGAACTACAGAACACTAAAGAAAGAAATTAAAGAAAACCTTAGAAGATGGAAAGGTCTCCCAAGTTCTTGGATAGGCAGAATTAATATTGTCAAAATGGCCATACTACCAAAAGTACTATATAGATTCAATGCAATTCCAATTAAAATCCCAATGATGTAACTTACAGAAATAGAGAAAGCAATCATGAAATTCATCTGGAAGAATAGGAAACCCAGAATAGCTAAAGCAATCCTTAGTAGGAAGAGCAAAGTAGGGGGTATCACAAAACCAGAACTTCAACTATACTACAAAGCAATAGGAACAAAAGTGGCATGGTATTGCTACCAAAATATACAGGTATATCAATGGTACAGACATGAACACAAATCCAAATAAATACAATTATCTCATTCTAGACAAAGGGGCCAAAAATATGCAATGGAGAAAAGATAGCTTCTTTTGCAAATGGTGCTGGAAAAACTGGAAATCCATATGCAACAGAATGAAATTAAATACCTATCTCTCACCCTGCACAAAACTCAACTCAAATGGATCAAGGTCCTCAGAATCAGACCAGAGATCCTTCATCTTACAGATGAAAAAGTAGGTCCAAATCTTCAACATGTCATCTCGGGATCAGACTTCCTTAACAGGACTCCGATAGCACAAGAAATAAAAGCAAGATTTAATAACTGGGATAGACTCAAACTAAAAAGCTTTCTCTCAGTAAAGGAAACTATCAGCAATGTGAAGAGAGAGTCTACAGAGTGGGAGAAAATCTTTGCCACTCATACTTCAGATAGAGCACGATTTCCAGAACTCAAATAACACTACACAAAGATTACAAATAATCCAATCAACAAATGGGTTAGGAATATGAACAGACACTTCACAGAAGAAGATCTGTAAGCAATCAACAGATACAAGAAAAAAATTTCAACATCGCTAGTAGTAAGAGAAATGCAAATCAAAACTACCCTAAGATTCCATCTCACCCCAATTAGAATGGTGATTATCAAGAATACAAGCAACAACAAGTGTTGGCGTGGATGTAGGGAATAAGGTACATTCATACATTGCTGGTGGGCTTGCAAATTAGTGCAGCCACTCTGGAAAGCAGTGTGGAGATTCCTTAGAAAACGTGGAATGGACCCTCCATTTGACCCAGCTATCCCACTCATCGGCCTATACCCAAAGGACTTAAAATCAGCATACTACCATGATACAGCCACAACAATATTCATAGTTACTCAATTCATAATAACTATGTTGTGTATCCAACCTAGATGTCCTTCAGTTGATGAATGGATAAAGAAACTATGGTATATATATATATATATATATATATATATATATATATATATATATATAATGGAATATTACTCAGCCACAAAAAATAATAAAATCATGGCATTCGCAGGCAAATGAATGAAATTGGAGAATATCATGCTAAGTGAGATAAGCCAATTCCAAAAAAACAAAGGATGAATAATCTCACTGATAAGAGGATGATGACACATAATGGGGTAGGGAGGGGCAGGAATGGAGGAATGAAGGACTGTATAGAGGGAAAAGAGGGGTGGGAGTGGTGGGGGAAGGGAAAAACAACAAAATTAGTCAACATTACCCTATGTAAATGTATGTTTACACAAATGGTATGCCTTTACTCCATGTACAAACAGAGAAACAACATGAATCCCATTTGTTTACAAGAAAAAAAAAAAGAGGCTTCGGATGAGACTTAGTGGTCAGTAACCTTGGGTTCAGTCCCTGGTACCAAAAAATAAATAAAACAAAATAAACTATTTCTTAAAATAAAAAGAATTGTAAAATTAGTTGAAAAAGACAACATAATTTTAATCAATACAGCAAGTTGAGGTGGATGAATTCAAAATGGTTCCATGAAAATTGTATGCAATATTGAATTTTTCTTCCTACAATAACTGGTACATTTTAAGATATATTATTTATATAAATACTTTTTTTTCTACCTACCTATTGTATATCAGGTATTTTCCATGTTATACTTTTTGCTTTAAAATGAATGTATTTATTTTTCTTCTCTGGAATTTCTGTGTAGACTATTCTGTGAATTTTCTGAGTATATTGCAAGTAAGAGTAAGTTAATGAAAAGAATTTAAACCAACCAGAAATCACCTGAGGAACTCTCCCACACTTTATTTGCATACACCATGCAGATGTCCCCCAAGGTCTCTGTGTTTCTATTGCAAACTTGGCAATCATAGAAAATGGCATTCTGCAGGTTTAAGGACCCTCTGGACTTCCTGTGTTCTTCACAGAACTAACCATTTTTTTTTATTCCTGGGCTACCTGACCCTTGGATGAGATTGCAATTTTCTGAGCAGAATAAAAATGAATCTCAGATGTGTTTGAACACTAACTGCCAAATACTCACTCCTGAGTGTGGTCTAATCTCCAAGAGGGAGCAGAACAGAGTCTCTTCTTGGCTTCTCCCTTCAACTGTGTCTGCACCATAGTGGATCTGTCCAGCGAGCACAGTGCCATGTGGGATGTTGGGAGCTCAGTCACCTCTGATTTATGTTAATCTAGTGCTTTGCCAGTGGAGTAGGACCCCAGGAGCTTAGAGATCTGCCTGTAATGACAGCAGGAGGCCTGAGCACAGCAGCAGGCAGAAGAAACTCCAGTGCCCAGGGGAGAGGATCTGGCCATGTGCCAGCATGGGCAATGGAAGACACAGGCAAACTCCTGTGCTCGACATTGCCCTAAATTGTAATTGAGAAACTAATGACACTGTGGATAGACTGATGGTGATCACTGTGTGTTCCCATTTCTGCACTCCTCCTTAGTGCGAGTTATGGGTGATTATGTGGGTCAGTTAACATTAAGAGAGATGAGAAACTCTCAGTCACTCACCAACCTGTAAGTGAGAATCCTCTAATACGCTCTGTAGTTCAGTGGCAACATGTTTTTATCATTGAGATGAAATTCACATCATATAAAATTAATCTTTGTAAGACTTAATGATATCAATTCAGTTATTTACCATATTTTCAAAATTGTATAACTTCCAACTACATCTTGTTCCTAAATACTTTCATTACTTCAGATGAACCATCTAATCCACTGTACACTTTGTCTGTATTATTCCTAATTATAGTCACTGAAAATGAGTATGTATTTGAGTATCTGAATAAAATATTTGTTGAATTTTGTATAAATAAAATAATTCATTATGTGATTCTTATTCTGGTTTAACTAAACCTAATGATTTCACTACTAATCCACCTGGTAAATTGTATCTTTAGTTCATTCCTTAAGAATGAATGACTATTCATTACATGTATATGCTGGAAACATATTCGTCTACACATTCATTTTTGCACATATTTTTCTTCATTCTGCTAATATAATGAGAATGATATATTGGTATTCATATATTTTACTAGCTTTGACTTCTCTGGTATACAATTAAAACTCTGTATCATTATGTTTAATAATTATGTCCATAAACAACTCAGATGAAGAAAAACTTACTTTGATTCATGAGTTCATAGTTTTTTTCTGTCATTGGCCAGTTCCATGGATTTGTGTCCATGGTGTGTGTACACTAAAGAAGGACAGAGAAAAGGGAAGTTGTTCAGGATGTGACTTTCAGTAAGCAAAGATAGGGAAGGGGAAATGGGTTGCAAAGAAGATGAATGCTTGCAATCCAGGTACCATCTTGGGACTGCAGAGTGGCAGAGCCTATGGAAACTGAAACCCAGATTTGTGAGGTAGTGGAAACCTTCAGGCACACTGTAAGTCTACAGGGTAGAAAATGTACTGCTTCAGATCCCTATGACTAGATGGGAAGACACACTAACAAAATGGAAAATGAGGGGGGGGAATAAAGCACTCCAAACAAACCAGAATGCTTCAATTATAGACTCCATTGACAGCACAGTAGAAGAAATGCAAGAGGAGTTCAGAATTTAATTAATGAAACTGCTCCATGACTTTAAGAAGGATATAAAGACTGAAAGCAGAGATATGTTTCATGAAATGTAAGATAACTTAAATAAAGAGATGAAGATCCTGAAAAGAAATCTAGAATAATCATTGAAATGAAGAAATCAATAAAACAAAATAAAATTCAATGGAAAGTAGTACCAACAAGGAGACGATTTGGAAGACAGAACCTCAGGCAATGAGACAAAATATATAATATTGAAAATTAATTTGACCACACAGAGAAGATGATAAATTGGGTGATATTTCCTGTGGGGGCATCTGGAATTCCATCCAGTGTTTGACAAAGATCCTCTGGAGGATGATTACAAAGGCTCATCCTAAAAGGAATTGCTGGATGTTTTGCTCCGGAGCATGGTGTTTTTTCTCCTGTGTTTTTCTGAAAATATATTACTCATTTCAGTCTGAACGGATTGCTTAAGGGGATGAGGGGGACTACAACAAAAATACCAGAAAATATTATCTACAATCTGAAAAACAATGGGTCTTTACCACTAACAAAATTTAAAAAAATTTTGTAACCTGTGCAATGAGTCCCTGAAAGCCTCTGAAGAAAATAGTTATAGATCTGCCTTTGTCTCCAACAGGCTGGTTAAATTTTAACGATGGTTTTGTTTATGTGTGGTGGTGAGGTAAGAGAATAAGGTTTCACAACATTCCTTCCTTCCTACAAAGAATATGTCACCCCTATAATAAATGTTGGCACACAATAACCATTGGGACCACTGCCCTCCTGTAACCCTTAACTCAGCAATTTAGATATTAACCAGATGGACCTAGTAGAGATGGTCACATGAGGTTACTTGTCTATCACTTTAACTGCGAGAATAATAATAGTCTTAGGTCACATAGAGTTTAGATATTAACGAAGTAAATATTGTATTAGCTCATCGACGTAGTTAGATATTCTTAAAACAATTGTGATTAGGTAAAGATAATCTGTAAGGTTACTGTTTTCTCATAATCTTTCGGTTCCTTGTTAAAAACAATTTCTGCCTATGCTTTGGAAACTTCTTTAATATTAACCACAAGACTGCTATTATAGTCTGAAGAAAAATGTATATTAACCCAGCCTTCCCCATAATAAAGTGGGAGTGATTGCACCAGAACTAGAGCCTGTGTCTTTCATTCTCCACCCATCGCTGACGCTGTCTCCCTGTGCCCCGTTTACCGGTGTGGAACCCATGGACTGCTGCTAGGGCTGGACCCCGGCAATTTCCTCACCCAGACACAATGCCTGAGAAGCAGTTGCTGAAGCCAAGGGAGTGGATCTACTGTGACTACTTCTGGGCTGATAAGAAAGAACCCCAAGGCAATGGCACTGGGGCAAGGTTTGAACTGCTGCTCCATAAGGAACTGAAGGGCAAACAAATGCAGAAAGAAATGTCTTAGTTTGTCCAAGAGAGGATAAAGATTGAAGAGGAGTATGCAATGAACTTGGCTAAGATCTCTCAGAGTTTCTCGGCAGTACAGAAGGAAGGCTCCCTGGGAGAAGCATGGGTTTAGGTGAAGAAGAGCCTGGCAGATGAAGAAGAAGTTCATCTCAACTTCTCCACCAACCTTCACAGCAAGGTAGAAAAGCCCCTAAGACACTTTGGTGAGAACTTCAAGAAAGACATGAAAAAGTGTGACCAACATATCTCTGACCTCCACAAGCAACTCACCAGCTGCTATACATTTGTGGAGAAGGCCCAGAAAGCTCTCACAGAGAAGCAGAGAGACCTGGAGCTGAAGACCCAGCAGCTGGAGATCAAGCTGAGCAATAAGAAGGAGGAGAACATGCACAGCAGAAGCCCACACAGGTTTGTGATGACCTCATGCTCTGTGTGGACCTCTACGACCACGCCCAGTTCAAGTGCTTTGAAGAGATGGTGACCACCAAGAGCTGGTGTGGTGGGAAGTGGAGAACGTGGAGATTATCTGGCAACATTTGTACCAGTACTCATAGCTGCAACACAAGACGGACATTTTCAACCAAAGCATAGTTGAGCTTTGAAAACTGCTTTGAAAAGTGAACCTGGCCAAACACAGAGAGTTGTGGGTCAGAGAGCACAAAATGCACAACATTCACCCTGTGGACAGTGAGATCTATATGCGCCTGTGTCCCCCCTGAGGTCCTGCACAGGAGAGGGGTAGAATGTCCCA
The DNA here is from genome assembly GCF_902686445.1 of Sciurus carolinensis. Lineage (NCBI taxonomy): Eukaryota > Metazoa > Chordata > Mammalia > Rodentia > Sciuridae > Sciurus > Sciurus carolinensis. The sequence goes on from NW_025920112.1 coordinate 6,068,793, forward strand.
CAGAGAGGAGAAGGTGGCTCATGCTTGGTGAAGCTGCCTTCCCACCCACTCTCCTGTTCACTGAGGTGAGAGCTGATGATTCCAGAAGGGTTGCCCAGCTGGGGAATCCCAAATATTCCCAAGCCAAGAAAACACACCTGCAACCCTGCCCTTGTCTCCATGACTGAAGCCACCCAAACTCCATGCCATGCTTGTTGCTCTGAGAACAAACTGAGTCTGGAACTTTGGGGTCCCTGCTGACTCCCATAGGAGTGGCCATCACACATTTATGCCCTTGGATGCCCGAAGGTCCATCCTCCCACTGGTAACTTTCTCTCCTTAAGGACTTTGACATATCAGGGGAGGGCCACCTATGCCTCCAAGCCAATGTCAGGATCAGAATCATTGATACAAGGCATCATCAACTCAGCCTGCACCTAGAATCCCTGATAGGATTCATTTTTCTCATTGCATTCTTAAAGCCCAAATCTAGCTGTTCTTGTCCACTTTTTATCCTCATGAGTCTTAGGAATGCCTGTTTTCTGTCTTTCCAGACCAACCCCCTGTCAGGAGAGTTCAGGATGGATCTACCTCATTTGGCTAATTAGCCCCAAGTCGAACCTTTGAATGATGGTTTCTATCATACCAAACATCATCACTGAGTCTCTGGAAATACCAATCCATCCATTACTCAGATCCTTTCTCAGTCCCCACCCTGCCACCTCTGCTCAGTCTCACTACAGGGAGTTTTCCAAAGTTCTCAGCCAGCAAGACCTCCTTCAGCTCTGTGCATGTCCAAAGGCTTTGAGGGATGGAGATGAAGCAACTCACCTCAGAAACCAGATGGGGTCTGTCTGCCATGGTATCCTGGCCATCAGTGGGCTACCCTGACCAGCACTCTCCCAGGCTACCCACCATGGAGTTAATGGGGCTGGGTCAGTCCTACATGGGAGACAGGTTTGGACAAGTCCCCTTTGTCATTCCCCATATGTCTCCATCTGCATATGCATTATAGGGTTTGTGCTGTTGTTCCTTGTATGGGCACTGCCGACTTTCACGGTCATAGGAGTTCTTTGCTATCCAGGCTTGTCCTGCTCCCTGGGCCTCCAGCTCCTCTGAACTTTCCAGAGCCCTTTTCCAAGTCCTCACATGGAGCCAGCACCTCCTTTCCCTCTGTCCAACTTACCTGGAGAAGCCTGGACCAGGTGTGATTCAAGAAGCTTTTCAACACTGCCAGTGGGTTCAGTCCATCACTTACTTTTCTACTACAGCAAACATCATTTCCACCATATTAACGTAGAGAAACAGCCTGAGGGGACTGGGAGAAAAATATTGACATAGCAAGTAAAGAAAAATTTACACACAGAAACCCATGCTATGAGTGTACTTCTTTCTTCATCTTTCCATCAGTGTCTTTGGATTGTTCCTTACATGTCCCAAGTTCTATGAGCACAATTCACTGTTCTTTCCCTCACTTTTACAAGCAAATAATGGATAACATTAATTTTGATGCTTTCAGCATCTCCTTCATTAAATTGGAATTGCTTTCTCATAGTTTATATTAGAAAGATGTCCAATATACTAAAGCAAACAAGAAAAAAAAAAGTAGATGAATGATTCCAGGGCTTAAAATCTTTGGCCACCTTTTCCAGGAATGCCTCCACCTACTGAAATCTACCACCAAGCCAGTCATTGACACCAGGATGGACTGGTTAGGTTGTATCTCACACAATTTAATCACTTAACTTTGAAAATTTCTCTGTCAACACAGGGACTACTGGGAAATATCTCACATTCCATTCATTTCATTCACTGCTGGTCCCCCAAGTCCCATGTCCATTTAACAATACAAAATGAATTTAGTCCATCTCCAGGTGTCCCTTAGTCATAACAATTCCAGCATTCCAAAAGTGCAAGTCCAAAATATCAACTGAAAATGAAGATAAACTCTTGACTGTGACTCCCTGTAAAAATCAAAAGCAAGTTACATACATCCTATATCCACTGGAAAACAGTAAACCTTCCACATACAAAAGGAAATACTAGGAGCATAGAAAAAATGGATGAGGCCTGAGGAATACCAAAATCAACTGAGCAAACAGGTCACACAAGTCCACCTGTAATTCACCATAAGGCATCTAGGGTCCTTAACTGCTTGTGCTATTTCCAGATAGCTTGAGCATTCCTGCACTTTTGGCCTTGCCAGTTATAGAGCAAAGGGTTTTGTTTTTCTTTGCCTCTGCAACCAGCAGCTTTACTTGGCAAAGACTCTATGCTACTTCCATGTGGTAATTCCCAGAGATTCCACTTTAACTTTGGCACACTTTCAGAGGTTCATATTTCACCCTGTCAGGGGCAACCTGAAGGGGCTCAGAAATTGTTACAGTTTGCTTGGTCTCATGGACCTTTCTTTGAAATGATGGTGGAAGCCTCCGTGACCCCTTAAGCTTGAGCACACTGCAATCTTGTAGAGCCAGAACCACATAGATGTTTGCTGCCAGCTCAACACACTGGTATCCCTGAAATTACTGCCATGGTGATATATGAATATCTTTCTTGCTGAGAATGGTAAAAACACTTGCTGGCCCTGTGCAAGCAGGGTGCCCACAAGACACTTCTCAAGAGAATTTTCCCTTTTTCATCATTGAATATGGAATGTGTGAGGGCTTGAAATTCCTTAGGTATGCTCAGATTCTTTCCAATTGTTTCTATGTGACATATTTAGCATTTCTTTAGGGGCTGAATCTCCTTATAACCACAACTTCCTTTGGCTCATTTTTAAAATGATTCCTTTGAAACTCTGTCCAATATGGTTTTTAATTTCTACTAACAAAAATAACTGCTTTCTTAAAATGCTGTATATCTATGATATTGATATAAATATTCTAAAGACTTTATGAAACATGGAATAGTTTGATGGTTCTGGATTTATGTTCTTAGTCATAAATATTAAATTAAAATGCTCTATAAATTATGTGGCAATATTGTCCTCTTGATGGTTAAACTCTGATCGAATTTCTAACTACAGGCTGCTCCAAAGCTTTTGTCTTCTTCAGTTTTGATTCTATAAAGTACTGACAAACATATTCATGAAATAGACTCTAACAAAGACTCCTAAATACAGTCCCCTTATAATGGTAGATTGATTATTCACAGAAGATTTCTTTCCAATAGATACTATGCCTTAATTGATATTACTAAAATAATTTTCCTGTTTCAAATACAGTAAACAAAGTAAATGTTTCTTTTAAATTCTGAAGAAGTTCATGCCACACTAATATACCCAGAGAGTTTTCCACTATGTGACACAAGATGTGAACTATTTTGAAGTTCATATATCATTATTTTTTTTTTCATTTCCTGTGTCACCAAGTCTTTCAGGTTAAAACATAAGTTAACATCCAAAATCTATGTCACGGTGAATAGATATCATTAAGGTTGGTGCTTCCAATTTAATTTCTTTCAAAATTCATACATTAGGTATATACTCAATTTACCTGCCTAGCAACTCAATGATTGTTGATAAAAGTCACTTATCATGATTCAGTAAGCTATAGATTTGGAGGAAATGCACATAAAGTTTGAGTTTGAAGAATTCACCTGGGGTTCTCTGAAGATCCTTCTACTCTAGCATTGAGAAACAGAAGTCATTGGACTGAACTTGTGAATGGAGCTCGTGTTGTGATTGGATCCTGTTTACTGGAGGGCAAGACTTCTGGCATCAGTCAGTGCTGGGGTGCCCACTGGTTCTATTTCTTCTATCCCCCTTTAAGAAATACCTCTATTAATATGTCACATAGGTTTAGGTTTTTGTATTTTCCTAGGTAATAAATACATTTATGTTTTTCTCCAATTGTATTCTATTAGTATAATCATGAAAAAATTGTTTCTCAAAATTTGGAATTTGGTGTATTGATTGTGATTTGACATAAATATTTTTCTCATTTTTGTTATAAGTATTCCTATCCAACTTGTAATTGAGCATATATCAGTTATGATTAATATTTGGCAAAGCATATCCTATTGAGGAAGCTAGAATATTTGGAGAGATATAAGTTGTTTGAGATGAAAGAGAGCCACAGGTCAGGCATGGTGGCACATGACTGCATTCCCAGTGCATCAGTTAAGGAAGGAGAATGGGAGGAATGAAGCTAGTATGAGCAGCAGAGTGAGGCCCTAAGCAACTGAGCAATACTCTATCTCTATATTAAACAGAATAAAGTCTGAGAATATGCCCCTGTGTTCAATTGTTGTGTAAGAAAAAAAATAGTCTGTCTCAAGATTTAGAGAACAAGAAAAGATAGATATTTACTTAATGAATTCCAGTAAACTGAGAGTAATTTAAGAGTTGACTTGGTCAGACACTGAAGTCAATTAGAGTACATCTTTTCCTACTTATCAGGCATCACACATTAGCATAGATTTTACAGATTTTAAATGAGTGGGATGAAGACCACCCTTAAGCAGACATGCAGCTCAGCTTCTGGGATTGTTCAATCGCACTAGGCAACTCATGGACATAACAAAAAAGACTGGCAGTCCTCACAGGCAAGGGAGTCAGGGTTCTCTTCCCTTGTGTATGGATATTATTGTCAGGATGGAGGGGTGACAATGGCCCTGTGTTTATTTCATGAACAAAGAGTATCTTTTTCATGTTCAGATGAAGATGGACAGAATTATTCTTGTGATTTTCTCACAGTTTTGGAGATATTTTCTTTAGGATTTGATTTTAGAATATTTTAAATGTAGTTAATTGACAAAATTATGTATTGTAGTTCTTAAATACTGTTTGACAACACTCTGAATAAGAACCGGTTCTGTGAGTGTAAATATCTCCAGATTTGATAGGTAAAGTTTCCCTGTATGACCATATTTAAATATAGGTGCTGCAACATATTCAATGAATCTTCATTATATGAAAACTCAAATAATTTCAGCAAATATTTTGAATTGTATATACTCATTAAAAGATGAATTGAGTCAGGCATGGTGGTGAATGCCTGAAATTTCAGTGGCTTGGGAGACCGAGGCAGCAAGATGTTGAATTCAAAAGTTGCCTGATTAATAGTGAGGCAATAAGTAAGTCAATGAGATCCTGTCTCTAAATAAAATGAAAATTTGGACAGGGTTGTGGTTCAGTGGACGGGTGCCCCTGATTTCATTCCAGGTACCCACCTACCAAAAAGAAGATGCACTGAAAAAACTACACATTTTATTAAGGATCCATAGAAATTATGTGGCAATTCCATAAATTTATTTTTTACAAAAACACAAATACTAACAAGGTGTTGCTTAATGCATCTATTTCACTGATAGGACCAGAAGATCTGACCAGATCAATTAAAGAGCAGGAATGTTTGTTTGAAGGCTCACAAGATTCAGAGGTCTTCATTCATAGAAGGCTTTCCCCTTTCCTCATGGCTCAAGGTGAGGATGAATATCCTGGTGGAAGAAGTTGATGGAGGAAAGGAGCTCACATCATGGTGATCAGAAAGCAGAGAGTCTCCACTGTCCAGATACAAATATATACCACAAAATCACAACCCAATTTTCACCTCCTCCAGTCACACCTCACTCAGTTAATCCCCCAAGGGGATTAAATACCAATTGGGTTGAGAATATTACAACCAAATAATTTCTCCTCTGAACCTCCTTGTATTGTCTCACTCATGGGCTTCTGGGGGACACGACATACCCAAATGTAAATGACTGATAATAGAGTAGGCAATGTACTTGGTAAAGACCAAAATTGAAGAATATTGTATACAATTATGAACTTCAATCAGTAAAATTAGGATCATTCTGAAATGCATCTCTACCTTTTTCCTTAGAAAAACTGTCTTCCCATGGCTCTCATCACTGCTTCCTTTACCTGTTTGTTCCTGAGACTGTAGGTGAGAGGATTCAGGAAGGGAGGAACCATGGTATAGCAGGCAGAGAGAACCAAGTACTGGACTGTGTGAGAGTTTGCTGAAGGCCTCAGATATATGCCTGTGCTGGAGCTGAGGAAGATGGACACCACAAGGATGTGAGGGGTGCAGGTGGAGAAGGCCTTTACTGAGGCTCTGGTGGGATATTTCAGCACAGTAGAAAATATGTGAATATATGACATGATTATTAAATCATAGCAGCTCCCACCAAGTACTATAATAGAGACTAGAATAAGGATCATGTTGCTGGTAGTGTCAGAGCAAGAGAGCATCAGTAGAGAGGGGACATCACAGAAGAACTGATGGACCACGTTTGACTGGCAGAAGGACGGCTGGAAGGTGTCCCAGTGTGCACAGCTGCATACACCAGGCCACTGAGCAGGGAAGACACGGTGATACAAACACAAAAATGAGGGTTCATGATGGTAGGGTACTGGAGGGGCTGGCAGATGGCCACATAGCAGTCCCAGGCCATGATGGAGAGAAAAAGAAGTTCAACACATGCACAAAAAAGACCAAGTAGATCTGGGTTTCACTGTCACCTACTGAAATGGTCCTGTTGCCAGTGATTGAGTTGACATAGGCATTGGGGACATCAATGGAAATGAAGCACATGTCCACGATATACAGGTTCCTGAGGAAGAATTACATGGGCATGTGCCGGTTCTGGTCAGCAGTGTTGACAGTGACAATGAGCAGCTTCCCTCAGAAAGTACTCAGGTAGCTCACTGTGAAAATGTGAAATAGAGGAGACTCATATTCCAGCCATCAGGAGAGCCCAGGAGGAGAAATTCCATTACCATGGTGGAATTGGCCATTTACAGAATATTCTCTTTGGGAAGATAAAGAGACAATAGGAAGCAAAATACATGACTAATACAATTACAGTACATATTCATGTCCAAGGTGTTTCCTTGCAAAAAAAAGGAAGTTCACAGGGCTGGGGATATAGCTCAGTTGGTAGAGTGTTTGCCTTGCAAGCACAAGTCCCTGGGTTCAATCTCCTGTACTGCAAAAAAAAAAAAAAAAAAAAAAAAAAAAAAAAAAGAAAAAGAAAACAAACAAAAAATGATCAAACATATGAGAAAAACTATTCTTTCAAATATTTAAGAATATTCAAATATTCTTTCAAATATTTAATATTGAAGAAAAGAGATAATTATTTTATCTCCTCTCTTGTAATAAAACAATTTTCCCCTGGCACTTTGCCTATCAGGACTTTCATAAACATGAGTCAAATGTACATTCTCTTAATTGTCACTCTCTATGAAGACCCACCTTGCCATCATCAACCTATTCCCATTCCTGTGATATGGCAAAGTAGAGGACATGTAGACAAATTCCTGCAAATACATCAGAGCAGGACTCATTCTGCTTTAAGTAAATGAGAAGAAAAGAAAAAAACATTTGTGGAACATGATTGACCTTTAAAAAATAATGCAAAATACATGACTTTCTTCCAGGAAAGTATGGGAAACTACAGGGACAGGGAAGTGAACCTAAGAGAAGCCAGTGTTCTTATGCCTTTTATCCACAGTGTGTTCCCAAATTCTTTGCCATGAGCTCAACTCATAGAAGAAAATTGCAAATAGCTTTTTTTGTTCAAATCAATTCCTCAAGACAACATCTACCTTGCTTCTTTCAAGGTGTGTGCTTTGATTCAATTTTCAGCAGCTCTGAATTCTTGACTCTGATGACCTTGAACTCAGATGTTGTTAGGTCCTCTATCCAAGTTAAATATTTGAAAGAATAGTTCAGTAATATAAAGATTTTTAAAGTTATTGTATCTCTTCTCTTGTAATAAAACAATTTTCCCCTGGCACTTCAGAATATGAGAAACATCATACTGTTATATCATGATAGCATTTTATGTGCTTGCAAATTGAGAATAACACTGAATTTCACAGAACAATTTGGTGTAGATTTTTATCAAGTGACACAACTTTATAGTCTCCAAAAACTAATGATGGTTACAAAAAAGATCTTTGTTTTATAATATAAATATGATAACCGGGAGATGATGGAGTGGTAGCTTTTTTGTTTGTTATACTCTGAAAACATTCCAAAATAATGTAAGTAGAGCAGCATGTGTGTCCAGAATGATTTGATATGCTTACTAGCTTTAATGGGTGTACAATCTATTTTAGTAAAATTACATTTCACATAGGTTCTAACAAACTATGGCCTCTATTTACATGTGCCTGGAAAGTATGACTCAATTTTCTCTATCATGATTTCTAAGCAGAAATAGCACTATAATCATTAAGGCACCATTGATTCAGCATATCATTCTCATCAATGGTTATTAGATTATAGTAGGTAACTGTATCCACCTACATGGGATAATTATGGAAGTATCATAATGTGAAGAAATGATGTTCCATTTAGTCAGGTAATTACAACTTCTTTATATTCAAATAATGCCTCTCCCAAACATTAGATCATATAATCTAGATAGAAAATATTTCTAAATATTCATTACTTTTACTTCCCAGTATATGTCTTAGTTTAAGCCATGATATGAAGTGGCATGGTATAAATAAGCTACAATAAAAGTGAGATTTATTATTATAACAATGCAGATCCTTGACCTCAGCAGATTTAACACCTTTTAGCAAATGTACCAAATAACTATAATCATCCTGTGAATGTCCCCAAATTATTTCAGAGTTCATGACAATATTTTGAGGAAAAGCCAAGTACCTTTATCTCAATGTGTATCTTAATCATTTAAGTAGGTTTTAGGAGAAAAGTGATGAAAAGTCCAAATTGCTTTTTCATAGGCACTAGAAAGGTAAATTGAATGATGTGTCCCCATTGCATTTGATCATTTCTAGGTAGAGTGCATCCCTCAGCGCAGGTGTGCAGGTCTGCAGCCCAGGGTCTGGGCATGACCTGCAGGACTTGTCCTCAGCCCCTCCATTATTCCTCCCATGACCTCCCAAGATTCCCATGAGGGGCACCTGCAGGAGTTGCTCACCTCCATTTCTGCAGGGCCACCTGTCTGATGGGGCATTCTTCAATGCTCTGTAATTTAGCTAACACCATCCTCTTCCACAAATTAAAACTGAGAACATTACTTACCACTGTATCCACTGTTAATAATGTTTTCTCCTCAGTGTTTTTACTGCATGAACTTGGATTCCTTTGTACTTAGGACAATTTGCCTTTGTCTCATTGATACATCGCATTTCCTTACTTTCTTCTCAATTGTATCATGATCTTTTAAAAAGACACTGACTGTAATCCTTAACAGGAACATTTTTCTCATAGGCATAACACTGCTGCAGCAGCTCAGACAAGCTCAATCCTGAGTCACCTACATCACCCTTTCCTCTGTCCTTTGTAGACCTGAGTCTCACTCAGCATCTTGCCACCTTAACCACACTAACACATAGAAAAGTGACCTTCCTGCTGAGCCTATCTGCACTCCTCTGGAAGTGTGAGAGTCTCCCAGGGTCAGAGGTGGGTGGCCATACACAAATAAGTTGCTGTTAATTTTACAGTCATGATGAAGTTGAAATGATCCTACTCAGTCTACCTGCAATCTTATCTGATCCCCATCTCTGTTCCTCCATGACACAAACTTGAAACTCATACCTCAGTGACACTCTTGTCACAGCTGGCAGAGCCCCTGTTTCTACTGTCACATAATGATCTGATATTCCTATTAGAATGTATGGAACTAGAAAGGAGGCTCATATGCAACTTTCCTCTGTAACCTTCTTCATAACCTCTAATTTATTTTTCCACATATCTATTTTCTTAAAAAATTGGCATATCATACTCAATTGCAGGAAACAAGTATGTGTTCATCACCCCCACAACAGTGTCACACATTTATGACTTTTAGAAAATGTAATGTTCATTTTTTACACATTTATTAGAAATGACATGACTTCCTGCCTAGGAATTAGTCAGTAATTATATTGTCACATTAATAACTAACCAGTAAGGTGGACTGATATTATTCTACTGATTTACAAATGAATAGCATCCAAATAGGCTTTGGACCATCTTCACTTCTATAACAGATAAGGTCAAACTGGGTTGAAATAAAGAAAGCCTAACTCCCCCATACATTTATAAGGTAAAATATAAAGCAGTAGTTGATCAAAGGACATTATTGATGACATAATTGTGGCCACAGCTATTCCAAACACTGGGTTTTAGGGAAATAAGTAAATGATTAGTGTCTTTACATAATGTAATTACTCACTCCTGAGTATTGCATGCTGCCAAAGTGAATAGAACAGTCTCTCCTTGGCTTCTCTGTCTGCAGCAGGGTGGAACAGTCCAGCCAGCACAGTGTCAGGAGGGATGTGAGGAGCTCAGTCACCTCTGCTTTATGTGAACCTGGTTACCAGCTAGAGGATACAGGGCCCTTGGGGGGACTAGAGCAGAGCCTGCAGAGACAGGTGGAGGCCAAGCACACCAGGAGGCAGCAGAATATCCAGAACCCAGGGGAGAAACCTGGCCACATGACAGCATGTACAGTGGATGACACAGGGGAGTCCTCTGCTGGGCATTGCCCTACATCATTGCTGAGAACTGAGTAGCACTGAGGAGAGGCTGATGGGCTCACAATATGTTCTCTACTCTGCCTCCTTCACCTCAGTGTGAGTTAGGGGTGTTTATGTGATCAGATGACATTAGGGTGGTGAAAGCTCTCACTCTCTCACCAACCTGCAAGTGGGAATCATCTAACACTGCGTGCAGTTTGGCAGAAAATCTCTTATAATTCAGATGAAATCCTCCTGACATAAAATTTATCTCTGTAAAAGTTCATGGTTATCAGTTCAGTGTCATTACCACCAGTACAAAATTGTACAACTTCCAAATACCACTTCTTCCCAAATACGTTTATTAGTTCAGATGAACTAATAAAGGTACACACACTGTACCTTTTATATCTAATTGCAGTCATGGGAAACACTAAATTTACTCTGAATCTTTACCTTTCTGTGAAATCTCATAAAAAAAATCATTCAATATATGATATCTTTTTCTGACTTGACTAAGCCTACATTTTTCAAAATTAATCCAACTTGTAGCATGTATCATTAGTTCATTCCCTAAGGACGAATGACATTCCACTATATATATATATATATATATATATATATATATATGTATATATTTAATAAATACATTCATTGGTGGACATATTGTACTTCATTCTGTTAATAAAATGTGACTGATTTACTGGTTCTCATATGTTTTGGCATCATTTGTATTTCTGTTACACATTCTGTGCACTCTATGATTATGCTGAGTAATTGTGTGAGTCAGCTTGGCATTTTTTTGACCACAAACACCTGGTCAAAAAACAAAGAAACAATCAAAAAATACCATTTCAAAAAAGCAACTCAGATGAGGGGAAGCACATTTTGGCTCAGGGGTTCAGAGACTTAATCTCATTGACTAATTCCATGGCATTGTACCCATGGAGTCAGTAAATTAAGGAAGGACCCAGAAGAGAGAAACTTCTCTGGATTTGGCTACAAGAAAGGAAAGAAAGGGAAGGTGAAAGGGGATAGAAGAATGATGAATACTTCCAGAGCTTTACCCCAGTGGTCACTTCCTCCAGCAATGACCCGTATGCATAAAGATACGATCCAGTCAATTCATTCAAACCAGGATGAACTGATTATTTTACAACTCTCACAATCCAGTCATTTTACTTATGAAAATTTCTGTCTGGGCTCAGGGGCTTTTTGGAGACACCTCACTTCCATTGCATAATATCCCCTGCTAGTCCCCCAAAACTCTTGTTCCTTTAACAATGCAAATGGATTTTAGTCCATCTCCAATGATTCCACAGTGTTTAAAATTCCAGGATTTCCCCAAAGTTTAAGACCACTATCCCACCTGAAACTGAAGGTAAACTCTTGAATGTGAACCCTTGTGAAAACCAAAAGCAAGTCTCATAAATTCAATATCCACTGGTAGCAAGCAAACCTTCCCATTTCAAACAGGAATAATAGGGCTATTGAAACAATGGGTGGGTCAGAGGAAAAAAAATCCCAGATAAGCAAAAATAACTCCACCTGCAATTCCTCATTAGCATCTAGGACCCTTGACGGAAAGACCTTATTTCCAAAGAGTTTGGTAATTACTGTCCTTTGGTCTTGCTAATTGGAGAGCGAGGGGGATCTCTTTACGTGGCTCCTTCTGTAGGTACATGCTTTTCTGACCGGCAGGTCATGCTACTTGAACATATTAATTTTGGGGAATTCCATTCCAAATTTGGGTTCATCATCACAGCTTCACATATTATCATATCAAGGGCAGCCTACAGGACCTTGGATCCTGCTACAGTTTGCCTGACCCCTAAGGAATTTCTTTGAGATGATGGTGGAATCCTTTATGACCCCTTAACTTGACCACCGTGTCTTCCTACAGAGCCAGTAGCACATAAATATTGTTAAAGCCTACTGCCAGCTGACACCATAGTTTTTCCCTGAAACTGCTGCCATGGTAGTTTCTGAATGTCTTCCTTGCTGTGCATAATAATATCACTTGCTCGGCCCACTGTGCAAGCATTGTGACACCAAGAGACTTCTTGAGGGAATGTTCCCTTCCAATTCCTTGAGTGTGTAAGGGATGTAGTCTTGCAATTGTCTTAGATGCTCTCAGTCTCCTTCATGATGTCTCATTGTGAAGTACTTGTCATCTTTAAAGGGACTGCATTCTCTTTATCACCACAACTTCCTTGGACCCAGGTTTTAAAATGATTATTTTTAACTCTGAATTCAATCTGGTTCTTATCTCTACTCATATAAACAACCACTTTCATACAATGCTCTATGTATATGCTATTGATATAAATATTTTAAAGGCTTTGTAAAAATTGAAAAATCTGATGGTTCTAACAAAATGTAGTCAGTCTTGAATATGCCCTTTAAGTGCAGTATAGTAGCATCTAGTACATTGTCTTTTTGGTGGCTGAACTCTCATCAAATTTCTATCTTTTGATTATACTAAGTCTTTGTGTTCTTTTCTTTTTTTATTTCATGAAGCACTGATAGAAATTATCACAAAAAGGCTCTAAAAAGTACTCTCACATATAGTTTCTCACGTATAGTTGGAAACTATATTATAGACCTGATATTTTGAAAACCTGTCTTTCCAAAATATATCTTGGACATAATTGATACCAATGTAAATATTCTATTCCTTATTTTACAACTAGTGGAGAAAGTAAAAATTTTTGCAGGATTCTTCATAAGTTCCATGTGATACTCACACACTTATGGCATTTTGCATTATTTGAAACTGATGTGACATACCATGGAGTCATTATATCAATATTTCATTTTTTCCCCTCTCCTTGGCCACACAGTTTTTTCATTATAGAGTGTAAGTAAAGGTCTGAAAACATTCATCAAAGGGACACTTCTCAATTGGACTGGTGGTTTGGATTCAATTTATTTCCAACCTTATCCATTAAATTTAAAGTTAATTTACTTGGCAACCTTAAAGCATGGAAAGTTCATGAGTTAGGATTCAGTGAGTTATAGAAATGCAAGTAATGTGTAGTTTGCAGAATTCATCTGGGGTCCTCTGAAGGTTCATCTGCTCTAGCAGGGAACATTTAATCAGTGAGAACTAGAAGACATGGGACATAGTTTCTGGATGAAAATTGTTTGCTGGTTGAATCATGTCACAGCAAGTCAAGGCTTCCTGCATCGACAGCACTGGGATGTTTACTGGTTCCCTTTGTAAATGTTTCCTTCTCAGCAAACTTTAAGAAATGTCTTTGGTAATCAAACACATGCATTAAGGCTTTTGCAATTTCCAAGGTAATAAATGCATTTTTGTTTAAAGGTTATGAGAGAAAAGTACCAGGTAACATATGGAGAAAACCCATGTTTATCAGCAGATATCTCAGACCAGACAAAAAAGCTAGGAGGGCCTGGAACAACATATTTCAAGCTTGAAAGAACATGGATGCCAACAAAGAATCGTATACCCAGCAAAGCTAACCTTCAGATTTGATGAGAAAATAAAATATTTCTGTGATAAACAAAACTTAAAAGAATTTACAAATAGAATACCTGCACTAGAGAACATGCTCAGGGAAATATTCCATGAGTAGTAAATGAAAAAGTACAATGTAAGTCAGTAAAGGGAAGAATTGCCCTAAAGGAAAAGCCAATCAAAGGAGAAACCTTTGATCAAAAAGAAGGCAAAATGGTCAGCAATACAAATCACATATCAATAATAATTCTAAATGGTAATGGTCTAAATTCATTAATCAAAAGACATAGACTGGAAGATGGGATGAAAACGAAAGACCCAAAAATATGCTGCTTTCAAGAGACACATCTCATAGAAAAAGACATACAGAGACTAAAGGTGAAAGGATGGGACAAAAAACTACCATGCATGCAGACTCAGTAAAAACGTGGGTGTTACCATCCTTATATTAGATAAAGCAGACTTCAAGCCAAACTTTGTCAGAAGGGAAAAAGGACATTTTATACTGTTCATGGGAACCATAAATTATCAAAACATAGCAATCATAAATATATGTGACCCATAAAATGGCACAACCATATATGTCAAACCTTCTCAATACCAGGAAGAAAATAGACCACAATACAATAATACTGGATGAGTTCAAAACACTGCTCTTACCACTGAATATATATTCCAAACAAAAATTGAACAAAGAAACCATAGAACTCAATAACACAATCAATAAATTAGACTAAACAGACATATATAATATTCCATTTATCAACAAGCAAATATACTTTCTTCTTAGTAGCAAATGGATCCTTCTCTAAAACAGAACATATGCTAATAAATAAAGCAGCCTTTAGTAAATACAAATGAAATAGTCATTTTCCTGTATTCTATCTGATCATAATGGAAAGAAAGTAGAAATAAATGATAATATAAAAGACCCAAACTATTCCAACACCTGGCAACTACATAATACACTATTGAATGATGCATGGATAGCAGGAGACATCAGGAAGAAGATAAAAAGAATTTTTAAATGTAAAGGAGAAAAACTATAAAACATATCAAAATGTATGGGTCACTATGAAAGCAGTACTAAGAGGAAATTCATTGCATGGAGCACATTCATAAAAAAAAGAAAGTCAACAAATAAATGATGTAACATTACAATCATAGGGTCCTAGAAAAATAAGAACAGATAAACACAAAAAGTACAAGAAGACAGGAAATAATAAAAATCAGAGATGAAATTAATAAATTGGAATGGAAAAACACAATTTTAAAAATTGACAAAACAAAAAGTTGGTTCTTTGAAAAAGTAAATTGATAAACCCTATCAACACTAATGAAAAGAAGGAGCAAAAATTCAAATCACTAAAATTCATGATGGAAAAGGAAATATCATGACAGACACCTTTGAAATATGAAGCATAATTATAAGTGATTTTGAAAGTCTATACTCAAACAAAACAAAAAATTTCAAAGAAACTGACAAATTTTTAGAGCCATGAGATTATCCCAAACTGAATTAGGAAGACATACACAATTTAAGCAGTTCAAATTCAATCAATAAAATAGAAGAAGTCATCAAGAGCCTACCAACCAAGAAAAATCTGGGACAAGATGGAGGCTCAGCTGAGTTCTGCAAGACCTTTAAAGAAGAACTAATAGCAAGACTCCTCAAAGTATTCCATTAAATAGAAAAGGAGGAATTGTTACAAATTCATTCTATGAAGCTAGTATGACCCTGATACAAAACCAGACAAAGATATATCAAGGAAAGAAAACTTGACCAATATCCCTGATGAACATATATGCAAAAATCCTTAACAAAATTCTGGAAAATCATGTACAAAAACATAGAAAAGATAGCACACCATGATCTTGTGGGATTCATCTTAGGGATACAAGGTTAGTTGCATACCCAGAAATCAAAAAAAGTAACTCATTACATCAACAGACTTAACCTTAAGAATCATGATTATTTTAATTGATGCAGAAAAAGTGTTTTCTAAAATACAGTACCTCTTCATGCTCAAACCACTAGATAAAATAAGGATAGTAGGAAGACACCTCAATGTTGTAAAGCTATCAATGATAAGACCAAGGTCAACATTTTTCTAAATGGAGAAACACTGAAAGCATTTCCTCTAAAATCTACAATAAGACTTGGATGCCCTCTTTTACCATTTCTATGAAAAATCATTCTTGAAACACTAGCCAGAGAAATTATGTAAGCCAAAGAAATTAAAGTGATAGGAATAAGAAAAGAAGAACCCAAGCTGTCACTCTTTGCCAATGACATGATGCTACATTCAGAGGATACAAAAAACTCCTCCAGAGAACTTCTAGAACTAATACATGAATTCTTCAAAGGAGCAGGATATAAAATCAGCATTAATTTATCTAATGCATTTCTATTCATAAATGTTGTATCCTCTGAAAGAGAAATTAGAAAAACTACTCCATTCAAAATAGCCTAAAAATAATTAGGAATAAATCTAACAAAAGAGATGACAGACCTCTACAATGAGAAGTACAGAACACTAAAGAAAGAAATTGAAAAAAACCTTAGAAGATGGAAAGATCTTCTATATTCCTGGATAGGAATAATTAATATTGTGAAAATGCCCATACTACCAAAGGTGCTATACAGATTTAATGCATTCCAATTAAAATCCCAATGAAATTCCTCATAGAAATAGAGAAAGCAATCATGAAATTCATCTGGAAGAATAAGAGAACCAGAATAGCCAAAGCAATCCTAAACAGGAAGAGTTGTGCAGGAAGTATCACTATAGCAGAACTTAAACTATACTACAGAGCAATAGTAACAAAAATGGCAAGGTATTGGCATCAAAATTGACAGATAGACCAATGGCAAAGGATAGAAGAAACAGAGACAAACCCAGACCAATACAGTTACCTCATACTAGACAAAAGTGCCAAAAACATTTAATGGAGAAAGGATAGCCACTTCATCAAATGGTGCTGGGGAAACTGGAAATACTTATGCAATACAATAAAATTAAAACTATCTCTCACCCTGAATGAGACTCAACTCAGAAGTGTCAAGGGCTTAGGAATTAGATATGAAACCTTAACCAAACAGAATAGAAAGTATGCCTAAATCTTCATTATGTTGACTTAGGACCAGACTTCATTAACTCTTGAGATTCTCAGAGCTCAAGAAATGGAAGAAGAATCAATAATTGAATGTATTCAAACTAAAAATATTTTTCTCAAGAAAGGAATCAATCAATAATGTGAAAAGAGAGCATACAGAGTGGGAGAAAATCTTTTCCCCATGCACTTAAGATAGAACACTAATCTCTAAATTTATAATGAACTTAAAATTTTTATACCTGTTGGGGGCTGTGCCAGCCATAACGGCACCTGATCACATCAGCAGTGAGGAGGTTAATTGACATAAGCACACTCAGGTGATTTATCACTGGCCGTATTCAGTTAAGTCCACATGCACAACGTGTGCACAGGTGTTCTCCAGCGCACCTGCTCTTGCCTGCTCGTTTTAACCCTTGCCATGATGGGGAAGCTGGCTCCTCACCTGATCCCAACTGGTGTGGCCCCACCTTCCACCTCCTGGAGGGAATATAAGCGGGCAGTAGGCGGGGGCGCAACAGTAAGAAGCAACATTAAGAGCAGCAGCTAGCAGAAAGAAGCAGAGTAGAAGCCACTAGCAGAAAGGAAGAAGAAAAGGCAGCAAGCAGATAGAAGCAGTTCACAGAGAGAAGAAGCAGGCAGCGGGGGAAGGCAGATCACAGAGTGGAGAATTGAGAACACACCTCTAGATCACAGATAGGTAGATCGCAGTACGTGGGACGCATTACTAAGAAGCACCTCAGATAGACGCACCCTTAGTTCACAGGATGCAGGACGCATCTTTAAGAAGAAGCAGCAGAACTAAGAAGAAATAGATCTATGATAAGTGTAGAAGCCTCTCTTTCTCTAAAACTTTCTCTCTAAGCAAAGTTTCTCTTCCTCTAAGCAATTCTCTTCCTCTAAGCAAAGTCTCTCTTCCTGATAAGCGAAGTTTCTCTTCCTCTAAGCAAAACCTATCTTTCTCTCAAAGTCTCTCTTCCTCTATAAATTAGTGAATATAGGAAAAGTAGTTTATTTCCAGGCCCCTCCGATAAATACCTGCGCAATTGTTGCCACGGGTGGCGACAATACCATAAATACAAAGAAACCAATAAATAAATGGGATAAGGAACTGAGCAGATACTTCATAGGATAAGATATACAGGTGATCATCAAGTATACGTAAAAGTGTTCATTATCTCTAGTAATTAGAGAAGTCTAAACCACCTGAAGATTTCACCTAACTCCAATTAGAATGACTGTAATCAAGAACACAAGAAATAATAGGTGTTGGTGAGGATGTGGGGGAAAAGTCACACTCATACATTTCTGGTGGAGTTGCAAATTGGTGCAAACACTCTGGAAAGCAGTGAGGAGATTCCTCAGAAAACTTGGAATGGACCCACTTTTATCCAATTATTTCACTCCTCAGTTTATACCCAAAGACTTAAAATCAGCATACTACAGGAACACAGCTACATCAATGTTTACAGTTGCTCAATTCATAAGGGCTAGATTGTTGAACCAATATAGAAGTTCTTCAGTTGATAAATGCACAAACAGTGGTATATATATATACACAATGGGATATTATTAGGCCATAAAGAAGAATAAAATTATGGCTTCTGCATGTAAGTGGATGGAATTGGAGAATATCATGCCAAATGAAATAAGGCAATCCCTAAAAACTGAAGGCAGAATATTTTCTCTGGTAAGTGGAAGATGATACATAATGAGGATTGGGGAGGTAAAGAAAAGAATGAACTTTGGATTGTATAGAGGGAAATGAGGGTAAGGGGCAGGGAGGAAATGGGGGAAGGAAAGATCATCATTACCCTATATACGTGCATGATTACATGAATGGTGTGAATCTACATCATGTACTGCTAGGGGCTCAAATTCAGAACAGACTGATCACCACTGAGAAGTCCAAATTGAGGGTCTTTATTAAACCAGCAACCTGAGTGTCTCACACAATGCCCCAGACATGGCTATTGGGAGAACAGCTGCAACCACAGGGTTTCAGGGGTTTTATACCATAAGTCAGTACATAATTTGTAAGTGTCATTTGCTATGACTTAAAATTATAAACTAATATCTTGAGATCTGAAATCCTGAGCAGAAGGGGTTAGTGGGTCAAAATGACCTTTTGTAGGTACAAATTAAAGAATGGATACTAATGTCTAAACAATCTCTGTTGACATCACCTGTTGACATGGTACATTGTTTCAGAAAATAGGAAACAAATAGAGACCAATTTTTATTTTAAAAAATTGCCTTTTTGTCATTTTGTATTGCCAAGTAAGTCATGTTAAGCAAATGCTAATGGGTATAGAGGTGGGGTATTCCCATGGGAGAAGGTAAGAAACTGTAGATGGGCACAGAGAACTGGCTTACCCATGGGAGAAGCATTTCCTGTGTAACATGGAGTCTCAGAGCAAAATGGAGTGAGCTTAGTCATTGTCCATATAGCCTGGCCTATAACATGTTCATGGAGTCAAATCTGTAAGCCAGTCACAGTAAAACCATAAAAATGAACAGTTGTATCCCTCAAAATACAAATGGGTTATCTAAAGAGAAAAAAAAAAGAAATGCCTTTATGAATTGATCAGATAAGTTTAGTCTTATTTATTTTCCTAGGTAATAAATACATTTAGGCTTTTCTCCACTTTTTTTTCTATTAGTGTACTGGTGAACAAAATTGTTTTTCAGTATTTGGAATTTAATGCATTGAGTTTGACAATGAATAAGCAATTTTTCCCATTGTGTTATGTAAGTATTCCTGGGTAACTTGACATTCAGCATATATCAGTTATAATTAATGATTAGCCCAGCATATGCCAGTGAGGACACTAAAACGTTTGGGGAAAAATAACTTGTGTAAGATGATATGTTGCCACAAACTGGGCACAGATGTGCTCACCTGCATCTCAGTGGCTCAGGAGTGTAAGTTATGAGGATCTCAGGTTCAAAGCCAGCCTCAGCAACTTATGCCCTAAGCACTTAGAATAACCCTTTTTTCTGTAATAAAATAGACAAAGGGCCAGGGATGCACCCTTGGGTTCAAAACATACCAAAAGCAATAATTAGAAAAACAAAGATTGCTACAAGTACAGAGAGAGGTTTACTTAATGAACTCCTGTAATCTGAGAGAAATTGTGGAGTTGACATTGTCAGACATCTTGGGCAGTCAATTATGTTCCATCTTGTCTTCATTATAGGGCCTGATACATTAGCATAAATATTTCAGAATTAAGGTATATGGGAGGAAAACCCTCAGATGACTGACCTGCAATACATCCCTGTGGTTTGTTCCTGGACACTGGGTGACTCATGAACATAAAAAAGACTGACAGCTGTCACAGCTGGGGAAGTCCAGGGTGCTTTTCTCAGTGGATGTGTTTGACTCTCGGGATACAGGGTGTGGTACCCATGGCTCTGTTTACTTCATCAACAAGGAACTTCTTCCTTTTTCACGTTCCAAATGGAGAGGAGTATTATTGGGATTCTCTATACATTTCTGCTTATAAATTCTTAAGGACTTGATTTTTATATAATATAAAATATAAAATTTTGATTTTTATATAATAATTTTTATATTTCTGCTTTTAAATAATTAAGTTGGCACAATTATGCATCACAGTGCTTTCAAATTTGTTCAGTACTTCTCTGAATAAGAGTAGATTATGTGAGTATAGGTCATCTTCATGTTTTATTTGTAAATGTTTTGTCTGTGACAGTATTTGATGCAGTGCTTTGAATCATTAAATAAAATTTAATATATATAAACACAAATGATATCAGAAAATATATTGTTATGTTTATATACTACAAGGTATTGATAAACTTATATATAATATGAAGGATCGATGAAAATGATATGGTAAATCATAAATTAATCATTTTATGAAATAGCTCAGCATCAAATAAGGTAACATTAGTGTAGGAAGTGTAACATGTAAAGCCCACATAAGAAGAGCACTTCATTTTATTTAACTTCACTTCGTGAAGGATATAATGCTGGAATTCATCTTTTTCTTTTCGCTGAGAACAACTGTCTTCCTATTACTCTTCTCACAGCTTCCTTTACCTGTTTCTTCCTGAGACTAAAGATGAGAGGATTCAAGAAGGGAGGAACCATGGTATAAAAGGGAGAGAGAAGAATGTACTGGAGTGTTTCAGAGTTTGCTGAAGGTCTCAGGTACACACCTGTAGTAGAACATAGGAAGATGGACAACACTAGGATGTGAGGAGTGCAGGTGGAGAAGGCCTTCCTTGAGGCTCTGGAGGGAAATTTCAGCATAGTAGAAAATAAGCCAATATATGACATGACAATAAATGTAATGCCATCACCACAAACCCCACAGCAAAGAGAAGATTAAGGATCTTCTTGCTGGTGATGTAAGAGCAGGAGAGCCTCAGCAGGGAGGGGACATCACAGAAGAAATGTAGGGCCATGTTTGACTGGGGGAAGAACAACTGGAATGTGTGCCCAGTGTGCACACCTGCATACACCAGGCCACTGAGTAGGGAATCCAGGGTCATGCGGACACAATGCGGACAATTTGTGATGATGGGGTACGGCACAGGCTGGTAGATGTTCACATAGCAGTCCCAGCCATATATGAAAGAAAAAGAAGCTCAACACTTGCACAAAAATTACAGAGAAGATCTGAGTTTCATAAACAGCAACTAAAATGGCCCTGTTGCAAGTGGGAGAGTTGATACAGGCAATGGGGACAGTGACAGAAATGTAGCACATGTCCAAGATGGACAGGTTCCTGAGGAAGAAGTACATGGGTGTGTGCAGTTTCTGTTCAGCAATGTTGACAGTGACAATGAGCAGGTTCCCTAATAAAGTACCCAGGATGGTCTGTTGGAATACCATAAAATTTAGGAAATTCTGTTTCCTGCCACTAGGAGTGCCCAGGAGGAGAAATTCAGTAACCATGGTGAGCCTGACCATTTACAAGAAATTCTAATTGTCCAGGGAAATAAAGAGATAAGATATAGGAAGCAAAGAATGATTAATACTATTATTAGGGGCTGGAGTTTTAGCTCAGTGGTAGAGCACTTACCTAGTATGTGTGAGGCACTGAGTTTGAGTCTATGTCAAAATAAAATAAAAATCCCATCAAACTAAAAATGTAATTCAAAAACACAATTGGTTTACATATTCATGCCCAAAGTGATTTATTGTTTTTTTCAGTAGCTTTCCCTGCAGGAAAAGGACGACTTTCAGGTTTATGGTTGTGTAATCATTTCTAAGTAAGGTGCACCTCCCAGTGCATGTGTGGAGGTCTGCAGTCCAGGGTCTGAGAGTGACATGCTGGGTTGTCCTCAGCTCCTCCATCATGCCTGCCTTGACCTCCTGAGACTCCTATGCAGAGCACTTTCAGGGGCAGCTCACTCTTCTCCTGCATGTTCATCTTTCTGACACTGCATTCTTTAGTGTTCTGTACATTTGTTACCTTCATTCTCCTCCAGGAATACATTTTCAACATTATTTTGCCATTGTATGAGCACTTCATATTCAAATAACCTTTTATTTTTTGTAGGAATATACTCTTGATTTGGGAGTATTAATCTCCATGAACTGGAAGAGATCTCATCAGAAGACTGAAGAATTCAAACTTACCCATTTTAGGCTCACAGGTCCAGTGTTGTGGAAAACTGAGGAGACCTGCCCTCACCTGGACTCCCCTCAGTTCGCCACTCTCCTTGATGTTTCCCAAGCCCTGGGTGGTGCTGTCTCACAGTCACACACCCTGAGTCAGTTGCTGTTCCCACTCCCACTGTGGATTTCAATTCCTCTCCAACTGATCAGTTGAGGATTTTAAAGCATGTGGTTTCCAGCCAAACTGATGTTGTACTAACCTTCTACTTTACTCTGTGTTCAGCACCATGAAGTTGAAGTTGTAGAGGTTTCAAGCCAGTCAATATACAGAGGAGAGAAATTCCTTCCTATGGACAAACTCCGCAGGACTATAGACCCCCACTTTGAATGGCTTACAAATGCTCTGCAATTCCTCTGTCCTTGAGGACTGGAGACATTATCTTATTATAAAAACATATAGTACAAGTGGGCTCTGAGAAGAAAGCAAGTTATGTGCTCTGCAAATGCACAAAGCTAAGTACACTATGTTACCTAATGTAACTTGATACAACCCAGGAATAGGTTATAAAACTGAACTGGCTTTCCAACAGGAGCCACGTCTTGCTGTACACCATAGTGTGTGCTTGTCTCTTTATTTCCCTTCTCCTTAATATTTAGAGCTGCACCCCACCTAACTTTTATAGCTGGATCCTGCACAGGCACTCTTCTGAATGTGTTTACAGGAAAAGGGGTTAGCTTACTACCTGGAATATGCCTGCAGCTGTTGCTCATCAGCTGGTTCAGATCCCACTGGTAAGCTATGGGGAATTCTCTGTCTGATGCACAATGTCTTCCTTGGGCTGACCTTCCTTTTCTGTTTTGTAAGCCTAAACATACTGTAACTAATGCTGATCTTACTACCATGCTGTCTGAAATAGATTCTTGCTGTCCATGGTATCCAGAGAGTGGGTCCTTAAGAACCAAAGATTGGGAAGATATAGGTAAAAAATTGCATGAGGAGACATGGATACTACACCAGTATTATATGCTTGGTAATTGTGTCGAGATGCTATCTCAAAATCAGCCATGACAGCATTACCAACTTCTGTGATAATTCTACAACTGAAGTTTTTTTCTCACACACCTCAACCTCTTCCTTCTTCTCCGACAGTCCAGTTTCATTTATCTGAATGTATCAGGCAGGCAGCTGCTGAGGGAGAAATTCACGCATTGGTTGTCTGCCCCCTTAGATTAAATAATGCTAAGTCCAATTACAGGTCACCTCCCCACCCAGGACCAAAGGAGGAGAAACCCCTTTTACCTGCAGATGCAGATGTGTCCTTCACAAATATTTCCAATTCAAACAGAAGCTCCTTCCACAAATTCTTTCATGCCACTAGAGAGAACACAGTTATACATTTGATTACTACTGAGGTTGCTCAAATACATGTTCCTAGGGAAGTTGGTAAACTACCCAAATCAAGGATTTCTCCCCAAAGATGCCTTTGGTTTAATTTTGCCCACTCTCATTGTACTAAAGAAGAAAAATTACAATTTCTAGTGTAATTGATTCTGATTGTACTGGTGTAATGCACATTCATGTTTGTTTTCATGTGCCTTTAAATCTACCCAAAGTATCACTCATAGCTCAATTAATTGTAATTCTTTATATTACTGCCCAATAGCTCCTAACTGAAAGGGGGAATGCAAGATTTGGTTTCACTATTATTGGGCAGGTTTATGTATTATGAAAATAGACCAAAATTAACCCTTTGTTTAAATGAGCAGTCAATCACAGTGTTATGGGACACTGGTGTTGACATTAGAGTTAGACCTCTCTCCATGTGGCCTTTTGCATGGAAATTACAAAGGGCTTCACCAGTTTGTAGAATAGAAGACAATAATAAACAGGTGCTTAAGAGCTCACTGTGATTGTGATACCCCACCCCTTCCAACCCAGATCAAGGTATTACTCATTCAACAGTAGATTATGAATATCCCTTTCCCATATGAGTCAGCAACATCTTGCACATGTCACAAATGCCTATGGAATCTCCATTTTATAGGGGTCTCTGCAGATTTGACTGCCTTGCCACTAAAATGGATGGATGGTCACCATTCCTGTCTGGCTAGAACAATGGCCATGGTCTAAGGAAAATTTGGCAGCCACAGAGGTCCTCATTCAAGAATAGTTTCAATTGGGACATATTGAACATTCTACCAGTCCATGGAATATGTCCATATTTATCATAAAAAAGAAATCAGGGTAATGGAGAATATTACAAGATTTAAGAGAAGGTATAAATGTATACAACCTATGGGTCTACTTCAGTGTGGATTGCCTCACCGTAATCTAATTCCTCAGTAATTTTTTCTTAAATGTAATAGACCTAAATGACTGGGTTTTTCATTTTTAGCCATTCCTCTCTTTCATCATGACTCAGAAAAATTGCCTTCCCATTTCCTATTTTCAATGATCACAAACCTGCTGACAGATATCAGTGGAAAGTTCTTCCTTAAAGTATGTTCAGTAGCCCCACATTATTTCAATATTTTGTGAATAAGGTTCTTCAGCCTTTCTGACAATTATCCCCACATATACATGTTTATTATTACATGGTTGATACTTTGACTTCTGTTCCAATACTTAGACAAAAGTTACTTTACTAAATTGCAACATATTCTATTACAATCTGTCCCCCATATGGCCACAGAAAAAAAATTAATGACAACTTCCTATTAACTACTTAGGACATAAAATACTCCAATGTTATTCTGTTCCTCATATTCCAAAATTATCTCTTTCTTCCAAAAATTTTCAAGTTTATTTGCAAAAATTTTAGGACATTTAAATTGGGCCTGACCATATATTTCTTTAACTACTGTTATGTTACTGCTTTTTATCAAGTGTTGAAAAAAAACAATGTAATCCCATCATTTTTTTCCAGTTAATTCCTGCACTGATTACAGGTCTTCAACATGTTAATGAAAAATTATTTACAGATCATATGTATAGACTCCCAACATTCATTGTTCTTTTATCTATAATATTCTTTACCAGAAATTCTTATGCATTTTCTGCAGTTGATGACATTTATAATAAAGTCTTGTATATAACAGAGTAGTTATATGCTCCTCACTTTTCAGGAAGAAGTAGTCTCCCTTATGCTGATATGTATGTTCAATGGATCTCTGATGGTCGCAATCATATTTTATTTCTTACTGGAACTGATATTCATGTACTTTTTCTTACACATGAAAAGACTTTACATTCACAACATTTACAATTTTCTTCATATCATCAAGCTGTCTTTACTGATGTTTGGGCTCTTGATACTTTCCATGCACCTCCAGATGAACACCTTTCCTTATTGTGTCGAGTCTCTGTCTTCCTTCTTCTATGATCTCCTCCATTCCACTTTCCAGTAGGATTACTGTCTACACTGGTGAAGGGAAACAATGGGACATGGTACCTATATTCACTGATACAAAGTGGACTGATTATAACACATTTCCTCAAGCTTCTCCTCAGTGACATTGTTAGCTGTAATTATTTTGACTCTTCATATGTTTCCCATCACCTTAAACATCATGGTAGTTTCTCAGTACAGGCCTAACTGATGCCTCATATTTCCTCTGGAATTCTGTCACCTCACTTGGACTCTAATGTGTTATCCCTGTTTGTCACTCTTCAATCTCTTACAGGATCATACAGCTCCAGTGTTTCTTGCTCACATAAGTAGTCACACTAAGATTCCCAGACTGCTCACTGATGGAAATGTTCATGCTGATGCTGCTATGAAATCACTTTATTTTCTCTTTTCAGATGCCATGGAATCACACAATATTTTTCATCAATATGTTCACTGTTTAATGAAAACCTTTTCTATTCCTCTTAACAGGTCTGTTTCATCACTAATAATTGCTCTCATTGCATGCCCTGTTTTTCCCCTACTTGGGAAACTCTAAACCCTCCAGGTTTACATTCTAATGCACTTTGTCAGATGGATGCAACTTATTTCCCTCCCTTCCACCCCTATACTGTCTTACACATTACCATAGATAGATATTTCCTCAGGCCTTATATGGGGCAGTGCACATCATTCAGAGATGGTCTCAGTCTGTATCTCTCATTTTCTCTTCTGCATTGCCACCATGGTTAAACTTCATCACTTAAAAACTGACAGTGTTAATACTGCTTATACTTCCAATGCCTTTGCTCAGTTTTGTAATCAACATAATGTAATTCTAACCCATGGAATTCTCCACAATCTTACTGGAAAGGCCTTATTTGAACATGCACTTTGCAATCTTAAACCATACCTTTCGAAACAAAAACATAAAAGGGCATCTAACCTTACTCATGTTAATAATGCTTTCAATACTACCTTGTTCAAAATGAATGCTCTTAATGTACAATATGAAGATAATGCACAGTGCTGGTCCTGTGTCTTGAACAGACACTTTACACCTAAGGATCCACTCCCAAAGATTTATGTAAAAAAATGAGTTCCACCAGATCTGATATGGCAGGACCCTGTACCTTTGATTACTTTGATTACTTGGGGCAAGGAATATGCTGCTGTTCTTATTCTACAAGTCGTGTCTTAATACCTGGCAGGTTATGAGACCTGTCAAACATCATGAGTTGGCATCAAGGACTTGAAAACCCGGATCCCAAATTCCAGTTGTTCCTCGATGAAGAGGATTCTAATTCCAAAAAGGAAAATCCAAAAAGAACAAGAGACCCAAGGGAACTTATCTTCTAATCATATAGTGACTTTGGGGAACACAAAACATTTAAAAACATCTCATCAAGAATTTCTAGCATAGAGGTTTTAAAATGTACCCAAGAAAATTTGTTTACAGCCTTGTTTATAAAACTTGCCCGAAATTCCACAATGTTCTTGCCTATTATTGCATTTTTTCTCTGTTGTTGCATCCCTGTTGCTCTTGGCCCTGTACAAAATACTGTTCCATCTTTGACTTTCTGCATTCATTATAATACTTGGGTCCACTTAGTAAAATTTGTTAATTCTTCTGAAATTTGTATCATCAAGCTATTCATTATAATAGGATTACTATGGATTGTTTGCTGCTGTTGCATCATAAAGGACACCAGACACTTAATAATATGTGGCTTTATTAACTTAACTGAGAACAGTAACCCCATCCAAAAAGAATTGGATAATCTTAAAGCATTGTAACAATAGTTCAAAAAGATTGTGGAGGTTGGGATTTATTAGATTGGTTAACCTCACGACTATCAAATTTTACATGGATCAGTCACTTTTTCAATGGAGACTGTTTATTGATACTTGCCTTATTATGCTGTGCTGCTTTTTGCCAACCTCTGCCCTGCTTTCTTCCTCTACCTTCCTTACATAAAAGTGAAGTCATGTCTATTGAAAAAACCATATGAAACAAAAAAGTGGAGTTGTAGAGGTTTTCAGTCAGTCAATGTTCAGAGGAATGTAAGTCCTTCAAGTGAGCAAACTCCTCAGGACAGTAAGACCTTCTGTTTCAATAGGTTAGAAATGCTCTGCAACTCCTCCATCCTTGAGGCCTGAGGACATTATCTTATTATACAATCATTTGGTATTAGTGGACTCTGAGAAGCAAGTTATGTGATCTGCATATGCTCAAAGCTATCTGCACTATTTAAGCTAATGTAAATAGATATAACCCTGGAATACATAGCAAAACTGAGCAGTTTTTCACAAGGGAGCCACTTCTTGCTTTCACCATCTTGTGTGCTTTTCTCTGTATTTCCTCTCCCATTAATCTTTACAGCTGGACCAAATTCACCTTTATTGAAGATCCCTTTGGCTAAAAACAATTTGCCTCAGTCTTGTTGACACTTTCCATTATATTCCTTTCTTCTCAATGAATCATAATTATGTAAAATGATTCTGACTGTATATCCTGAATATAACAATTCACGCACAGTTACAGCAATTTGGCAGCATGTCAGCATGTCAGGCAAGTTCGATCCTGAGTCACCTACATCATCATCTCTGCCCTCTGCAAACATGAATCCTCCTCCTCACCACACACACCCTTCAAAGTTATCTTTCTGCTGAACCCGCCTGGGCTCCTCTGAAAAGGTGTGTGTTTCCCAGATTCAGGGTGGCTGCTCAGATACTGGTATGTTGCTGTTAATTTCACGGTGAGGGTGAAGTTCAAGGGGTCCTACTCAGTCAACCTACAGTCTGTTTCATTCCCCATCTCCTATTCCTCCTTGACACAAACCTGACTTTCACCTGAGGAATATTATTGTTCAGTGCTCACTATTTTACAGTGGCTATTGATTTAATTTTTCCAATTAGTTTTTACTGGACTTTAAAGGATACTCAAATGCCATATATCCTGTGAAACCCTCTTCCATTTTTCTGTAGTGTTAGAAATCAACATGTTAATCAACCTTTCAATAAATCAGTAAGTAACCACCCCTCCAAGTTACTAGTGCAGTTTTCTTCATTTTGGACCATGGATCATGCATCATTTTATATTTCAGGAGCAAGTGCATGACTTCCTGCATGGTGGTTGATAAACTAATACCTGTGGCATTGTTGACTGACTTCTCACCTGCACTGGCTTTCTTTATTCTACTAATTTACAGATGAAAAGTTCCCAAGCAGACTCTGACTATGTAATCTGTTGTAGCACACACAGTGCAGCCTGGGGTGAGGTCATGCAAGCTCAGCACCCTTTGTAATTGTAATATTAGTCTATTTAATGCAGTACTCACTCAGAAAATATAACTAATGACACAAATATGGCCACAGGTGTTTCAGATTTTGAGGTTTAAAATAAAAGAAAAATATTGGTATTTTTAGATAATTTGATTATCATGGGGGACATAATAGAATAATACAGTGTGTAACAGTGTAAATAAATATGACAAATTCAGAAGGTGACAGGTGATAAGACAAATCCATGTTAAACACATTTCAGTTTTTAACCCTACCTTCTCACCTTTAGGTACTTCACAGGTTATTGCTGCTCAGTCCCATGGATTTATGTCAAATAAAAGATGGAATGTTAAATAGCTGTTTAGGATCTGGAAGCTGGCATAGATCTACAGAGACATGTTCTTGTATTCTATTTTTTCAATATTGAACCATGTACTGCTTTTGTCCTCCCAATATATTAAGTAAATGCTACAGTAAGTAGTTTGAATCATATTATCTTAATTGATATACTTCTTTGCTTACCTGTTTTAACTCCAACTTGATAAATTCTTCTCAAAATTTGACTTACATTTCTCATCAAAATAGCTCATAGGGTGGGCTGGGGACATAGCTCAGCTGGTAGAGTGCTTGCCTTGCAAGCAAAAAGGCCCTGAGTTCGATCCCCAGAACCGCAAAAAAAAAAAAAAAAAAAAAAAAAAAACTAACAAAATAGCTGATAGGATATTACATATTCTGGAGATGATACAGTAGTATGTGAATCACAACCTAACTTTCATACATCCTCAGCATATTCTTGGAGATCTAAAAATAAGATTACTTTAAGAACTTAGATTTTTTTAAAATAAGAAGTAAGCTTTAGTACTTCTGGATTGACCTGCAATAATTTTAGAGCATTCAGATTTCCATTTTCCTTTATTCAAAATATTTTTACATTCCTTTATTAATTTTAAAATTTGTTCTAATTAGTTATATATGACATTATGCTGCATTTATTCATTTTGATGTATCATACATAAATGGAATATAATTTTTAATTTTTTTATTGTGCATATTGTAGGATCACACCTGTCATGGAATCCTATATATACATGAGATAATAATGCATTTTCACTCTACTATCATACCTACCCCTTCCTTCACTTCCTTCTACCTAATCTAAATTAAGTGTATCCTTCTTTAGCACACCCACCTTATTGTGAATTAGCATTTGCATATCAGAGAAAACTTTCAGTCTTTGTTTTTTTGGGTTTGGCTTATTTCACCTAGCATGATATACTCCAACTCCATCCTTCTACCAGCAAATGCTAGCATTTCAGTTTTCTTTAAAGGTGAGTAATATTCCATCGCACACACACACACACACACACACACACACACACACACACACAGACACACACACACACATTCTCCTTTACGGTTATCAAAAATTTCCTCATAAAATCCATGAAATGGGACATAAATAAAACAAAGCTCAGGTAGTAATAGGATCAAGAAAAGAAGCTGGAGTAGAAGTTAGCACATGATTAATGCCAGAATTATGAGGAGGGAGTGCTACAACTTCTTTCCTTTATAAGGGAGAAAAGCTGGGAGTTTTCCCTTTTGGTCATTCTCTGGATAGTATTTAAAATAAGGGAAGGTATGGGAAGCAGATTGCATTTAAAAATGGAAAGGATTGTTTGGGTTCTCAGACACAGGAATTAATTATTTTCTAAATTACTTTTTCCTATTAGCAATTGTGGTCTAGTGCAATTGATCATCCATTAGGAATGCTGAGGGGTGTTTTCACATCCTGACCACCATAAAGTGCTTCCAAAGGCTGTGTGACCTTATTTTTATATTTTACCAGTTGAATCACATACTCATTACACCTGGTATACATTTAGTATGATGTGAAAAATTATTGAAAAGAAGAACATGATTGTGATAAGGACAAAAGGTGAGCTTGACAAATTCAAAACACTTCAGTGAAAACACAGTACTAGAGGTTTTGTTCCCAAAGCCGCTATAAAATAAGAATGCATGTTATTTGTTCAGTAAATTCTTATCTATCTACCTGTCACCTATCAGTTGTTTGAGATTTTCTCTTTTTTGCCTTATTATGAATATATATCTTTGTCAGCTCTATTATCTTTGCATATAATTTTGTCCATTTTCAAAGTGTGTGGGAAGTAAAAGTAATTTGCAAAGAGTAATTTTAAACACATAAGCAGCAGCATGAAAAACTGCCACATCCGTTACTTGCAAGCACTGTGCAAACATCCCTGACAGTCCAGGCACATTACTATAGAAACACTAAGAGTCATAGCAAATACTACCATGTTTACAAAACTTCTCTGGTCTGATTTTTTTTTTTTTTGCATAATTAAACATTTGTTTCCTGGATAGCTGACTCTCTTGATGAGATTGCAATTTTTTGAACAGAATGTAAATGAGACTTTAGGTGCATTTAGACTCCAAAGACCCAATATTCACTCCTGAGTGTTGCCAGTTTTCCACAGGGGAGCAGAATTGAGTCTCTCCTCAGCTCCTATCAACTGTGCCTGCAACCAGTTTTCATCTGTCCAGCCAGCACAGCACAATGTGGGATGTGAGGAGCTCAGTCTCTCTGCTTAAAGTAAATATGACACCTTTCCAGGGGGATCAGGGCCCTGGGGACCCTAGAACTTAGCCTGCAGAGACAACGGGAAGCATGAGCAGAACACCAGGCAGCAGCACTTTAAGAGCCCAGGAGAGAGGAACTGGCCACCTGCCAGCATGGGCATTGGATGATAGTGGAACTCCTGTACTGGGCATCGCCCTAAGTCATTGCTGAGAAGTGAGTAGCACTGAGGAGAGACGGATGGGCTCACTGTGTGTTCTCATCTCTGTCTCCTTCACTTCAGTGTGAGTTAGGGGTGTTTATGGGGTCAGTTAACATTAGAGTGGTGAGAACTCTCGCTCACTCACCAACTTGTAAGTAGGAAATGGCTAACACTGTCTGCAGTTCAACAGCAAAAATTCTTAAAATTGAGATAAAATTCAGGTTACATAAAGTTAACTGGTGTAATTGTTTATGGTGACCAATTCAGTGTTATTTAGTGTACTGAAGAATTGTACAACTTCCAGCTTCATCTTTTTCCCAAACACTTTTATTACTTCAAATGACTCATTGATCCATTACATAATATTGTCCATATTATCTCTAACTGCAGTCACTGGAAAACACTAACTGTATTCTGTGTTTTTGAACTTACAAATTTGTGAAATATCATATAAATAAAATTATTTTCAATATAGCATCTGTATTCTGACTGAAGTTCGCCTAATATGATTGAAATTGATCCACCTTATAGCATGTACCATTATTTCATTACTTAAGGATGAATGACATTCCATTAAATGTATATGCCAGAAATATTTTAATCAACACATGCATTGGTGGACATATTTTTTTTCCATTCTACTCATATAAAGGTACTGATTTATTGGTTATCATATCTTTAGCCCTCTTTGAAATTTCTGACAAATACATTACACTCTCTAAGATTATGTTGAATAATTGTGTCTATCAGGTTTGAATTGTTGTGAAAAAATACTGGATCAAAAACAAACAAACAAAAAATAGCTCAGTGCAGTGGTGCATAATTGTAATCCCACTGATTTGGGAGGCTGAGGCAGGAGGATCATGACTTCAAAGCCAGTATCAGCAACAACAAACTGGTAAGCAGGTCAGTGGGATGATGTCTTTAAATAAAATGCAAAAGAGGGCTGGGGATGTGGCTTAGTGGTTGAGTGATCCTGAGTTCAAACTCTGGTACTAAATAAAAAACAAAGAAACATCAAACAACAACAAAAATCCACACAGCAAACAAAAAACCAACTCAGATCAAGGAAAGTGCATTTTGACTCACAGTTTCAGAGTTTTAATCATCTGTCTTCTGCCAATTCCATGGTTTTATGATCATAGTTTTGGCACATTGAGGAAGGACCCAGCAGAGGGAAGCTGCTCAGGAAGTGGCTGCCAGGAAGCAAATACAGGGAAGGGAAAATGGATTGAATGAAGACGACTGCTTCCAGGACTTGAACCCAGTGGCCACCTCCTCCCACAATGCCCCCAAATGCAGAAAGATGCCACCTGGTCAATTCATTCAATCAAACCAGGATGGACTGATTAGGTTGTTGCTCTCAAAATTCAATCATTTCACCTTGGAAACTCCTTGCCAAATAGGAAATTTTGGAAGAGATCTCACATCCCAAACAAAATGTTTCAACACCATATCTCCTACACTCATGTCCATGTCACAATGTAAATTGATTTTAGTCCATCTGCAAGGGTCACTAGTCTGAAAATTCCAGCATTGCTTCACAGTGCAAGTCAAAAATCTCACTTTAAACTGAAGGTAAACTCTTGGCTGTGAGCCCCTGTAAACATTTTTAACCCTGGACACACTGCCCCACACTTACAACTGATGTACCTTAATATAAAATGTGAAAAATTTTAAAAGGAGAACATAATTGTGATCAGAACTAAAAGGTGAGGTTGATGATTTCAAAGTGGTTTGGTAAGAAATGTATATAATATTAGATGATTTATTTCTAAAGCTACTGAAAAATAAGAATGTATGTCATTTGCTAAGTGAATTCATATCTACCTACCTGTCACCTGCCAACTCCTTGACAATTTGTCCTTCTTGCCTTAATCTGAATGAAATTATTTGTCATCTCTCAAATCTTAGGAGACAATTCTGTGCATTTTTGAAGTGTGCGGTAAGTAAAAGTTACTTGAAAAGAATAATTTTAAACCCATAAAAGGCAACATGAAGGACTATCACAGGGGTTATTTGCAAACTCTATGTAGACATTCAACACACTCCAGTTACATTACTATTGAAGCACTAGGAATCAGAAAATACTCAATTGTTTACAAGACATCTCTTTGCCTCTTATCTTGGAGACTTAACAAATCAATTCCTGACTAGGTGAATCCTTGGATGAGATTACAATTCTCTAAGCAGAATAAAAATGAGGCTTCATATGCTTTCAACTCTTACTGCCATGTGCTTACATCTGAGACTGCCTGTTCTCCATGTGGGAGCAGAACCCTGTCTCTCCTTAGCTTCTCCCATCAACTGTGTCTTCAGCCAGGGAGGATCTGTCCTTCTAACCTGGTGCCAAATGGGATGTGGGGTGCTCAGTCAACCCTGCTTCTTGGAAATCTGTGCTTCCCAGTGGGATCATGGTCTCTGGGAACTTAGAGCTCAGCCTGCAGAGAAAGTAGGAGGCCTGACCACACCCTAAGGGAACAGCATCTCCAGAGTCCAAGAGAGAGGACATGGCCATGTGCCAGTGTAGACAGTGAATGGTGGGCATCATCTGAAGTGATTACTGAGAAATGAGTAACACTGAGGAGAGACTGATGGTGCTCACTGGCTATTTTTATCTCTGACTGCTTCACCTCAGTGTGAGTTAGGGGTGTGAATTGGGATCAGGAGACATTAAGAGTGGTGTGCGACTCTCAGTCAATAAGCAAACTGCAAGTGAGAAATATCTAACACTGTCTGTATCCAGCAACAACATTTCTTATCGTTGAGATGAAATCCACATAACATAATGTTGACAGTTGTAACAGTTCATGGTTAACAAATCAGTATTAGTCCCCACATGAAAAAATTGCACAACATCCAGCTACAACTTCTTTCCAGATACTTTTATTACCTCAGATAAACCCTCTAATCTGTTACACATTCTGTCCCTGTTATCTCTAATTTCAGCCACTCTAAATCTCTAAGTATATTCTGTATATTTGAATTTACATATTTGTCAGATATCATATAAATAAAAGCATTCAGTTTATGATTTTTCTCCTTGCTTGACTGAGCCAAACTTTTTCAAAACTATTCCACCTTGTATAATGTATCATTACTTCATTCCTTAGTAATGAATGACATTCCATTATAT
This sequence comes from Sciurus carolinensis, assembly GCF_902686445.1. Lineage (NCBI taxonomy): Eukaryota > Metazoa > Chordata > Mammalia > Rodentia > Sciuridae > Sciurus > Sciurus carolinensis. The sequence continues at coordinate 6,104,006 of NW_025920112.1, forward strand.
GCATATGCCAGAAATATTTTATCAGCACTTCCATTTTTGGACCTACTGCTCCTCAGTCTGTTAATATAATGAGACTGATTTATTGATTATCATATGTTTTGCCATTTTTTATTTCTCTGGTATACACTCTGTACTCTGTATGATTATCATGAATAATTGTAATCAGTCAGATTTTTATTTCTATGACCAAAATACCTGGTTTTAAATAATCCACAATAAGTAAATGCTAACTCAGGTTAGGCAAATCATATTCTGACTCATGGGTTCACTTTATCGTCAACCAATTTCATGACTTTTTGCCCATGGTGTGGGCACATTGAGGAAGGACCCTACAGAGGGAAACTGATCAGGATTGGCTGTCAGAAGCAAAGAACAGGAATAGGAAAGGGGATGTAATGAAGATGATTGTTCCAGGGCTTAATGATAGAGTTTCACCTCCTCCATCCATGACCCCACATGCGTAAAGCTCCCACCCAGTCAACTCATTCAAACCAGGATGGACTGATTAGATTGTAACTCTCATAATCCAATCATTTCACAATTGAAAATTTCTGCCCAAATATAGAATATTTTGGGAGCAATCTCATATCCCATTCATAACATTTCACCACTGGTCATGTAAATCTCATGTCCATTTCACATTTCAAAATGAATTTAGTCTATCTCCAAGGTTCCCATAGTCTTAAATTCCAGCTATGCCCAAAAGTACAAGTCAAGAATCTCACCTGAAGCTGAAGGTCAACTCTTGGCTCTGAGTCCCAAAAAAATCAAAGTGAGTTACATACATCCCACATCAACTGGTAAAATGTAAACTTTCCCATTAAAAATGGGAATGATAGGTCTATGGAAAGAATGAATGGGTCAGGAAGAAAACCAAATCCAGCTGAGCAAACATAACTCCACTCGTAATTCCATATATACCACCTAGGAACCTTAACTGACAGATATTCCTTCTAAAGGGCTGGAAATTCCTGCCCTAGTGTTCTTGCCAGTTGTAGAGCAGAAGTGTTCTCTCTGCCTTTAGCTCTCTCTGCAGCCAGAAGCTTTTCCTGGTATACAGTTCATGCTATTGTAACAATTAATTTCTGGGGATTCTGTTCTGACTTTGGCTTCACCTTCAGAGATTCACCCATTACCCTGTCAGGGACAGCCGGCCAGGCCTCAGACTATGCTGCAATTTGTTTGGATTAACAGGTTTCTTTGAAGTAATGTGGAAATCAACATGACCTGTTATCTTGATTACTCTGCATTCCTGCAGAGCCAGCACCATGTAAATGATGCTAAGTCTGATGGCAGCTCACACCATAGTTGGTTCCTCAAATGAATTCCATGGTTGTTTCTGAATGTCTTCCTTGCTCAGCATAGTAATCTCACTTGCTGGGTCCCCTGTGCAAGCAGGGTGCCCCCAATGCCCTTCTCCAGAGAATCTTCATTTCTATATCCTTGAGTGTGCAAGGATTTGGTCTTGCAATTCCTTAGATAGCCTTAACCCCTTTCCTATTGTCTAGGTATGAAATACTTAGCATCTCTTTAGGGTCTGCAATCTGTTTACAAACACTTCTTCTTTGGCTTCAGTTTTTTTTTTATTGAAAACAAATGGGATACATGTTGTTTCTCTGTTTGTACATGGCATAAAGGCATACCATTTGTGTAATCATAAATTTACATAGGGTAATGTTGTTTGATTCATTCTGTTATTTTTTTCCCTTCCCCCCCACCCCTCCCACCCCTCTTTTCCCTCTATAATGTCCTTCCTTCCTCCATTCTTGCCCCCCCTCCCTAACCCTAACGCTAAACCTAACACTAACCCCTCTCACCCCCCATAATGTGTCATCATCCACTTATTAGCGATATCATTCCTCCTTTGGTTTTTAGAGATTGGCTTATCTCACATAGCATGATATTCTCCAGTTTCATCCATTTGCCTGCAAATGCCATAATTTTATCTTTCTTTAGGGCTGAGTAATATTCCATTGTATATATATACCACATTTTCTTTATCCATTCATCAATTGAAGGACATCTAGGTTGTTTCCACAATCTGGCTATTCTGAACTGAGCAGCTATGAACATTGATGTGGCTGTATCTCTGTAATATGCTGATTTTAAGTCCTTTGGGTATAGCCCAAGGAGTGCGATAGCTGGGTCAAATGGTGGTTCCATTCCAAGTTTTCTAAAGAGTCTCCACACTGCTTTCCAGAGTGGCTGCACTAATTTGCAGCCCCACCAGCAATGTATGAGTGTACCTTTCTCCCACATGTTGTTGCTTGTATTCTTGATAATCACCATTCTAATTGGGGTGAGATGGAATCTTAGGGTGGTTTTGATTTGCATTTCTCTTATTACTAGAGATATTGAACATTTTTTTCATATATCTGTTGATTGCTTGTAGATCTTCTTCTGTGAAGTGTCTACTCATTTCCTTAGTCCATTTATTGACTGGATTATTTGTATTCTTGTGTAGAGTTTTTTGAGTTCTTTATAGATTCTGGAGATTAGTGCTCTATCTGAAGTATGATTGGCAAAGATTTTCTCCCCCTCTGTAGGCTCTTTCTTCACATTGCTGATAGCTTCCTTTGCTGAGAGAAAGCTTTTTAGTTTGAATCTATCCCAGTTATTAATTCTTGCTTTTATTTCTCGTGCTATGGGGGTCCTGTTGAGGAAGTCTGGTCCTAAGCCGACATGTTGAATTCTGGACCTACTTTTTCTTCTATAAGATGCAAGGCCTCTGGTCTGATTCCGAGATCCTTAATCCATTTGAGTTTAGTTTCGTGCATGGTGAGAGATATGGGTTTAGTTTCATTCTGTTGCATATGGATTTCCAATTCTCCCAGCACCATTTGTTGAAGAGGCTATCTTTTCTCCATTGCATATTTTTGGCCCCTTTGTCTAGTATGAGAAAATTGTATTTATTTGGGTTTGTATCCGTGTCCTCTATTGTGTACCATTAATCCACCTTTCTATTTTGGTACCAATACCATGCTGTTTTTGTTACTATTGCTTTGTAGTAGAGTTGAAGATCTGGTATTGTGATACCCACTGCTTCACTCTTTCTGCCAAGGATTGCTTTAGCTATTCTGGGTTTTTTATTCTTCCAGATGAATTTCATAATTTCTTGCTCTATTTCTATAAGGTACATCATTGGGATTTTAATTGGAATTGCATTGAATCTGTATAGAACTTTTGGTAGTATGGCCATTTTGACAATATTAATTCTTCCTATCCAAGAACATGGGAGATCTTTCCATCTTCTAAGGTTTTCTTTAATTTCTTTCTTTAGTGTTCTGTAGTTCTCATTGTAGAGGTCTTTCACCTCTTTTGTGAGATTGATTCCCAAGTATTTTATTTTTTTCGAAGCTTTTGTGAATGGGGTAGTTTTCCTAATTTCTCTTTCCGAAGACGCATCGCTTATGTATAAAAATGCCTTAGATTTGTGTGCATTGATCTTTTATCCCGCTACTTTACTGAATTCACTAATGAGATCTAAAAGTTTTCTGGTGGAATTTCCTGGTCCCTCTAAGTATACAATCATATCATCAGCAAATAGGGATAGTTTGAGTTCTTCTTTTCCTATTCGTATCCCTTTAATTTCTTTGGTCTGTCTAATTGCTCTGGCTAGAGTTTCAAGGACGATATTGAAAAGAATATTGTGAAAGAGGGCATCCCTGCCTTGTTCCAGTTTTTAGGGGGAATGCATTCAGTTTTTCACCATTTAGAATGATATTAGCCATGGGCTTAGCATAGATGGCCTTTACAATGTTAAGGAATGTTCCCACTATCCCTATTTTTTCTAGTGTTTTGAGCATGAAGGGGTGCTGTATTTTATCAAATGCTTTCTCTGCATCTATTGAAATAATCATGTGTTTCTTAACTTTAAGTCTATTGATATGGTGAATTACATTTATTGATTTCCTGATGCTGAACCAAGCTTGCATCCCTGGGATGAAACCCACTTGATCATGGTGCACTATCTTTTTAATATGTTTTCGTATGTGATTTGCTAAAATTTTGTTGAGAATTTTTGTGTCAATGTTCATTAAAGATATTGGTCTGAAATTTTCTTTCCTCGATGTGTCTCTGTCTGGTTTAGGTATCAGGGTAATATTGGCTTCATAGAATGAGTTTGGGAGGGTTCCCTCCTCTTCTATTTCATGGAATACTTTGAGAAGTATTGGAATGAGCTCTTCTTTAAAGGTTTTGTAGAACTCGGCTGAGAACCCATCTGGTCCTGGACTTTTCTTTGTTGGTAAGCTTTTGATGACTTCTTCTATTTCTTACTTGAAATTGGTCTATTTAAATTGTGTATGTCCTCCTCGTTCAGTTTAGGCAATTCATATGTCTCTAGAAACCTGTTGATGTCTTCGAAATTTTCTATTTTGTTGGAATATAGATTTTCAAAATAGCTTCTAATTATGTTTTGTATTTCAGTCGTGTCTGTTGTGATATTTCCTTGTTCAGTCTGAATTTTAGTGATTTGGGTTTTCTCTCATCTTCTCTTTGTTACTGTGGCTAAAGGTATATCAATTTTGTTTATTTTTTCGAAGAACCAACTATTTATTTTGTCAATTTTTTGTATTGTTTCTTTTGTTTCAATTTCATTGATTTCAGCTCTGAGTTTAACTATTTCCTGTCTTCTACTACTTTTGGTGTTGGTCTGTTCTTCTTTTTCTAGGGCTTTAAGCTGTAGTGTTAAGTTGTTTATTTTTTTATTTTTTCTTCTTTTATTGAATATGCTCCATGAAATGAATCTTCCTCTAAGTACTGCTTTCATCCTGTCCCAGAGATTTTGATATGATGTGTCCTGCTCTCATTTACTTCTAAGAATTTTTTTTTATTTCCATCCTGATGTCTTCTGTTATCCATTCATCATATAATAGCATATTGTTTAATCTCCAGGTGTTGGAGTAGTTTCTGTTTTTTACTCTTTCATTTATTTCTAACTTCAATCCATTATAATCTGATAGAATACAAGGTAGTGTCTCTATCTTCTTGTATTTGCTGACATTAGCTTTGTGGCATAATATATGGTCTATTTTAGAGAAGGATCCATGTGCTGCTGAGAAGAAAGTGTATTCGCTCTTGGTTGGATGGTATATTCTATAAATGTCTGTTAAGTCTAAATTATTGATTGTGTTATTGAGATCTATGGTTTCTTTGTTCAAATTTTGTTTGGAAGATCTGTCCAGTGGTGAGAGAAGCGTGTTAAAATCACCTAGTATTATTGTGTTATGGTCTATTTGGTTTCTAAAATTGAGAAGGATTTGTTTAACATACACGGATGAGCCACTGTTTGGGGCATAGATGTTTATGATTCTTATATCTTGCTGATTTATGGTTCCCGTAAGCATTATGAAATGTCCTTCTTTATCCCTTCTGACTAACATTGGCTTGAAGTCCACTTTATCTGAAATGAGGATGGATACTCCAGCTTTTTTGCTGGGTCCATGTGCATGGTATGTTTTTCCCCATCCTTTCACCTTTAGTCTATGGGTATCTCTTTCTATAAGGTGAGTCTCTTGCAGGCAACATATTGTTGGATCTTTCTTTTTAATCCAATCTGCCAGTCTATGTCTTTTGATTGATGAATTCAGGCCATTAACATTCAGGGTTATTATTGAGATATGATTTGTATTCCTGGTCATTTGGTTCATATTTAAAATTTCATTTATTTATTTATTTATTTTTTAGACACATCTTGGTTCCTCCTTTATTTGACAGTTCCTTTAGGATAATTCCTCCCTTTGCTGATTTGTTTCTTTGCTTTTTATCTCTTCCTCATGAAATATTTTGCTGAGAATGTTCTGTAATGCTGGCTTTCTTTTTGTAAATTCTTTTAGCTTTTGTTTATCATTGAAGAATCTTATTTCATCATCAAATTTGAAGGTAAGTTTTGCTGGGTATAAGATTCTTGGTTGGCATCCATTTTCTTTCAGAGCTTGAAAAATGTTGTTTCAGGCCCTTCTAGCTTTTAGGGTCTGGATTGAAAAATCTGCTGATATCCGTATTGGCTTCCCCCTGAATGTAATTTGGTTCTTTTCTCTCACAGCCTTTAAAATTCTGTCTTTATTTTGTATGTTAGGTATTTTCATTATAATGTGCCTTGGTGTGGGTCTGTTGTAATTTTGTGTATTTGGAGTCCTATAAGCCTCTTGGACTTGATTTTCCATTTCATTCTTCAGATTTGGGAAATTTTCTAATATTATTTCATTGAATAAATTGTTCATTCCTTTGGTTTGTTTCTCTAAGCCTTCCTCAATCCCAATAATTTTCAAATTTGGTCTTTTCATGATATCCCATAGTTGTTGCAGATTCTGTTCATGATTTCTTACCATCTTCTCTGTTTTTTCAACTTTGTTTTCGAGGTTAAATATTTTGTCTTCAATATCTGAAGTTCTGTCTTCCAGGTGTTCTATCCTGTTGGTTATGCTTTCTATGGAGTTTTTAATTTGGTTTATTGTTTCCTTCATTTCAAGGATTTCTGTTTGTTTTTTTTTTCAGTATCTCTAACTCTTTATTGAAATGATCTTCTGTTTCCTGTATTTGCTCTGTTAACTGTCGATTGGTGCGATCATTCAATGCCTGCATTTGCTCTTTCATCTCATCATTCAATGCCTGCATTTGCTCTTTCATCTCATTGTTTGCTTCTCTGATCATTTTAGTTATGTACATTCTGAACTCCCTTTCTGTCATTTCTTCTGCCATGCTGTCATTGGATTTTATTGATGTAACATCCAGATTTGTTTGGGGCATTTTCTTCCCTTGTTTTCTCATATTGTTCAGGAATCAGTGGGTCATTAAGATATTGCAGGTTTCCTCTATCGACTTATAATGTCCCTGAAGATTGCTAGTATATCCCCTCTTATCCTTCAGTAGCCTGAAATCTTGGAGGAAGTTGATAATGTGGAGCTCCACGAAGAAGCTGCCTCTCTAGGGGTGGTGACCCTCAGGTGGGGTACATTCCCTGCTAGTGGGCAGAGGTGCCTCCACTTGTTGAGCAATGGTCATCCAAAGGGGAACTAGGCTGCGGGCTGCGGCAAGGCCTGTTTATGCCTGTGTCTCTGGTTTTACCGTCCCTGTGGGAAAACCTCAACCGGCAGGGAAGACTCACCCGGTGGGGACATCTCGCTGGTCAGTTCCCCTCCTAGAGGTTCCCCTCAATCTCCAACTACCACCTGGTCTGGGCTGTCTTCCTCTGCAACATTCCCAGGGGCCCTGACCTACCTCCTGGGCCTGGGAGCCTCACCCTTCGCAGGCGAGTCTCCTTAAGCTGCCTCTCCCAGAGAATCTGCCCGCAGTCATGGAAACTTCGCTCCGCCCCTAGGCGTGTCTCTGTGAGGCTCTTCTACCAAGAAGCCGGTCCTGGGACCCTGCTCTGCACCTAATCGCCTGGCTATGCGGCCCCTCCTCTGAGCCGCCACCTGGAGCCCCGTACAATAACTCTGAGACCCAGAGACCCACCACACACCTCCTACTCCGGACAGTCACCGGTTTCCGAGGCAGTCACTAGGAGTCCAAGCAACTCACTTCGAGTCTCCTCCTCCTCCCGCCAACTGCCCATAGCCCTAGGCAGTCACTCCAAGTCCAAGTGGCCCACCCTGTTCCTCCTCCTCCTCCTCGGGGTAGCCCCCCGGGTGTTCAGGAGCGGTGGCCCCGAGACCAAGGGACCCACCGCGCTCCTCCTCCAGGCAGGCCACCGGTGTTCAGGAGCGGACGTTTTTAGTCCAATCAACTCACCACTCACCTCCTCCTCTGGCAACCGCCTGTAGCTCTGATGTAGTCACTCCTAGACCAAGCAACCCACCGCGCTCCTCCTCCAGGCAGGCCACAGGTGTTCAGGAGCGGTGGTTTTTAGTCCAATCAACTCACCACTCACCTCCTCCTCTGGCAACCACCTGTAGCTCTGATGTAGTCACACCTAGACCAAGCAACCCACCGCACTCCTCCTCCAGGTAGGCCACCGGTGTTCTGGAGCGGTCGTTCTGAGTTCAAACAGCTCGCCACACAGCTCCTCCTCTGGCAACTGCCTGTGACTCTGATGCAGTCACTCCTAGACCAAGTGACCCTGCCGCACTTCTCCTCTTCCTCCGGGCAACCCCCCGGTGCCCAGAAGAGGTCGTTCTGTGTTCAAACAGCTCGCCCCGCAGCTCCTCCTCTGGCAACTGCCTGTAGCTCCGATGCAGTCACTCCCAGACCAAGCGACCCACCGTGCTTCTCCTCTTCCTCCGGTCAACCCCTGGTGTTCAGACGTGGTGGTTCTGAGTCGAAACAGCTCGCCACGCAGCTCTTCCTCAGGCAGCCGCCCGGAGCCCCAGTGGTTGCTCTGAGTCCAAGCGCTGTGCTGAGCCGCCTCCTCTACGATGTTCCCAGTTGTCCGTGTTTACCATTCCTGTGGGGGGAGGGGCATCTCGCCGAGCAACTCTACTTCACAAAGTTCCCTGCGTTCCGGGGCTACAGCCCCATCCGGGACGCCTCCCCAATGGGAGAGACTCCCCCAGCGGCTTTGATTTGGTCCCAAGCCTCTCACTATCTCCTCTTTTGAATCTTGCGTCCTGGAGCAACGTGAAATGCAGCCACCCTCTAGTCCGCCATCTTGAAAAAACTTCAGTTTTTTTTTAATGATTGGTTTTTAACTCTGGTCAAATATGATTTTTAACTCTACTGATAGAAATAACTTTTCTTACAATGTTATATGTCTTTGGTGTTGATATAAATATTCTAAAGACCTTACAAAAATAAAACTGGGAAAAGTCTGATGGATATGGACTAATGTTCTCAGTCATGAATAATACCTTTATATGATCTATAAAATGCTAATACATTGTCTTGTTGCTTGCTAAGGTCTCATCAAATTTTTGACTATGTGCTGTGTTAAATCTTTGTCTTTGGCATTTTTGATTCTACAAAGCACTGACAAACCTAGTCATGAGGAGTGGTGGGTGGATTAAGGCTTTTGATTTCCCTGTGATTTCGGTGACTGCTTTTGCTGGCAGCTGCCTGAGCAAAAGTAAGGTTTAAGATTGTCCATTTGCTATGGTGTTGTCCTGCCTAGGGAAATTGTGCAAAGGTTCAGAGTTAAGTCATAACCTTCAAACTGAGGAACTAGTCCCGTGGAACAGGGAATTCTGAGCATAACAAATTAACCATAATTTTGCATCAGTGCTGTTATGTTCAAGCCTGCCTGCTATGCAGAAACTTTCTCAGAAATAAACTTTTGATGATATACATATATAATAAAAATGCTGAGCCAACTCAGGGTCACTGTTCTCAACCAGAAATGAGTGTCCCACATGATTCCATCTGTCTTTAACAGTAATATATTTTTTATAATCCCACATCACCTCTCACTGGTATGTGGATTAACATTGTGCAGGTCAAAGCACATAAACAACAACAAAGTACTGTAACAAGTACTCTTATAGTGTCCTTATTAGGGTACACCTAATATTTGAGAAAAACTAACTTTCAAAAATGTACCTATGACATAAGTGATATTCCTATAAAAATATCCATTCCTTGGTTCATAACCATTATACAAAGTAAAAGATTTTGTCAAATTCTGCAGAAGTTCCTTACCACATCCACATACATACAGGGTTTTGAATTATTTGATATAAAATTTGAGATATCATGAGGTACTTATATCACATTTAATTTTTTCATCTTCTTTTCTACCATGTCTTTCAATAAGAAAGAGAAATTAACTGTACAAAACTATGCCCCAAAAGACACCTCTCAATAGGACTGGGGGTTGCAACTTAATTGCTTCCTAACTTTATCCATTCAATTTAAAATTAATTTATCTGGTTACCTCAACTCTTGAAAAATTCATGAATTAGGATTCAATGAGCTTTTGTTGTAGAGGAAATGCATGTCAAGGTGGAGTGTGCAGAACTCACTTGGGTTCTCTGAAGGTCCTTCTGCTCTAGCAGGGAATGTGGAGCAGTGAGAACCAGAAGCCGTGGGGCAAAGTTGGTGGATGGGGCTTGTGTTCTGGGTTGGATTTTATTAAGCAAGCCAAGGCTTCCTGCATCATCCAGCACTGGGTGTTCATTGATTTCTCTTAAAAGTGTTCCCTTGTCAGCAAACTTTAAGAAATGTGTCAATTAATTAATTACATATATTTAAGTTTTTGTATTTTCCTAGGTAATAAATACATTCATGATTTTCACCATTCTTTCCTAATAGTGTACTGATGAACAAAATTATCTTTTATTTTTTCTTCTATTTTATTATTTATTCATTTTTATATGTATTGATCATTTTATTTTTAAAATACATTGTCATAAATAAAAATAAATGTTTAAGTGCATTACCATCTACAGTAGTGTTAACTGATCTTGTTTTCTTTTTGTTTACTTTTACACACTTGCATTTTGATTCATTGTGTACAAGTTTACAAATTTTGTTTCTGCAGTTGTAGATGACGTAGACTCACACCATTCATATAGTCATACCTATACATAGGGTAATGATGTCTCCCTCATTCCATCATCTTTCATACTCCCACCCCATCACTGCTCTCATTTCCCTCCACCTAAAGTTTCACCATTCTTCTCTTGCCTCCCACTTGCCACACCCCCAATATGTATCATCATTCACTTATGAGGGAAACATTCAGCCCTTGGTTTTTTGGGATTGGCTCATTTCTCTTAGCATGATATTTTCCAATTCAATCCACTTGCTTGCAAATGCCATAATATTATTCTTCTTTATGACTGAATAATATTCCATTTAGTATATATACCACAGTTTCTTTATGCAGTCATCTGTTGAAGGGCATCTACGTTGGTTCCACAATCTAGCTATTGTGAATTGATCTACTTTAAACATTTATGTGACTGCATTAGTACGGTATGCTAATTTTAAGTCCTTTGAGTATAAATCGAGGAATAGGATAACTGGGTTAAAACGTGAGTCCATTCCAAGTTTTCTGAGGAATATTTGTACTGCTTTCCGGAGTGACTGCACCAATTTGCAACTCCACCAGCAATTTAAAAGTGTGCCTTTTCCCCCACAAACATACTTACACCTATTATTGTTGTGTTCTTAATAATAGCCATACTAATTGGGGTAAGATGAAATCTTAGAGTTGTTTTAATGTGCATTTCTCTAATTACTACAGATGTTGAACACTTTTCCACATATTTGTTAATCACCTACATAACTTCTTCTGTAAAGTGTCTGTCCTGTTTTTCATCCTTTTCATTGATTTGGTTCTTTGAATTTTTACTATAAAATTTTGTAACTTCTTTATAAATTTTGGAGATTAGTGCTCTATCTGAATTGCATGTGGAAAAGATTTTCTCCCACTCTATAAGTTCCCTTTTGAAATTATTAATTGTATCTTTTGCTGAGAAAAGCATTTTAGTTTGAATCCATCCCATTTATTGAATCTTACTTTGATTATTTGTGCTTTGAAACTCTTGTTAAGGAAGTCTTTCCTAAGCCAACATGATGAAGATTTGGGCCTACTTTGTCTTCTATTTGGTGCAGCATCTCTGGTCTAATTCCTAGGTCCTTGATCCATTATCAGTTGAGTTTTGTGCAGGGTGAGAGGCAGGGTTTTAATTTCATTTTATAACATATTGATTTCCAGTTTCCCAACACCATTTGTTGAACAGGCTATCTTTTCTCCATATTATATTTTTGGCAACTTGGTCTAGTATGAGATAACTGTACTTATGTGGGTTTGTTTCTGTGTCATATATTCTGAACCATTGGTCTGCCTGTTTTTTTGTGTTTGTGTCAATATCATGCCATTTTTTTGTTTACTATAGCTCTGTAGCATTGCTTAAAGTCTGGTATTGTGATAGCTCTTCATCACTCTTCTTGTTCAGGATTTCTTTGACTCTTATTCTTCCAGATGAATTTCATGATTGATTTCTCTATTTCTATGAGGAATGTCATTGGAATTTTAATTGGAATTGCATTAAATCTGTATAGTGCCTTTGGTAGTATGGTCATTTTGACAATATTAATTCTGCCTATTCAAGAACATGGGAGATCTTTACATATTCTAAAGTTTTCATTAATTTCTTTCTGTAGGGATCAGTAGTTCTCATTGCAGAGGTCTTTCACCTCTTTTCCTAGATTAATTCCAAAGTATTTCCTTTTTTTGAAGTGATTGTGAATGGAGTGGCTTTCCTAATTTCTCTTTCAGAGGATCCATCACTTATGAATAGAAATGCATGAGATTTATGTGTATTGATTTTATATCCTGCTACTTTGCTGAATTCATTTATTAGTTCAATAAATTTTCTATGGAAGTTTTTTGGAACCTCTAAATATAGAATGATATCATCAGCAAATAGTGATAGCTTGAGTTCTTCATTTTCTATTCAAATCTCCTTAATTTCTTTGGTCTCTCTGATTGCTATGGCTAGCGTTTCAAGGACAATGTTGAACAGAAGTGGTGAAAGAGGGCATCCCTGCCTTGTTCCAGTTTTCAGAGGAAATGCTTTCAGTTTTTCTCCATTTGAAATGATGTTGTCCATGGGTTTAGCATAGATAGCCTGTAAAATGTTGAGGTATTTTCCCACTGTCCTTATTTTTATTAGTGTTTTGAGCATGAAGGGGTGCTGTATTTTACCAAATGCTTTCTCAGCCTCTATTGAAATAATCATTTGATTCTTAGCATTAAGTCTGTTGATGTGATGAATTATATTTATTGATTTCCAGATATTGAACCAACCTTGCATCCCTTGGATAAACCCCACTTGATCATGGTGCACTATATTTTTAATATGTTTTTCTATGTGATTTGTTAGGATTTTGTTAAGGACTTTTTCATCTAGGTTCGTCAGGGATATTAGTCTAAAATTTTCTTTCCTCGATATGTTTTTGTGTGGTTTTGGTATCAGAGTGATACTAGATTCATAGAATGAGTTTGGAAAGCTTCCCTTCTTTTCTATTTCATGGAATACTTTACTGAGTATTGGAATGAGTTCTTCCTTGAAGGTCTTGTAGAACTTGGCTGATAATCCAGGTGGTCCTGTACTTTTCTTGATTGGTAGGCTTTTGATGGCTTCTATATCAGTGCTTGAAATTGATCTGTTAAATTGTGTATGTCTCTAGAAACCTATCAATGTCTTTGAGATTTTCTATTTTATTTTAATATAGATTTCCAAGGTAGCTTCTAGTAATGTTATGTAATTCAATGGTGTCTGTCCTGATCTTACCTTTATCATCACAAATTCTAGCAACTTGAGTTTTCTGTATCCTCTTCGTTAGTGTGGCTAAGGGTTTATCAGTTTTGTTTACTTTTTCTAAGAACCAAATTTGAGTTTCATCAATATTCTGAATTGATTCACTTGTTTCAATTTCATTGATTTCAGCTCTGATTTTAATTATTTCTTGTCTTCTACTACTTTTAATGGTGATCTGTTCTTCTTTTTCAAGGGCTTTGAGATGTAATATTAGTTCATTTAGTTTTTGGTTTTTTATTCTTTTAATGTATGAGCACAATGCAATGAACTTTCCTCTTAGGACTGCTTTCAGAGTGTCCCAGAGATTTTGATATGTTGTGTCATTGTTCTCATTTATCTCTAAGAATTTTTCTATTTCCTCTCTGATGTCTTCAGGTATCATTGTATCATTCAATAGCATATTTAGTCTCCAGGTGTTGGAGACTTTTTTTAAATTTTATCATTGAATTCTAATTATATTCCATTAAGATCTAATAGAATACAAGGTAGTATCTCTATTTTTTTGTATTTACTAATGGCTGCCTTGTGGCATAGCATATTGTCTATTTTGGAGAAGGTTCAAAGAGTTGCTGAGATGAAAGTTTATTCACTTGATGATGAATGAAATACTCTATATATGTCTGTTAATTCTAAATCACTGATTATATTATTTAATTCTATAGTTTCTTTGTTTATTTTTTGTTTGCAGGATCTATCCAGCATTGAGAGTGGTGAGTTAAAGTCACCCAGTATTATTGTGTTTCATTGAGAAAGGATTTGTTTGATGTACATGGATGCACCATAGTTTGGGGCATAAATATTTACAATCGTTATGTCTTGATGCTTTATTGTTATCTTAAGCAGTATGAAATGTCCTTCTTTATCCCTTCTCCCTAACTTAGTTTTGATGTCCACTTTATTTGACACGAGGATGGAGACCCCTGCTTTTTTACTGAGTCTGTGTGCATGGTAGGTTTTTTCCCATCCTTTCACCTTCAGTCTGTGGATGAGATGAGTCTCTTGAAGGCGGCATATTGTTGGGTCTTTCTTTTTAACCCAATCTGCTAGTCTATGTCTTTTGATTAATGAGTTTAGGCCATTAACATCCAGGGTTATTATTGAGATATGATTTTTATTCACAGTCATTTGGGCTTATTTTTGGTTTTTAACTTGGCTTGGTTTCTCCTTTGAATGGATTTTTCTTTAAGGTATTTCCTTCCTTTGCTGACTTACATTGTTGTTTACACTTCCTCCTCATAAAATAGTGTGCTGAGAGTGTTCTGTAGTGCAGGCTTTCTATTTGTAAATTCTTTTAACTTTTGTTTATTGAGGAAAGATATTATTTCATCTTCAATCTAAAGGTTAGTTTTGCTGGGTTTAAGATTCTTGGTTGGCATCCATGTTATTTCAAGCTCTTCTAGCTTTTAGGATCTGGGCTGGGAAATCTGCTGATATCAGTTATGGTTTCCCCCTATATGTAATCTGGTGCTTTTCTCTCACAGCCTTTAAAATACTATCTATAGTTTGTATGTAAGGTATTTTCTTTGTAATGTTCCTTGGTGTGGATCTTTTGTAATTTTGTGTATGTGGTGTCTGTAAGCTTCTTGTTTTTGATTTTCCATTTCATTCTTCAGGTTTGGGAAATTTTCTGATGTTATTTTGTTGAACAGATTGTTCATTCCTTTGGTTTGTATCTCTGTGCTTTCACAATCCCAAAAATTCTTAAATTTCAACTTTTCATGGTATACTTGATTTCTTACAATCTTTCCATTTTGGTCAACTTTATTTTCAAGATAAATTCTTTTGTCTTCATCATCTTAGATTCTGTTTTCCATGAGATCTGTTCTTTTCTTGATGTTTTATATTGTGTTATTTGGTTTATTGTTTCATTCATTTCAAGTATTTCTGTTTTTTTTTTTTCCAGAATCTCTATCTTTTTATTGAAATGGTCTTTTGCTTCCTGAAAATGCTTTTTTAAAATGTTTATTTGGAGTGATCATACATTGCCTGCATTTTCTCTTATCTCATTCTTTGCTTCATGGATCATTTTAATTGTGTACATTCTAAATTTATTTTCTGTCATCTCTACTGCCATACCATCATTGGATTCTATCACAATAGCATCTTGGTTTTTAAGGGACACTTTTTCCACTGTTTTTTTCATGTTGTTCCTGACTCTTCCCTTCTATCAGTGAAGATCTGAGGTATTGCACCTTCCTCTCTGTAGGCTTAATGTGACCTTGCAGGCTTCCAAAACCTCTACTTTGAGGGGGATATCTGTATTAGCAACACCCAGTGCAAACAATATAGCCCTTAACCAGAGAGCCCCCATGAAGGCACTAACAATATTGTAATTAACAGGATGAGTATGATTATTATCTACAGTATAACCAATAGGCTTGCAATGAACTCTACAGTTTATAATGATAGACAAAGAGGATGTGGAGGAGTATAGGATGTAGCTGTTAATGGGATAAGAAGTGTGTATACAGAAGTATTATATCATGGGAAGTGTGAGAGCAGGACCTAAGGAAGTTGGTCTTTACCTTGGAATCAGACCAGAGACCCTTATCTTATAGAACAAAATGTAGTTTCAAATCTTCAACATGTTGGCTTAGGATCAGACTTCCTTAACAGGACTCTGATAGCACAAAAATAAAAGCAAGAATCAATGACCAGGATAGATTCAAATTAAAAAGCTTTCTCTCAGCAAAGGAAACTGTCAGCAATGTGAAGAGAGAGCATACAGAGTGGGAGAAAAATCTTTGCCACTCATACTTCAGATAGAGCACTAATTTCCAGAATATATAAAGAACTCAAAAAACTCTACACCAAAAATATAAATAACCCAATCAACAAATGGACTAAGGAAATGAACAGACACTTCATAGCAGAAGATCTACAAGCAATCAACAGATACATGGAAAAAACCTTCAACATCTCTAGTAATAATAGAAATGCAAATCAAAACTACCCTAAGATTCCTTTTCACTCCAGTTAGAATGGTGATTATCAAGAATACGAGCAACAAGAAGTGTTGGCAAGGAGGTGGGAAAAAGGTACACTCATACATTGCTGGTGGGGTTCCAAATTAGTGCAGCCATTCTGGAAAGAAGTGTGGAGATTCCTTAGAAAACTTGGAATGGATCCACCATTTGACCCAGCTATCCCACTCCTTGGCCTATACCCAAAGGACTTAAAATCAGCATACTACAGAGAGGCAGCCACAACAATGTTCATAGCTGCTCAATTCACAATAGCCAGATTGTAGAACCAACCTGGATGTTCTTCAGTGGATGAATGAATAAAGAAATTGTAATATATATATATATATATATATATATATATGCATGCAATGGAAAATAACTCAGCCATAAATAATAATAAAATTATGGCATTTGTAGGTAAATGGATGAAATTGCAGAATATCATGCTAAGTGAGATAAGCAAATCTCAAAAACCAAAGAATGAATGATCTTGCTGATATGCGGATCATGACACATAATGGGGGGTGAGAGTGGGGCAGGAATGGAGGAAGGAGGTACTGTATAGAGGGAAAAGAATGGTGGGAGGACTGGGGGGAAGGAAAAAAAATAAGAGAATGAATCAAACACCATCACCCTATGTAAATGTATGTTTACAAAACTGGTATGCCTTTACTTCATGTACAAACAGAGAAACAAGATGTATCCCATTTGTTTACAATAAAAATAAATTTTAAAAAAAGAAGCTGGTCTTTAGCATGAGAAATGGGAGAAAGAGACTCAGAGGAAACAGATATTAAATAAAAATAGAGTAAGAAAAAAATTAAAAATTAAAAATTAAAAAATATATATATAGTATAAAGTCATCCACCACTCAGATCTCCTGGTCCTAAGTATCTTGATGTGAGCACGGTACCTGTCAAAGAACCTCCAGTCTCTTGCAGACATCTCAGGGCAGGAACCACCCCTCCAAAAGAGGGTGGCCACACACTTAGGGATAATTCAAGATGCATGCACCAGCCTCCAAACATGCCGGGGAGCCAGAGCACAGGTGCCGAGTCCAGAAGTGGTGGGCAGGCAGTCAAGGTCCCAGACATGAAGCCCAAAATTATCTTTTATAATTTGGAATTTACTGTATTGATTGTGATATTGTATAGAAATTTTTTCTCATTTTGTTCTACAGGTACTTCTAGTAACTTGAGATTGAGCATATGTCAGTTATAATTAATGATTAGCATGGCATATGCCAGCAAGGGTACTAAAATGTTTTGAGAGAAATACCTTGGGTGAGATGATGAGCTGCCACACACTGGACACAGGGGTGCATTCCTGCATTTCCAGGAGTTGGGGAGGTTGAGGAATGAGGATCTCACATTGGAAGACAGGCTCAGCAATGTAGGGAGGTCCTGAGCAACTTGGAAAGACCCTGTTTTCTGTGATATAACTGAAAAAGGGCTGGGGATGTACCCTTGAGTTAAATCTCTGCTGAAAACTACAACAACAAAACAGCCACAAGTACAGTCAGGAGTTTCCGTTATGAACTCCAGTACACTGAGAGAAGTTGTGTAATTGACGTGTGTCCAATACTGAGGCCAGACAATTACCGTCCATCTTGTCATCATTATCAGGCAAGATTAATTAGCATAACCCCTGCAGAAGTAAGATGTGGGGGAGAAAAACACTCAAAAGCTGATATGTAACTCAGGAATGGTCCCTGATACTGGGTCCCTCCTGGTCATAATGAGATTGGCAACCATAAAAGCTGGGGAAGTGCAGGGTGCTCTTCACCAGGGAATGGATTTGACTTGTGAGACACAAGTGATGTAAACTTTGTTTTCTGCTTTCTTCATGAATGAGGAGATTTTTCCTTCTTAATATTCCTGAAGGAGAATAATATTGTTGTGATTCTTTCTACATTTTTGGCTATAAATTCTTTAGGATTTGATTTTACATGTTTTTAAGTAATTAAGTGGACTCAATTTTGCAGCACAGTGCTTATGAATGACACTGCTCTGAAAAAGAGCAGATTATGTGACTCTATGTTCTCTCCATGTTTTATTTGTAATGTTTTTCTCTGTGACAGACACAAGAACTGTGATGTATTTGAAGAAGCTTTGATATTTATATCCACAAATGAATTAAAAAGATGCAATGAAATACATTCACACATTTAAATACTTGACAAAGTTATACATTTTATGAAGTAACTGTAGTATAATATGGTAAATGACAAAAAAATTATTTTATAAAATAAGTGAACTAATAATGTAAATGTAGGGTAGGCAGGTAACTTATAAAGCCCAGATCAGAAGTGCATTTGATTTCATTTAACTCCAATCACTGAAATTAGGAAAATGTCAAAATGAATCTTTATCATTTCCCTGTCTTTGTATTATGCTACTCACAGATTCTTTACCTGTTTGTTTCTGAGACTCTAGATGAGAGAATTCAAGAAGGGAGACGATGGTATTAAAGGCAGAGGGAACCATGGCCTGGAGTGTGTCACGGTTACTAAAGTTTACTGATACACATGTGGAATGGAACTGAGGAAGACGGACATCATGAGCATGTAAGGGGTGCAGATGGTGAAACTCTTCACTGAGGTTCACATGGGAACTTGCAGAACAGTAGGAAATATTGGAATCTATAAAATGGCAATAAAATAGAGCAATGACCACACATAAACACCACAGAAACAAGAGCAAGGATCATGTTGCTGGTTGTGGCCAAGCCAAAGAGGCTCAGCAGAAAGAGAACTTCACAGAAAAAAATGTTGGACCACATTTGACTGGCAGAAGGACAGTTGGAATGTGTTCCCAGTGTGCACACCTGTATACACCAGGCCACTGAGCAGGGAAGCCAGGGTCATATGGACACAAAACTGAGGGTTCATGATGGTAGGGTACTGGAGGGGCTGGCAGATGGCCACATAGCAATCCCAGGCTATGATGGTGAGAAACAGAAGTTCAACACATGCACAAAAAATGACTCAGAAGATCTGGGTTGCACATCCAGCCACTGAAATGGCCCTGTTGCCAGTGAAACAGTTGACACAGGCATTGGGGACAGTGATGGAAATGTAGCACATGTCCAAGATGGACAGGTTCCTGAGAAGAAGCACATGGGCATGTGCAGGTTCTGGTCAGCAGTGGTGACAGTGATGATGAGAAGATTCCCTAACAAGGTACTCAGGCAGGTCAGTGTGAATATCATGAAATAGAGGAAACTCAGTTTCCAGCCATCAGGAGAGCCCAGGAGGAGAAATTCAGTTACCATAGTGGTATTGCTCATGTACTGGAAATTCTGGTTGTGTGGAATGATAAAGTCATAAGACAGAGGAAACAAATCATGATTAATGCAATTAGAGTGCAATTCATGTCCAGAGTGTTTTCTTGTGTTTTGGAGTTACTTTCTCTGCAGAGGAAAGGTCATTCTCTGTTTTCTGATTGTTTAATCATTTCTGAGCAGAGAGCACCTCCCCATGCAGGTCTGGAGATCTGAAGCCCAGGGTCTGGGTGTGACCTGCAGGATTGTCCTCAGGTGCTCCATTATGCCTCCCTTGACCTCCTGAGACTCCCATGCAGGCACTCCTGCATGACTACATTTTTGATACTGTGTTCTTCAATGTTCTGTAATTTAGTTACCTTCATTATCTTCCATGGACCACAACTGACATTATATACTGTCTAGTCGGTGTTAATGCAGTTTTTTCCTTACTGTTTTTACTCATGGGATTGGATTCATTTTTATGTAAGATAATTTGCCTTTGCTTGCTTACACCTTACATTACCATCCATTCTTCTCAAATGCATCATGACAGCAGCTCAGATCAGCTCGTTCCTGAGTCACCTTCATTGTCATTTTCTCTGCCCTTTGCAGACCTGGGTTCTGCTCAGCACCTGGTCAGGCTAAACACACTCATCCTTGGAAAAGCGATCTTCCTTTTGATTCTGCCTGTGCTCCCCTGTAAATGTGTGTCTTCCCCAGGGTCAGGAGTGGGTGACTAATTACAGGCAGGTTGCTGTTAATTACACTGTGAGGGTGAATTTCAAGGCATCCTACAGAGTCTACCTGTAATCTGTTTCTGGTCTCCATCCCCCATTCCTTCCTGACACAAAGCTCTCCATACTCCTGAGTGACATCTTTGTTCACACCTGAAAGTCTCCCTTTTCTACTATGACATAATATTTTATTTTTCCCATAAGCATTTATTGGACCTGAAAGGAGGCTCAAATCCAACTTTTGCTCTGAAAATTTCTTCATTTTTCTAAGTTTTCCACTTTTGTATTTTGATTAAATATCACCATATCATAAAAATTACAGTTCATCAGGATTATCACCCCCAAAATACTAGTGCATGTTCTTGAATTTTGTACCATTTAATAGTCATCTTTTTACAAGTTTAGTAGTAATTACAAGACTTTCTGCATAGTGTTTATTAAACAAATATATGGTAACACTATTGACTAACTAGTAATGTGGACTGATTTTCTTTTACTGTTTTACTAATGAATAGCACCCAAGTAGATTTTGGACTCCCAGACGTGTAACATACACAGTGCATGCTGGTCTGAAATAATTCAAGCAAACACCTCCCACCCCCATGCCTTTGCAAGGTAAGTTCTAAAGCAGTGGTCACTCAAAAAATAATTAAAGAGATTTTTTTAATTCTCTGAGATTGTGGAGTACTGCTCCATCTTAATGTGTACCATGACAAAATAAGTACAGGAACCATCTCCTAATTTCTATAGAGAACCTCAGTCAATCTCAGTAGGCTTCAAACCTATCATTTCTTCAGGAAGATAGATTTTTTAAAGTAACAAACCTGCTTTAGTCCAGATATTGGCACCACAATAATTTCAGTGGGACTCAGGACTGCCTCCACATTAGGGGATGAGAAATGCATACTGAAAAATTCCCTTGCACAAACAGTTAGAAGAAGGTAAAACAACACAAAGGTTAGGTGAAAATGGGAGGCAGGGAAATTCATGTGGGGAGAGGTGAGCAAGTCTTAATGCAGGAACGTGAGGAGGGACTGCCCAAGGGTTTCCTTTGAGAGAGGAGAAGGCTGAGCCTTTCCATATGTCATATTTTTCTTGATAGTGTTTTTTTTTTGGGGGGGGCATCAATTTATTAAGAAGTCACCTAGAAAATGGGTCCTTTGACAAACCACCCATTGCCATGTGCTGCATTAGGGGCTGTGACCATGCTCTGGCTCCCTCACTACCCAAGGCCAGTCTGCACCAAGAGGACCCTCTCCTGCTGAGAGTGAGGCTGGAGGCAGTCAGGCATGTGGAAGTGGGCACTAGGTTTGGCTCACTGAAAGCATTCACACTGTAAGCATGTTTGGACCACAAGATAGTGAGTGGGTCCAGCAGGGAGAGGTTCTGGAAGACGCCCAACCTGTGAAGTGGCTGCTACAGTGAGAAGGATGGGCACCAAGAGCCTCTGCAGCCAGGGCTCTTGGAAATGGGGAAGGAGAGGCCAGGAGTGGAGGAAGGAAAGATGGAGAGGGAGCTGACTGTGGGGCCAGCTTTAGGAAAAGGACATGGGTACCTGGGCTCCTAGGACAAAGTACAATGGCCAGCTCCACATCTCCATCACCTTGGGGCCTTGTGGTCACTGCCTCAGAGCCCTGCTGTGTTGGGGCTGGGGAGTCTCCTGCTTGGCCAGGGGTGAGGCCTCGACCCTGGGCTGACACCAGGCAGCCTCCCTCGGCCTGGTCCTGGTGCGTGTCTGTGCTAGCTGGCCACACTTCTCTATGGGATGCAGCCTTCCATCTCCAGCGCCTCAGGCCAGCCCTCGTGCTTGTTGGTGTGCTTACTGTTCTTCACGTGCTGCTCAAAGGGGCTGCTGTTCTGCACACCTTATACCCCCACAAACACCCAGTTTTCGTGGAAAGCTGTCTCCTTGGCATTCCTACTGTTCAGCTCACTGAAAAGCTTCCTGGTCTCTTCATTCATCTTGGTGACTGGGTCGTTACAGGACGCCACAAACACCAAGGTGCCTTCATGCAGTGGCTGAATGAACTTCAACAGATCATTCACATCTCCAGCCCACATGTCGGAGGCACCAGTCTCAATGAACTCAAGGCTGACACCATTCACCAGGGCAATGTTCAGCCCAGGGCCCATGTTGTCCTTGACACTGCACACGTTGTCCTTGACACTGCTCATGAGCATCCTGTCCTCAAGGCAGATCTTGGGTTCAAAGACATTGGCAGCCCTGCTAACCATGCGGAAGGCCAGGTGCTCCTCAGGACATGGCTGGGGCAGGCTACACTTATACTTCCTGGCCCATGGTTCTGCAGTCACAGAGCTTTCTGAGTTGTTGAAGAATTGCTGGATGCGAGGAAATCCACTGCCAGGCACACCCAGGAGGATGCCGACTACCATCCAGGTGAGACCCACAGTGACAACTAGGGCCACGATGTGGAGTGGAGTGGGCCTGCCAACCTCATGTCCACTTCTCCTGCTTGGTTGGGACCGCCTCCGGCAGGTGCACTGTTGGAGGCCAGTGTGCTCTGGCTGTGGGGAGATGTGGGCCCCTGTCAGGGAATGTTGGGCTGATGCCCAGCTGAACCCAGTCAGGAGAGGGAGCTGCACAGAACAACCCAGCCAATGGCAGCTGGGGGAGGGACTAATAGGGCTTTAAATAAGGAAATGAATGAGAAATAAAGCATTTCAAAACTGCAAAGAATTATTTGGGTTGGATGGAAAAGTATTATTCATTTTTTAAATTACAATTATTCAGTTTAAAATTTATTAATTACTATAATTAGTACACCACAGAAAAATATTATGGTGATGTTCATAATGTGTTTCCAAATGTTGTAGCATATCAATGTTTTACACTTTTTCCAATGGACACAGTCACCTTCATAGTCACACCACATATATGTTGAGTAAAAAAGTGCAAAAATTCATTGAAAAAATAGAACATAATTGTGAGAAGTATAAATACCAGAGATTCAAAGTACTTCAATGAAATTCATATGTGATATTGAATCATTTATATTGTATAGTTATTCATATATTTGAATGTGTATCATTCATACAGATAAGTTCCTATCTACCTGCAAATCACCTATCAACTATTTTTCATGTTATATTTCTTCCTTAATTTGAGTGTATTTATTTACCTTCTATGGAATTTCTGTGCAGACTACTTTGTGCATTTTCTACATATATTGTAAGTAAGAGTGATTTGAAAATAAGAATTTTAAAGCAATAGGAAGCAGGATGAAGAACTATCACATACTTTACATGCATACACTTCAAATGTCCCCAATGGTCCCTGTGTTCCTATAGTAGCCCTGGCTGTCACAGCAATTATCATAAAGCAGTTTTATGGACTCTCTGGACTTGCTGTGCTCTTCACAGAATTAATCAATCATTTCCTGGGCTAGCTGACTCTTTGGGTGAGATTGCAATTTGCTGAGGAAAATAAATGTGAGGCTCAGACATACTTTTGGACTCTAACGGCCAAGTACTCACTCCTGAGTGTTACTCGTTCTCAACATGGAAGAGAAGTGAATCTTTCCTTGGTTTCTCCCATCTCTGCCTTGGTTTCACTCACCCTGTGTCTGCAGCTAGGGTGGGACTCTCCAGCCAGCACAGTGCCATGTGGGATGTGGGGAGCTCAGTCTCCTCAGCTTTGTGTAAACCTGGTGCCTTTCCAGTGGGAGTAGGACCCCTGGGCGCCCAGAGCTCAATCTGCAGTGTACTCATTTTAATTTCTGGGTATGCCATTTCAAATTTGGCTTCACCTTCACAGCTTTTCCTGTTACCCTGTCAGGACCACAGACCCTGCCAGTTTGCCTAGCCTGTGAGGTCTTTTATTGAGACAATGGTGGAAAACTCCATGACCCATTAGCTTGAGCACCCTGCATTCCTGCAGAGCCAGCACAATGTAAATAATGTTAATATCACCTCTCTGGGAGGATGGGGTGCTGCTGCCCCTGAGCCCACTATCCCAGAGGTGTTTTCTTGGGTACCACCAGGGGCAAATGCAGATCACTTTTCTGGGCCCTGCTGTTGCAGGTACAGCTGCCATGGCCCAGAGGTTTTCTCTTGCAGTGCACCTGTCCCCAGATGCTGCTGCCACAGGTGCCCAGAGGTCTTTTTTTCAGGTGCTGCTGCTGATGTTGATGCCAAAGTTCAGAGGTCTGCTGCCCTAGATGCTGCCTCAGAAGCCTGGCTGCCATCAACACTGCTGTCACCTCTGCTGCTACTGTTGACACTGCTGCTGCCAAAGCTGTTGCTGCTCCCAGGAGATCTCCTCTCTGGGTGCTGCTGTAGCTGCAGCCACAGCTGACTCTGCTGCCATGGCTGCCAATCCCCCTTCCTGCTGCCAATGCCCCTGCCTATAGCTGCTGCTGAACCCCCCACTAGCTGCCACTGACTCCTGCCACTACCACTTCTACCACTGCCCAGAGGTCTGCTGCCAGGGAGACTCAAGGTTTGGTCACATGTGGCCACCTCCATTTTGAGGTGTCAGCCAAAGCCTGGGGTTTGTTTGGGGTTCCAATGTGTTTGCTGCCACTGCCATCTCTGGGCACAACTGCCTGCATGAGGATACTGGAAAGGACTGGGAGGTTCAGTGTCATGGTGTCTATGGCTTGGCTGAAACGGGGTCTCCTCCTGGGAGTGTGGGTTGCCAGCATCTCGGTACTGTCTCTCAGAATTGCTCATTCCTGGTGGTCTCTCTCCAAATTCCAGTGGCATTGAGATCTTGGAATTGCAACGTGGCTGAATGCAGGACATATGAGGCACAGATTGGTGGGATAGTGACAGGGTCTGCTAAGGCCTGCCTGGGACAGGCAATCTTGTGGGAAGTCAGAGACAGGGATAAGAAGCTTTTGGATGCTGGCATAGACAGTTGCTCAACTTTCCACTGACATTTATTTTATTATTACTTTTTCTTCTCTGCCATCTCTATCCACATTTGGAGCACATTTTTTGTGCATCAGTTTGTTGAAGATGGTGATATATGCATGGTCTGTTGCATTTCTGCTGTATATCCTTATATTTTTAATTATTTTCTCATCGTATGTATTCTCCCTCTCATTTGTCTGTTTCCTAGATCCCCTTTCTACATTTTCTCCACCTAAGAGCCAATGTCTGTTGATTCCTCTTTCAATCCTCCTACGGACTTTTGCTTATGGCTTCTCTCTTTCTCCCTCATGAACTCCATGTCTTACACTGTTTTTGTTCTTTCTTTGTCCACTATTTGAGATTGCAAATCCATTTAGCAAATTTACTGTTTTTATTGTGAACAGTCAACTCATCATTGCTGTTTATAGCAAAAGGGCAGTGGACACCTTGCTGGAGCTATTAGATTTGTTTGCACTTGGTGCTGTTGATATTGGTCTCCCTCTTAGAGGCAGGGTAATGACTTCTTCAGTGACCTTATAGGTCTACAGGGTAGAAACTGAATTATCTCCTACAACTAGATGGGAAAACACACAGGCAACATAAAAAAACAAGGAAACAAAAGGCCACAAACAAACCAAGCTGCCCCAATAAGAGAAGCCACTGACAAAACAGAAGAAATGTCCAAGAAGGAGTTTAGAATGCACATAGTTAATCTGATCTGTGTAGTAAAGGATGGTATAAAGAGTAAAACTGAAGAGAAAATACAGAAAGTGAAAGATCATTTGAATAAAGAGTTAGAGATTGTTGAAAACACAAAACAAGCAGGAATCCTTGAAATGAAGGAATGAGTAAATCAAATTATAAATTCAAAGGAAAGAATCACCAACAGGCCAGACCATTTGGAAGAGAGAACCTCAGACCATGAAGACAAAGTATTTAATATTGAAAATAATGTTGACCATGCAGAGAAGATGGTATGAATCCATGAACAGAACATCTAAGAATTATGGGATAACATGAAAATATGAAATTTAAGAATTATTGGGATAGAAGAAGGAAGAGAGACAAACAAAAGGAACGCACAATCTTTTCAATGACATATCAAAAAATTTCCCAAACCTAAAGAATGAAATGAACTCCAGCCGTGGTCCAGGAGATGGAGGGAACAAAGATCACTGGAAGGAGTCAGATAGGAAAGAGGGCAAAAAGACCAAGACTCCAGATCTGCACCTGAGCCAAAGAAACCTGAGGAAAATCCAGCCTCCAAGTTCAGTTCTGCAAGCAAGTATGCTGCGCTCTCTGTGGATGGTGAAGATGAAAATGAGGGAGAAGACTACACTGAATAGACCCCTGCGTCCTGTGCTTTCTCCTAGTCTCTCCACCCTGGAACGTTCAAGAGCAAATCAAACCTCTATCCAGACAAGACAAATAAAACTCACCATCTCCTGGAGACCTTTCTTAACTTTTTTTTAAAAAATGAAATGAAATTATTTTGCATGCTGCTGCAGCCTTTAAAGTATTGAAGTTACCGGAGAATCGCCAATGTAGCCAGAGAGACAGAAACTACAGCTTTTTAATGGAAAAGTTGTGGTGTGTTCTTACGATACCATGCAGTTGCCTGTGTGATTAGTGCCTAGGGGGCCTCCATTTAGAAGAAATGGTAATGACAGTGGTAAAATGTCTGGATCGGTTGGGCAGTAGGGGAGGTATAAGGAAGAGTGAGATTTCTACCTTTTAATTCTTAATCTATTGTGGCATATATGAATTCTCAAACATTATCTGAATAAATTTTCCATCCTTGGATAGGTAGATTTAGTCTCTCAAATTGTTTAGTCTCCAGGAGGCTGCCAGCCCTTCCTCTTACTTTAATTCTGAGTTACTGGGGCCAGCCTAGGGGAAATTCCTTTATTTTTTTACCCCCCAGGGGAGTAGTTGGAATTGAGTCTACAGGCCACTAAAGAAGAGGACTGCTTGGGGACCAAAATAAATGGGGAAATCGTGGTTTGAAAAGAAGCTTTTGGGAGGTGATGGATTAGTTTGCACTGGGTAGTAGGTGTGACCTCCAGTAAACACTTTATTTCCTGGAGCAGGAAGCACTTAAGGGTCACGGGAATTCCCAGTCTTTTGTGTGTCCTGGTTTTGCCCTTTCTAAACTGCTATCCTTTTTTGAAAGTTCAAATGCATCCATATTCTGTTGAAACCTTGAAGCTTTAAAAAATTCACTCTTATCATCTCATGTTCTTCACACTACTTTCACCTCCCAAAAAGTAATCCATTTAATTCATGGATCTGCTCTCTCAGGCATTTTACATCTCAGCCACTGGAAGCTGTGACATGGGGAATCACTGTTTTTCTCAAAACAAATCAGCTCCTTGATGTCTTTTGATTCTTTCCTTCCCTCCATCCATGCCTGCTCCTGCTGCTTTGACCCCTCTTACAGATCAGAGTAGTCTAGAATTGATGGTCTTGGGTGGTGAATAAGGATGGGTAAACAGAGACAGATAAATTGGAAGACTTTCTTATGACTTTGGGGGGGGTTTTACAAGTTTTCTTCTCCACTGAAATCCCACACCAGTGCTTGGATTTATAATGTGGCCTAGACCAATGTGGTTATTTTGCTTTTCGGAGTTTGTTTTTTTATCTTCCTATGAGAGAATAAATGATAATGGAAAGAACTATTTAACAAGGTCCTGGTTTCTCTTGCAACACAGTAGCTTAATTTGTCTGCTTTTCTATGCACCTTTGTAGGAGTCAACTTGGTAGATGGAATTCTTCCCCCTCATGGGCAGTACTGCTATATTGCGGACAAATGACTCCTTGGTCTCTTGTTTGCAAGTCCTTCTGTCTTCAGTCTCAGTCTAAAGCCTGACTAGCCCTGCAGAATGTTGGTCTGTGTGCTGTAGCAGTGGGCATAAGGAACCATTTACCCAGTGGGCAAAAGGCATGTCCAGGGAATTCACCTCCAGTAATTGTCAGGGTCGGCTAGTAACTAGAAGTGGGCTTTTAGAGAACCAAGATCAAACAGGGTTTTTAAACCATTGGTTGCAGATAATGGAAAGGTAGAGTTTGCCTTCTTCATGTCTACTCCCAAATAGGTAAATCCAAAAAAGTGCTGTTTTGTCCCCTACCCTACCCTACCCCCTGTTAAAATAGAAACAGGGGTTGACTTATGTCCCAAACTGAATACATGTAAAATTTGTACAAAAATATCTTCTATGAAAATGATTGTAATCTGTAGACTTACTACCTGGAAGATGTCTTGAGATGTAAAATCCCATCCTTTGGGTTGTGGGTTTTTTTGTTTTCTCCAAATAAATCTGATCTTTAAAGTTCAAAAAAAAAGTATGAAATGAAAAATCAAATACAGGGGGCTTGCAAGACCCCAAATGTCCCAACCTGCAGCAGAACCACACCAAGACACCTTATAATGAACATGACTAAAATATAAATTAAGAATGAAACCTTGAAGACCATGAGAGAAAAAAGGAAATTACATATAGGGGTAAACCAATTTGAATCTCAACTGATTTCTCAACCCAGGCCCTCAAACTAGGAGGTCATGGAACAACATATTTCAAACTTCAAAAGAAAATGGATGCCAATCAAGAATTTTATATCTATCAAAATTAAGCTTCAGATTTGATGATGAAATAAAAATATTGCATGATGAAGAAAAGTTGAAGGAATTGACAGTTAAAAACCTGCCCTTTAGAACCTTCTCAACAAAATATTCCATGAGGATGAAGTGAAACAAAAAGTGAAACCAGCAAAGGGAAGAATTACATGAAAGTTATAGTTAAAGGAGAAACTAAATCAAATTAAAAGTCAGAAATAAACCAAAATGACTTGGGATAGGAGTCACATCTCAGTAATAACCTTGGCTATTAATGGCCAAAGCTCATCAACCAAAGGACATACACTGGTAGATTGTATTAAAAAACAAGACCCAACAATATTCTGTCTCCAAGAGACTCACCTCATAGGCAAAGACATCCACAGACTGAAGACGAAAGAATGGGAAAACCCTATCACTCACATGAATTGCTTAACCAAGCAGGGGTTTTATCCTCATATGAGAAAAAGTGAACTTCAAGTCAAAGTTAACCAGAAGGGACAAAGAAGGTCATTTCATTCTACTGAAGGAAATTATACAAGAGCAAGACATAACAAGTGTAAAGTTTTATGTCCCCCAAAATGGACCAAAATAAAATTCTGGCAAATTCCATGAAAACATATTAAGAAAAAAGTGCAGGGCTGGGCTTGTGACCCAAAATGGATGTTCATATGCACATCAAACGAACCCTTCTCAGATTCAAGAATCAAATAGATCACAACACAATAATACTGGGTGAATTTAATATACCACTTTCACTACTGGACAGCTCCTCTAAACAAAAGCTAAATAAAGAAAATATAGAAATATATAACAAAATAAATAGTTTAGACTTAACAGACATATACAGAATGTTTCATTCACCAAAGAGTGAATAAAGTTTGACATAAATCCTTCTCTAAAATAGACAATATCTTATGGCACAAAGCAACACTTGCCCTAGAAAAAGAAGAAAAAATAAATGCCAAAAACAGGAAATAATTAACATAAGAGCTGGAAACAATGAAATTAAACAAAAGTATCACTTGTAAAGATCGAGAAACAAAAGTTTGCTCTTTGAAAAAAACCAATTGGGTTTTCTCTATTTTTCTCTTTGTTGCAACACTAACAAATAGAAAAGTAGAGAAAACCCAAATTGCTAAAGTTCATGATGAAAAAGGAAATATCACAACAGACATCATTGAAATACAGAACATAATTAGAAACTATCATGAAAATTTATACTTCAACAAAATAGAAAATATTGAAGATTTTGACAAATTTCTAGAGTTATATGACCTACCTAAATTGAATAAGGAGGTCATACAAGTTTTAAACAGAACAATTCCAAGTAATGGAATAGAAAATTCCATTAATAGCCTACCAGTTAATAAAAACCTAGGACCATACATATTCTCAGCCAAGTTCTACAAGACCTTCAAGAAATAATTAACATCAATATTCCTCAAGTTATTCCATGAAGTAGAGAAGGAGGGAACCCTTTCAAACTCATACTATGAGGCTAATGTCACTGTGATACCTAAACCAGACAAAGACACAACAAGGAAAGAAACCTTCAGGCTGATATCCATAATGAACATAGATTCTAAAATTCTCAATAGAATTCTGGCAAATTCCATGAAAACATATTAAGAAAAAAGTGCAGGGCTAGACTTGTGACTCAGTGGTAAAGCGGTTGCCTGGCATGTGTAAGGTTCTGGATTCAATCCTCAGCATCACATATGCATAATAATAAAAATAAAGTCCACTGACAGCTAAAAACATATATATAACAAAACAATTCAGAAAAAAAGAGAGTGCACCATGATCAAATGGGGTTCATCCAAGGGATGCGGGTTTGGTTCAACCTAAGGAAATGAATAAATGTGATTCATCATATCAATAGACTTAAAACAAGAATCATATGATCATCTAAATAGATGCAGAAGAAGCATTTGACAAAATAAAACACCCCTTCATGTTCAAAACACTAGAAAACTAGGTATAGTAGGAACATACCTCAACATCATAAAATCCCTACATATTAGGCCAAAGGCCAACATAATTTTAAATGGAGAAAAAGCGAAAGCATTTCCTTCAAAAACAAGAACAGTCTCTTTCACCCCATTTATTCAACGTTGTCCTTGAAACTGTAGCCAGAAAAATTAGAAAAAATAAATTAAATGTAAAGAAGAACTGAAAGTATCACTATTTGCCAATATGACTCTATATTTGGAAGATTCAAAAAATTCCACCAGAAAACTTCTAGAACTAATAAATGAATTAAGCAAAGTATCAGGATATAAAATCAATTCCCATAAATCAAGTGCATTCCTATACATCAGTAATGAATCCACTGAAAGAGAAATAAAGAACACTACCACATTCACAATTGCCTCAAAAAAAGAAAGAACTTTGGAAATCAATCTAACAAAAGAGGTGAAAGACCTCTACAATGAGAACTAAAGAACACAAAAGAAAGAAATGTTCCTGGATAGGCAGTATTGATATTGTCAGAATGGCCATAGTACCAAAAAATTACACAAATTTAATGCAATTTCTATTAAAATCCCAATGACATTTTTCATGGAACTAGAGGAAGCAATCAAGAAAATTCATTTGAAAAAATAAGAGACCCAGAATAGCCAAAGAAAAACTTAGCAAGAAGACTGAAGCAGCAGGCATTCATCACAGTACCAGACCTCAACTATGCTAGAGAGCTATAGGTATTAAAACAGGAAAGTATTGGCACAGAAACAGACATATAGACCAAAGGTACAGAATAGACACACAGAGACAAACCCACATAAATACAGATACCTCATATTAGACAAAGGTGCCAAAAACATTCACTGGAGAAAAGAGAGCTTATTCAACAAATGGGACTGGAAAAAAATAGAAGCCCACATGAAATAAAATGAAACCACAACAAAATAGAAACTACCGAAGACATTGACAAATTTCTAGAGTCATATGCTCCTCCCAAACTGAACTAGGAGGACATACACAATTTAAACAATTCAATATCAAGCAATGAAATAGAAGAAGCCAATAAAAATCTACCATCCAAGAAATGCCCAGGACCAGATGGTTTCTCAGCTGAGTTCTACAAGATCTTCAAAGAAGAACTCATTCCAATACTTCTCAAAGTATTCCAGGAAATAGAAAAGGAGGGTACCCTACTGAACTCATTCTATGAAGCTAATATCACCCTCATACCCAAACCAGGAAAAGACACATCCAGGAAAGAAAATTTTAGACCAATATCCTTGATGAATATAGATGCAAAGATTCTTAACAAAATATTGGCAAACCGTATCCAAAACGATATTAAGAAAATTGTGCACCACGTTCAAGTGGGTTTCATCCCTGGAATGCAAGGATGGTTCAACATTCGTAAATCAATAAACACAATCCATCATGTCAATAGACTTAAGGATAAGAATCATGTGATTATTTGAATTGACACAGGAAAAGTGTTCGACAAAATACAACAACCCTTCATGCTCAAAACACTAGAAAAAATTGGGATAGTAGGAACATACCTGAACATTGTAAAGGCTATTTATGCTAAGCGAATGACCAACATCATTCTTAATAGAAAATAATTGAAATCATTCCCTTTAAAAATGGAAACAAGACAGGGATGTCCTGTTTCACCACTTCTAGTCAACATTTTCCTCGAAACTCTAGCTAGAGCAATTAGGGAGACCAAAGAAATTAAAGGAATATGAATAGGAAAAGAGGAACTTAAGCTGTCAGTATTTGCGAATGACATGATTCTATATTTAGAAGATCCAAAAACCTCCTCCAGAAAACTTCTAGACATCATCAATGAATTCACCAAAATAGCAGGCTATAAAATCAACACGCATAAATCTAAAGCATTTTTATATGCAAGCAACGCAACAGCTGAAAGGGAAATGAGGAAAACAACCCCATTTGCAATAGTCTCAAAAAAATAAAATATTTGGGAATCCATCTAACCAAAGAGGTAAAAGATCTCTACCATAAAAACTACAAACATTGAAGAAAGAAATTAAGGAAGACTTTAGAAGATGGACAGATCTCCCATGTTCTTGGATAGGCAGAATTAATATTGTCAAAATGGCCATACTACCAAAAGTGCTATACAGATTCAATGCAACTCCAATTAAAATCCCAATGATGTACCTTACAGAAATAGAGCAAGTAACCATGAAATTCATCTGGAAGAATAAGAAACCCAGAATAGCTAAAGAAATCCTTAGCAGGAAGAATGAAACAGGGGTTATCACAATACCAGAACTTCTACTATAGTACAAAGGAATAGTAAAGGACAGCATGGTATTGGCACCAAAATAGACAGGTAGATCAATGGTACAGAATAGAGGACACAGACACAAACCCAAATAAATACAATTTTCTAATACTAGACAATGGTGCCAAAAATATGCAATGGAGAAAAGATAGCCTCTTCATCAAATGGTGCTGGGAAAACTGGAAATCCACATGCAACAGAATGAAACTAAACCCCTATCTCTCACCCTGCACAAAAATCAACTCACAATGGATCAAGGACCTCGAAATCAGACGAGAGACCTTGCATCTTATAGAAGAAAAAGTAGGTTCAAATCTTCACCTTGTTGCTTAGGATCAGATTTCCTTAACAGGACTCCCATAGCACAAGAAATAAAAGCAAGAATCAATAACTGGGATAGATTCAAACTAAATAGCTTTCTCTCAGCAAAGGAAACTATCAGCAATGCAAAGAGAGAGCCTACAGAGTGTGAGAATATCTTTGCCACTCATACTTCAGATAGAGCACTAATTTCCAGAATCTATAAAGAACTCAAAAAACTCTACACCAAGAATACAAATAACCCAATCATCAAATGGGCTAAAGAAATGAACAGACACTTCACAGAAGAAGGTCTATAAGGAATCAACAAATATATGAAAAAATGTTCACCATCTTTAGTAATAAGAGAAATGCAAATCAAAACTACACTAAGATTCCATCTCACCCCAATTAGAATGGGGATTATCAAGAATACAAGGAACAATAGGTGTAGGAGAGGATGTGGGGAGAAAGGTACACTCATACATTGCTGGTGGAGCTACAAATTAGTGCCGACACTCTGGAAAGCAGTGTGGAGATTTCTTAGAAAACTTGGAATGGACCTACCATTTGACCCAGCTATCCCACTCCTCAGCCTATACCCAAAGGACTTAAAATCAGCATACTACAGAGATACAGCCACATCAATGTTCATAGCTGCTCAACTCACAATAGCCAGACTGTGGAACCAAACTAGATGCCCTTCAATTGATGAATGGATAAAGAAACTGTGATATATATATATATATATATATATATATATATATATATATATATATAATGGAATATTACTCAACTATAAAGAATAATAAAATTATGACATTTGTAGGCAAATGGATGAAATTGGAGAATATCATGTTAAGTGAGATAAGCCAATCTCAAAAATCCAAAAGACAAATGATCTCACTGATGATGAGATGGACGAGATGAATGGATGATGACACATAAAGGGGGGTGGGAGGGGGGCAAGAATGGAGGAAGGAGGGACTGTATAGAGGGAAAAGAGAGGTGGGAGGGGTGGGGTGGAAAGAAAAATAACGGAATGAATCAAATATCATTACTCTATGTAAATATATGAATATGCAAATGGTATGCTTTTACTCTATGTACAGAAACAACATGTATCCCATTTGTTTACAAAAAAAAAAAAGAAAAAAATTAAACCCTTCTCTCTCATTCTGCATGAAACTCAACTCACTGTGGATGAGAGATTTAGGCGCTAGAACAGAGACCCTGCGACTACTAGAAGGAAAAGCAGGCCCAAGTCTTCACCCTATTGCCCTAGGTCTTGACTTAACAAGATCCCTAAAGCTCAAGAGGTTAAATCAAGGATCAATAAATGGGACAGATGCAAACTAAAAAGCTTCTTTTCAGCAAAGGAAATAAAAATAATGTGAAGAGAAATCCAACAGATTGGGAGCAAATCTTTACTTTATGCACTACAGATATAGCATTAATCTCTAGGATATATGAAAAACTCAAAAAATTTAACATGAAAAAACCCAAAAACACAATCAATAAATGGGCTAAGGAAATGAACAGACACTTCACAGAAGATACACCATCTGTCAACAAATCTATGAAAAATTGTTCACCATCTCTAGCAATTAGAGAAATGCAAATTAAAAGTACCCTAATATTTCATCTCACTTCAGTCAGAATGGCAATTATCAGGAATACTAGCAACAATAAATTTGGTTAGAATGTGTAGAAAAAGGTACACTTATACGTTGCTGGTAGGGAATGCAAAAAGGTGCAACCTTTATGGAAAGCAGTATGGAGATTCCTCAGATCTTGGAATGGAATCACGATTTGACTCATTATTTCACTCCTTGGTTTATACCCAAAGGATTTAAAATCAGCATATTACAGTAACGCAGTCACATTGATTTTATAGCAGTTCAATTTACAATAGCTAAACTATGGAAACATCCTAGATGCCCTTTAACAAATGAATGGATAAAGAAAATGTGGTATATATATGCAATGGAATATTACTCAGCTTTAAAGAAGAATGAAATTCTGGAATTTGCTGTTAAATGGATGGAGTTAGAGAATATCTTGCTAAGTGAAATAAACCAAACCAAAAAAAACCAAAGGTCAAATGTTTCCTTTGATATGTGGATGTTAATTCACAATAATGGAGTGAATAGGGAATAACAGAGTTACAATATATTAGGTAGTGGGGAGTGAAGCTTGGAAAGGGGGTATGGGGGAAGGAATGAGATTAGAGGGAAACAGATATTATTACCTCATGTGCATGTGTGATTGCATGACCAATGTGATCCTGCAATATGTATAATCAGAAAAAAGAGAGATTAGACTATTTATGAATGATCTATCAAAATGTATAAATGCATTTTATTGTCATGTACAATTAATTAGAACAAATAAAATTAAATTAAAAAAATAATGTGAATGTTTTCTGCCTGCTGACATCATAGTTTGGTCCCTGGAATTACTGCCATGTGGTTTCTGAATGTCTTCATTGCTGAGCATGATAAAACAACTTCTTGGACCCCTGTGCAAGCAGGGTGGCCCCAAGACACTTCTCAAGAGAATTTTCCCTTCTACATTCTTGAGTGTTCAATAAGGGTGGTCTTCCAAATTCTTTAGCTGTCCTCAATCTCTTTTCTATTGTGTCTTTTTGAACTACTTTTCATCTCTAAGGGCCTAAAGTAGGTTTGTCACCACAACTTTCTTGGCCTCAGTTTTTTAAATGAACACTTTAAAATCTTATCAAATCTGTTTTTTAATTCTACTAATATAAACAAGTGCTCTTTTTACAATGCTATATATCTCTGGTATTGATAGAAATATTCTAATGTTTTTATTAAACTGGGAAAAGTCTGATGGTTCTGGCATAATGTTGTCTGTCATGAATATCACCTCAATACACTTAATAGATTAAGTTACCATATTGTCTTCTTAGTGGTTAAACTTTCATCAAATTTGTAACTGTGGGCTGTGTTAAGTCTTTGTCTTTTGCAATTTTGGTTCTACAAAGCACGGACAAACCTAATCACAAAAAAGCTCTAACAAGTACTCTTAAATATAGTTTCCTCATGAGGGCAGGCCTATTATTTCAAAAAGCTGTTTTTCAAATATATATTTTTGAGAGAATTGATATTACCATGAAAAAATTGTTTTCTTGGTTCATGACTAATACACAAAATAAATGTTTTCACTAAATTTTGCAAAAGTTCTATACCACACCCACATACTTACAGGGCTTTGCATTATTTGACACAAAATGTGAGATACCATGAAGTCCTTACATCTATATTTCCTTTTTTCATCTCCTTTGCCACCATGTCTTTCAAAAAAATATCAGTAAAATGTCTGAAAATATTCATCAAAGTGACTCCTCTCAACTGGACTGGTGGTTGTAATTCAAATTCTTTCTAACTTTATGCATTAAATTTAAACTTCATTTACGTGGTTACCTCAACTCATGAAAAACTCATGAATGAAGATTCAGTAAGCTGTAGTTGTAGAGGAAATGCATGTAAAATCGGATTCTCTGAAGGTCCTTCTGCTCTCACAGGGCTCATTGGAACAGTGAGAACATAGCTTGTGGATGGAGCTTGCATTCTGGGGTGGATCCTGTTAAGAAAGTCAAGGCTTCCTGCATAAGCCAGCACTAGGGGTGCTCATTGGTTCCCCTTAAAAGTATTCCCTTGTCCACAAACTTTAAGAAATGCCTCTAATAATTAACCACAGATATTTGGGCTTTTGTATTTTCCTATGTAATAAATACATTTGCTTTTCTCCTCTGTTTTCCTTTTAGAGTACTAGTGAACAAAATTGTTTTCCAGAATTTTGAATTTAATATATTGATGTTATATTGCATAAAGAATTTTTCTCTTCTTGTTAGGTAAGTACCCCTAGGGAACTTGACATTGAGCATATGTTAGTTATAACTAATGATTAGCACAGCATGTGCCAGTGAGAACACTAAAATATTTGGAGAGAAATAGCTTGTGTGTGATGATGTCTTGCCACAAACAGGGCACAGGGCACACGCCTGCAATCCCAGGGGAAGTGAAGGCGGAGGAGCAAAGATAGCAGGATGGTAACCAGCCTCAGCAACTTAGGGAGGTCCTAAGCAACTTGGCAAGACCCGTTTTTTTTTGTGTGTGTGATAAAATATTGTGGTGCATTAGAAATAAATCACTGGATCACTGTTGAAGCAGGTCATGGGACTTTATTGGTGGCTGGGTCAGAAGGGCAGCAAGCCAGTCACCTTTGCATCCTTTGACACTTTGCAGAAGGTAGGGTACATTTTTATAGCCAAAAACTGCAAGTTACCAGTAAGTCAAAACAACAGTAATGTAGGGAGTGGATCAGAAAGACCCAGCTCAGGGTAGAGTACAGTGCCCAAGAAAAATAGGAACTAAAATGAGAACATCTTTGAAGTGCATTTCTTAATAATACATTGTTTCAGAGTAATGAAAGTGTCTTTCAGCTGTTATGTGTTGCCAAACAATATTGGCTTAGCTTGAGCTAAATTACATAGGCGGGGTTTTCTCATTTAAGAAGCATTTTGCATATGAAATGGAGTCTCCAGTAAAGTGAGGTTTGTCTGGTCAAGGCACATGTAATGCGGCTCATAATAAAAACAGTAAAAGGGCTGGGGATTCACCCTCGAGTTCAATCCTGCTAAAAGCAACAAAAACAACAAAAAGACTGCCACCAGTACAGAAAGAGCATTACTCCGTAAACTCCAGTAAACTGAGAGAAACGGTGGTGTTGATGTGGGTCAGACTCTGAGGCCAGACAATTGCAGTCCATCTTGTCATCATTATCAGAAATGACTCAGTATCTTAATCACTAGAGAAGTAAGATATGTGGGAGGAAAAACCGCAGGAAGTTGACCTATAGTCAGCCCACACTGGGTCACTCCTGGACAATAAAAGATGGGCAGCTGTCACAGGTGGGGAAACCCAGGTTGCTCTTCCCCATGGGATGGATTTGAATGTCAGGACATGAGGGTTGTAACCTGTGTTCTCTCTTTCCTTCATGGACAAGGAGATTCTTCCTTTGTCATGTTCCAAATACAGAGTAATATTACTGTTATTTTTATACATTTTTGGATAAAAATTATTTAGGATTTTTTTGTAAAGTTTTTCTCTCTGACAATATTTGATATAGGAACTGTGAAATATTCAATGGAACATTAATATATAACTGCAAATGATTTCAGAAAATATAATGGATTAGATTTATACATTAAAATGCATTGATAAAATTACATCTTTTATGAAAGATTCATGGGAATAATATGGTAAATCATATAATTATTTAATAAAATAACTGAGTTTCCAATAAAGAGACATTGTGGTAGGCAGTGTAAATTGTAAAGACCACATGAGAAGAGCACTTGATCTCATCTAACTCCATGCAGTGAAATCAGGATGATGCTGAAATTCATCTTTATCATTTCCCTGAGAACACCTCTCTTCCTATTACTCTCCTCACAGCATCCTTTACCTGTTTGTTCCTGAGACTTTAGATGATAGGATTCAAGAAGGGAGAAGAAGGGAGGAACCATGGTGTAACAGGCAGAGAGAAGCATAACCTGGAGTGTGTCAGAGGTTGCTGAAGGTACACACCTGCACCAGAACTGAGGAAGATGGACACCATGAGGATGTGAGGGGTGCAGGTGGAGAAGGCTTTGCTTGGGGCTCTGTTGGGAAACCTCAGCACAGTAGAAAATATGTGTATATATGATGTGACAATAAAAATAAAGCAACCACCACCCACAAACACCACAGAAACAAGAACAAGGATCATGTTGCTGGTGGTGTCAGAGCAGGAGAGGCTCAGCAGAGAGGGGAGATCACAGAAGAACTGATGGACCTCATTTGACTGGCAGAAGGACAGCCGGAAGGTGTTTCCAGTATGCACACCTGCGTACACCAGGCCACTGAGCAGGGAAGCCAGGGTCATGCTGACACAAAAGTGAGGGTTCATGATGATGGAGTACTGGAGGGGCTGGCAGATTGCCACATAGCGGTCCCAGGCCATGATGGTGAGAAACAGCATCTCCACACATGCACAAAAAATGACCAAGAAGATCTGCATTGCACAACCAGCCACTGATATGGCCCTGTTGCCAGTGATGGAGTTGACACAGGCACTGGGGACAGTGGTGGAAATGTAGCACAGGTCCAAGGTGGACAGGTTCCTGAGGAAGAAGTACATGGGTGTGTGCAAGTTCTGGTCAGCAGTGGTGACAGTGACGATGAGCAGGTTCCCTAACAAAGTACTCAGATATGTCAGTAGGAATACCATGAAATAGAGGACTCTCATATTCCACCCATCAGGAGAGCCCAGGAGAAGAAATTCCGTTACCATGGTGGAATTGGTCATGTACTGGAAGTTCTGGTTGTGTGGAATGATAAAGTCATAAGAGAGAGGAAGCAAATCATGATTAATGCAATTAGAGTACAAATTCATGTCCACAGTGTTTCTTGAAGTTTTAGTTGCTTTCCCTGCAGAGAAAAAATCACTCCTGGTTTACTGATTATTTAATCATTTCTGAGCAGAGTGCCCCCCCTAGGGCAGGCTTGGAGCTCTGCAGCCCAGGCTCTGGGTGTGACCTGCAGGGTTGTCCTCAGCTCTTCCATCGTGCCTCCCTTGACCTCTTGAGAATCCCATGCAGAGCACTTGCAGGGACTGCTCACCTCCTCTCCTGCATGGCCACTTTTCTCACAGTGTTCTTTAACTGTGATTTAGTTAACTTCTGTCTCTTCCATGAATAAAATTTCACCATTATTTTGCCATTTTTTCCAGACTTACATAATTCTAATTATGATTAACAATGCAAATGTAATTAATTTTTTTATATTTTCATGTAGGAATCTATCTATTGTTGGAGTATTTATCACCATGATCATGAAAAATTTTACTCATGAGGAAACAGTCTGTAACAATCAACGTTTCCCTTCCCAGGCCTGTAGGTGCAGTGTTGAGGAAACAGAGCTGACCTGACTGCACCTGGACTGTACTTCAGGTGCCCACCTTTCCTGTGGTTCCCCCAGGACCTGGGTGGTGCTGCCTCAGGTCACACACCCTTAGCCCTCCTGTGCCAGCTCCCACTGGGGCTCTCTTTTCATCTCCAATAAATGAATTATATGTCAGAATTCAGCCCAGCTAACGTTCTCCTAAACTTTTACTTTTCACCTTAATGATTTTACTTTGTGTTCAGCACCATGAAGTGGAAGTTTCCTTTGTTCACACAAGAGTTTGTATCTCCATTGTTGACACATTCCATTATATTTCTCTCTTCTCAATGGCATCATAAATGTACAAAAATAAACTGATTGCATATCATAAAATGGATTTTTAGCTCATAGGTAGAACACTTCTAAAGAAGCTCAGACCAGCTCAATCCCCAGTCACTAAAGTCATCTTCTGCTCAACCCTCTGAAAACCTGGGTTTGCCTCAACACCTTGCCAGAATAACCACACTAACCTTAGAAAACTGACCTTGCTGAGCCTGCCTAGGCTCCTCTGGGACATGTGTGGGTCTCCCAGTGTTACCTGGGGGGCATGAAGAGATAATGGTAGATTGTTCTTAACTTGAAACTGAGGGTGAAGTTGAAGGGGTCCTTCTCAGTCTACCTGCAATCATTTTCTTCCCCATCCATCTTTCCACCTCCGAACAAATCTGAAGCTTACACTTGAGTGATGTCCTTGTTTGCAGCATCCCTGGAGTTTGCTGACAGAGGTCTATTCTACTATGACATACCAATTTAATTTTCTCTATTTCTATGAATTTTTTTTTAATTTTATTCATGAAATTGTCTTTAAGAGAGGCTGAAATGACCCTTTCCTCTGGAAACTGCTTTACAACTCAATTATTTCCCACTTTTCCATAGTGTTAGATATGGAGATGTCACACTAACTTTCACTAAATCAGTATTTTTTCATCACTGAAATCACTGGTGGAAATTCCTTGAATTGGGACCTTGTATCATTCACCTTTTTATTCTTTCAGGAGTAAGTGCAGGATGTCCTTCACAGTGGTTCATGAACTAACGCATGGTGGATTTGTTGACTGACTACTCACCTGGACTGGCATTCTTTACTGATTGACAGATGAAGGGCTCCCCAGCAGACTCTTCCCCTTCCAAACGGCTGTGGCACACAGTCAAGCTGGGTTGAGGTCATGCAAGCCCAGGGGGCTGTGCACTTGCCAGGTAAGACCTCTTTACAGCAGTAATATCACTTAAATACATTATTGATGACACAAGTATGGCCACAGCTGTTAGAGATGATGAGTTTTTGGAAAGAAGAAAAATATTGATTATTTAAATAATTTGATTACCATGACAGAGATAATAAAATATGTAAGAAAGAGCATGTGACAAATTCAGAAGGTAATAGGTGATCAGTCAAATCCATATAAAAATCTTTCAGGTTTTCAACCTTCTATACTGACCTCCAGGCACTCCAGGTGTCCTTGCTGACCACCCCTAGACCTTTGTGTCAAATATTAGATGGATGATTAAATATGTTTGGAATTTGGAAACTGGAAACTGGCATAAAACTACAAAGACATATTCTTTGTTTCTATTTTATTTCAATGAAATCATGTACTGCTTTTGTTATTAAATGGAAAATTCTGCTGTAAGTAGTTTGAATCATATGAGCTTAATTAATGTCCTTCATTGCTTAAGTGTTTAAATTATAACTTCAAAAATTCTTCTCTAGATTTGACTTATTTTTTTATGGATTACTCTCATAGGAAACTTCAGATTATTGATATAATACAATAAATATATTAATCACCACCTTATTTCAAGGGTCCTCAGAATATTCTTGCAGATCTACAAGATACGATTACCTTGTTAACCTAGATTTTTATAAATAAGAAATAAGCTTTAGTTTCTGTAGTTTAACCTCTAATTTTTGGAGTGCTCAGAATTACATTGTCCTTCAAGGTGTCATAAAGCTAATCGCATTTTCCTCTTAAAAAGCAAATTTAGAAACATAATAACACACAGTTCAGGTAGCGTGAAGGTCAGCAAAAGAAGTAGGAGAAGTTAGCACATGTTCAATGCCAGAAGTATGGGGAGGGACTGACCCAAGTGCTGTCCTCTGTAAGGGGGAACAGCTGGGGGTTTTCATTTTCATCCATATCTTGACAGTACTTAATAAGGAAGAGTATGTGAAACAGATTGCATTTAATAATGCACAGGATTGCTTGAGTTATAAGATACAAGAATTAATTATTTTCTGAATTACTTCTTTCCTACTAGCAATTATGCTTCAGAGTTGTTCATTAGCCATTAAGGAATGCTTAGGGACACTTTCTCACATCCTGATCTCCATAATGTGCTTCCAAATCTGTGTAAATTTATTTTTATTTTTACCAGTGGACACACTCTACTAACATCTGATATACATTTAATATGAAATGTGAAAAATTATTGAAAAGGAAAACATAGTTGTGATGAGGAAAAATAGGTGAGGTTGATGAATTCAAAATGCTTCTGTGAAAATTATATTCAATGTTAGATGTTTTATCCCCAAAGCTGCTGAAAAATAACACATATTATTTACTAAATGAATTCTTTTCTAACTCCCTGTCATCTGTCAGCTCTTTGGCATTTTGTGCTTCTTGCCTTAAAAGGAACGTATTCTTCTGTTACCTCTTGAATCTGTGCAGTTAATTCTGTGCATTTTCTAGGTGTGTGGTAAGTAAAAGTAATTTGAAAAGAATAATTTTAAACCCCTAAGAGGTAGCATGAAGAACGATCACATGCCTTAGTTGCACATTCTGTGCAGATATCCAGGACACTCCAGGTACATTACTGCTGAAGCACCAGAAATCATAGCAAATACTACTGTACAAGTCCTCTCTGTGCCTGTTTATCTTTGCAGAATAAATCATTTTTTCCGTGATTAGCTAACTCTCTGGATGAGAATGCAGTTTGTTGAGCAGAATAAAAATGAGGATTCACATGCATTTGGATGCTGACTGCCAAGTACTTACTCCCCAAAGTTTCCTCTTCTCTACACTTTTGCTGAATGGAATCTCTCCTTGGCTTCTCCCATCAACTGTGTCTGCAGCCAGGGTGGACCTTGTCCAGCCAGCACAGTGCCATGTGGGATGTGGGCAGCACAGTCACCTCTGCTTTATGTGAACCTGGTGCCTTGCCAGTGGGAGCAGGGTACCCCGGAGCCCAGATCAGCCTGGAGAGACAACAGGAGGCGTGAGCACAGCACCAGGCAGCAGCACCTCTAGATCCCAGGAGAGGACCTGGCCATGTGCCAGCCTGGACAGTGGATGATAGGAACTGCTCTGCTGGGCTTCACCCCAAGTCATTCCTGAGAAAGGAGTAACACTGGGGAGGCAGTGATGGTCCAACTGGGTGTGCTTTCATCTCCACTCCTTCACCTCAGTGTGAGTTAGGGGAGTTTATGGGGGTCAGTTAACCTTAGGGTGGTGAGCAACTCTCACTCACTCACCAACCTGTAAGTGTAAACATCCAACTCTGTCATCACTTCAGCAGCAAAATCTCTAATAATTGGTATGAAATCCACATGACATATAGTTAACCTCTGTAACAGTTTATGGTAATCAATTAAGTGTAATATACTAGATTTTCAAAATTGTACAACTTCCAACTGAATCTTTTTCCCAAATATTTCTATTTCTTGAAATGGACCATTTAATCTGTTACACATATTGTCCCTCCTTATCTTTATCACAGTCACTGGAAACCATTAAGTATAATCACCATGCTAAAATTTTTTGTTTTAACTTAACAATGATTTATTCACAGGAATACATATAAGTAGAGAAAAATAACTGAAAAGCTAAACAAATGAAAAGAACAGGAACCAAACCAACATTCACCCTATAGCTTTAACCTTGCTGTCTGTGTCCATGTTTCTAGGGCACAGAGGGCCACCAACTTGCACCAGTACAGTGTAGAAAGCCTGCATTATATTTGTAAAATTAAACATTTCTTTTGGATCAAACTTTGAGCACAGAAAGAAAAGCTTGAAGGCAGTATGTTGAGTGGGAATACACATTGAAGACAGCAATCGTTTTTCATCTTGTACAATTGTTGTCATGTGCCAACTACTCTCATGCAGCCCTTTACAGATCTTTTACCATGTCATTTAAATTTTGGAAGGTTTGAAGCAATCACTGGTAGTATACAGCCATGTAGAAAGCACAGCACACTGACAGCACGGAGGCAAAGATGTTGCACAGGTTCAGCATCAGCTTTCCACACTGTGCAGGATACACACATTACAATACCAATTTTATTCCTAACAGACCCTACAAAGATATTTCAAGACCTAGCTGAAAATTGAGGTGCTTTTACATATCTATTTATTTTTTTATATCTATTTTATTAATAAAAATAAAATCTGCAAATCTTCAAAAGAAATTTTAAAAGCAGGGCTACACCAAATTGATAAATCACA
Organism: Sciurus carolinensis; assembly: GCF_902686445.1. Lineage (NCBI taxonomy): Eukaryota > Metazoa > Chordata > Mammalia > Rodentia > Sciuridae > Sciurus > Sciurus carolinensis. Next base: position 6,148,696 of record NW_025920112.1, read on the forward strand.
AAGCAAACTGGTGCCACATAGGTAGAGGAACACCAGTCTCACTCTACATGATGCAGGATGCTAGCTGCCCACTGATTTACCTTCAATCCCTATGAGCCAGAACACATGCCTGAACCTTAAGCTGCACTTCAATAAAGTGTGTTGGTATCGAAGTTAAATCTAATGAAGTACAGTCATTAAGTAATATGCACTACATTAATGTTTCAATGTAAATTCAAGGTGTAAACTTCAGTTTTGATATGTCCAACCCCTTTTATGCCCCCTCCCTTTCCACCCTACAAAGGTACAAGGCTTGACTCATTTGGATTTCACAGGGTGCTTCATTGTATGAATTTGTTTTGTTTATTTCCAATATTTTTGGGAGGGTCTTACATCATAATTTCCAAGATCCTTCTTGTACAGTGGGAGGGTCAGCTGATTTTTAACTCTATTAGTTTTGTTTGTGTAGCTCTTTATCAGCATGCAAAACAAGGCACTATATTATGAAAACATGTATATGAAAATATTTACTTTTAAAAATAAAGCCTTTTTGGTGTTTGTAACCGATTCTTAGGTTTCCTTTATTGTGCATTACAGAATTTTTTCTCTTTCTTATCCCTATGCATCATCATATGGTTCTTGTTTTGGTACAATTCCCCATAATATTTCAGAATATACTGTTTTGTGAGTACACTGAATAGATGTCTTTGCTTCGTCACATCCAGTGCAGAATTGTAATTGAAGTTGTAATTTCCACCCACAAAGGCTCCAGATGTTAAAAAACATTTCCAAGGCCGACTTAATATAATAACCTTACACTTGCCACCCACCCATCCCAGTAGGGTTGGGATTACACTGTATTCCCTACTGATATACCCTTCCCTCTGTAAAGGGTAATAATTTCCCTGGGTGCAGAGGCTCCCTTGTAGTCTCTAAGATTAAAGGACCCCTAATTTTTGGGTCTGCAGCCTAAGTGTGCTAGATTAAACACCATAAAAAGCTACAGACACTCTTAAAGGGAAGAGGAAACTGGTCAGAGAAATGCCTTCAATTTTCATCCTCAATTTCCTTTTTAAATCCATGAAGGATCTTACAGAACCTGTGGCCGAGATCATCTTTGGGATTGATCCATGAGGCAACAGCATCACAAAAATATAAATAATCATGGATTACACCACTAGGATTCACACTGATCATGGTAAGTGTCCCATGGAATGCTGAGTCCTTTTCTACATTGTCTCTGATGTTTCTCAGAGAGGTACACCAGCATCTTATGAACTGCTGTAGAACAGGGGCCACCTCTTGGGACAAATGCAACAAGATGAGCATTGTTATTGCTGTATTCTCTAACAACATCTCTCATGTGTTGGTCTGTTAATGATCTCTACAAGCTGGTGCAACAACACAGGAATGTAAGGCAGCATATCTATACCCCTGAGAATGAAGATTTCTCCAGGTGCCTTTTTGTGGAATCAAATGAACTCTGGATTTAGGTTGGCTCCCAATATTGGCATGAAATTGACTATGCAAGTTTTAACATGCTGAAAGTAAGCTTTGGTCAGGTCAACTAATAGGGCGAGGAGACTGTTTAAGTTTTGACATTTTCACCTGCATGCATTGATACATTAGCGTTAGGATGTTACTTCGGGCTATCAGCTGTTCAATGTTGTCTTCAAGTCCTTCAGCCAGGCCACTGAGTAGATCAATAACCACTCTCATAAAATCTTTCTTTGAAGTCTCATATTGATCTGGTTGAGCATTGCTCAGAGGACTTGTGCAAGTGTCTTGTGTATTAGGTTCACGCAATACTGATACACAGGTTCACGATACAGAAGGAAGTTGGACTGCAGGGCCATGGGAACTGAAGATAGGCACTCAAAGGAAAGAGATCTTTATCTTCATCCTTTAACATGCTCCATTTCTGGATCAGTGGAGGCATTATCATCTGAATATGTTCTGGTTGGTTTGAATAATATTCTGCAGAATCTGTTAACGTTCCAATAGCATCATAAACAATGAGCCGGTTTTATGTTGGTATTTACTGAATGCAAAGACCAGGGTATCAAAAATATAAGCAAGGTAAGGAACAGGTTCTGTACAAGCCTCCTCTTTAAGAGTGTCAAAGGTGCAGCAGGCAGCTTCCCCTACTCTCTGTTCCCATCCAGGACATGCTTTAGCAATTCTGCCATTAATGGCTCCAGGTATATATCTGGTGACTGACTAGCTACCCAATGTGCACAGTGTAAGTGTCTGGCATGTTATGGAATACACAGGAACCTTTTTATCATAGAGGAACTGAATAAGGGGAGGGATAAACTCAGGCAGTTATGGAATCATGCACCGCATGCAACATTCAGCTATTGCTCCTAAAACCAAAATGTCTGATTCTTTAACAACACATTCATGATGAAAAAGCAGTTCTTTCAAGAGAGAAAAGATTCATGGCACTAGCTCATTGCAATACATATTTGCAAGAACATCTAATGCAGCAGCAGAACATTTTCTTGGATCCCAGTCAGAAATTGTATCATCATCATCATCATCCTCTTTGTCAGCTTCTCTTCAATTCCCTCTTCATCATGCTGCTAAGCCACAATTCTTGATCAGTGAAAATGTAGCTCTATACCCTGTTCACAATCAGGAATCACTTCAGGTTTTTCAATATCACCCATGAGCAGCAACATATCTGCATCTGAGTACTTCATGTTTTTCACTAACACAGGAATCAATTTAGGAAGATGCATCATGAGCATATCTTTGCATATTGACTGTTCAGCCAAAGTATGCCAAAGTTCACAGTCTTCTAAAGCCACATTTTCATCTTGGTCTTGAGTCCTCTGTAGCATGCTCTCACCTGTATTACATATGTGAGGAAGCAGGCAATCCATTCAAACTTCAAGCAGCCTCACAAGGGCCTGGCACACATTTCTTGTACCACTGGTTCCTCATCATCAGAGTTTGAGTCCTACTAAAGATGAACTGATTGACACATGCTAGATCATGAGACCTTATTTTGGGACTACTGTGTTTGAATAACAGTAAACATTTGGGAATCATGACACTGAGAGTGCGATGTAAAACATCATTATCTAAAATGTCAGCAGAGCCTTCACCTGTCTTCTGAAGGGCACCAAATGCTCCCTCACAGGTATCATGATCTTCACAATCACTAGGTTACAAAGTTTTGGTAAGTGGTCAGACTGGTTCTGCAGTTCTCCCTTGGACATGATGGTTGTCAATATGCCTCCAGGGGTTTTGATGAAGGAGAGGAGTCACCAATATTATTTTAACATTTACTTCTAATAAAATGTCACACCACTTGAGAGGTTCTGAAAATATGCTTTCATGTTGTTCTTCCACATGAGGTCACTCAAAGGTCTTGTGGGTCATGTTCAGATTTTATTTTTGTAAGAACAACAATCAGGTAGTTGTTAAAATCTGAATATTGATTGAGTTGTTCCAGTTCCTAGAACAAACAGTAGTTAAGGAAACTTTCTTGTGTAATTGAATTCCATATTAAGTAATTACTGCTTATTGACAATAAAAATAGGAGGCTTCAGTTTTCTTTAAAGAATTAAATTATTTGGGCTTAACAAAACATGGGTAAAAAGGTCATTATTGCATGACCCTCTGGAGGGTGGTGTCTAGGGACTGGGACTCCTTCAGCAGCAGCAGGATTTGCTGAAGACCTCGCTCCTCAGGTTGATACTCATATTCCATCGTGCTTTGCTGCACTGGGTGTCCCAGAGGAAGTCCCTCTGGGTGATGTCCTGTGGAGCAACTCTCAGTAGCTCTGCTGCCAGTCTGCAGCTGCTGCCGGGGCCCTGAGCACAAGAACATGACCACATCACGTCTGCCTACATATGTCCTGACAATTTTGTATGACTAAAATCATTCAATATGTGCTCTTTTTTATGACTTGGCTTAGCCTGATATTTTAAAAATTAGTCCATATTGTAGCATTTATCACTTTTTTTTCATTCCTTTAAGGGATGAATGAGATGCCTTTATATGTGTCCAGCAGCATTTTAAAAATCCACAAGTCTGCTGATGGCTGTCTTGCCCTTTGCTTGGTTAACACAATGTGGGATTTGTTGGTGATTGCCTGTTCAGCATCCATTGCATAATGTGAAAGATTCCATATGAACATTGTCTATAATCATGTTGATGTACTCTTGGATTTCTTTGCTGGAGTTTGTTGAGAATGTTTCCTATGTTCTCATCAGGGATATTGTTCTGCAGTCTTCTTTCCTTATTGTCCATATTATCTTAAGCCAGTCATGCCCCACATTGTGCCTGTTATAAAGAAAAATAATTATCTGTTGATCCAACCAAAGAGAGAAAGAACCAAGAATCTATGTTGACAGTCATCAATAAAGATGGCCACCTTGGTCTTTAGGTCACATGTTCTGTTATATTGGAGGACTCAGGGGAAGCTGCAGCAGGGAACTGATCTGTCATCACTGCATTGACCCAGAGGGTTCACAGCTAGTAAAACTGCACAGTGTAAATGACTTCACACATTTGAGACACTGTTAGTTACTACGTCTAAAACTTAATTTGACTTAAAGTCTCATGGCCAATGAAAGAATGAAAATATCCAGGAACAGTGTCAGTAGTTGAGTTGGTCATTGTCAGATAGATTGAGGAAGATACTACATTTCTGAAAATTCCAAGTAACAAATATAATTTAGCCTATTATACTTGCATGTGTACAGAGCAAACTGCCTGGGTCCCAGAGTCTAGCATAATGATGGAACACTGATCATGTTGAGCCGCAGAGGGAAGCACGCTGAAGGAGGTCACAGAGTGACCTGTGAGCATCCTACCCCTGTCTCACTCATGAACTTCAGTAGAGGCTGGGCCAAGGTGAGCAGCCTCCATACTATTATGAATGTTCCACCAGACTCATGGTGAGGCGAACACAGTGCTGGTCCTCAGAACTACGTAGCTTCTAAAACCTAGACCACTCTCAGGTGGACTGTAAACCTGTCTAGTTTTCACAAGTATGTGTTTTTTTCTTTTAATTGCCATTTCTAGTATAATGTTCTCCAATATCTGGGGGAAAAGTTCAAGACTATAAAAAAGCACTGTGAAAAAATAATCAAGTCTGCTGTCTAGAGAGAAGGTTAATGGAGAAAGGGTTGCATGGGTGCATGGGTGGAAACTTTCTCTTCATATCCATCAACAGTGTCTCACAGGTTGGGGAGCTAAGCAAGAAGCATTTTTCTATTTTCTCATGTTTATAAAAAGTCATGTTTAAAGAATTAGGAAAGAAAGTTAAGAATAACGTAGGATGGAAATTATATTCTTGGAGCCCTGGAGGGGTCCAGGGATCACAGTGCTCACTGCACTGCAGGCCATGGAGGAAGAGGATTCCTAACAACTACAGTGGAATCCTGATTAATCCTGGCCTAGGTGTGTAACTGGACTATTGGAATTGTTGTTCATTCCAATCTCTCATCACCCCAGAGAACTCAGCAACATTATCCAGGACCCAGCCAGCAGCAGATTTCTGATCCACACAATACTCATCAAAGCTCTTGCATAGCACACTGACCAGGGTGGTGCATGTGAGGTGGGACCTGGCCTCCTAGGCAGATGGCCTCTGTGGAGGTGGGAAGCCTGTGCTCAGGGCTGGAGCAAATCCAATTGTTCAGTGGGCTGCTTCCAAGGAGGGATGCACTGAGCCTTTGAGCTACAGCAAGCACAGTGTGAAAACAGAGTTTTCTAGAGCACAGGTTGGAGAGATATCCATCTCAGCAGCCATTAGCAGACTGTCTGCTTTGAGCACATTCTTGAGCATGCTCAAAATCATATCCACCATGTACTGCAGTCCTACTCAGTGGTAGATGAACAATGTTGCTGAGTCATGAAAGGCTCCCTGAGTTCTCTGCTAAGAGTTTCCATTTGAATTTAAATATTTGCATCCTCTCCCATTCATAGGCATACAGAGACAAAACACCTTTTCCTCAGAATGATTTTTAGTAACTTTATTTTTGACTTGACAAAATGTATAAAGCTGTTTTCATAGGTCAGCATGTTTGCTCACATATTATAAAAGTTTTAAATTTGTTACTGTTTTCCTTTTTTCTACAATTTAATCTATTTTTCTTTTATGAATGATGAATACAAAGGATAGGTTAACTCACCAAATTATTATATTGAAATTTTGCATAACTAGATTTTAATAAGTTAATGTTAGAGTAGGCAGTGTAACTTGTAAAGCCCAGATGAAGAGGTTTATTTAATTAGGTTTATTTAATGAGTGAAATTAGATTAATACTGAAACCCATCTTTGTCATTTCCCTGAGGACTGTCTTTCTATTTCTCTCCTCACAGCTTTCTTTACCTGTTTGTCCTGAGACTGCAGATGAGAGGATTCAGTAAGGGAGGGATCACAGTGAGAAAGACAGAGAGAAGCATGTCCTGCAGCGTGTCAGAGGTTGCTGAAGGTCTCAGGTACACACCTGTGCCAGAAGTGAGGAAGACAGACATCATGAGGATGTGAAGGGTACAGTGGAGAAGGCCTCACCTGAATCTTTGGTGGAAAATTTAAGCATAGTAGAAAATATGCAAATGTATGACTTGAGCCTTATATGAATGAAGCCACCACCAACTACTATGATACAGACAAGAAAAAGGACCATGTTGCTGGTGGTGTCAGAGAAGGAGAGCCTCCACAGAGAAGGGAGAGCACAGAATTCATGGATCACGTTTGACTGACAGAAAGGATAGCCAGAATGTGTTCCCAGTGTGCACACCTGCATATACCAGGCCACTGAGCAGGGAACCCAGGGTCATGCAGACTCAAAAGACAGGGTTCATGATGATGGGGTACTGGAGGGGCTGGCAGATGGCCACATAGTGGTCCCAGGCCATGTTGAAGAGAAACAGCATCTTCACACATGCAAAATAAATGACCAAGAAGATCTGGGTTGCACAGTCAGCCACTGAAATGGTCCTGTTGCCAGTGAGAGAGTTGACACAGGCATTGAGGACAGTGATGGTAATGAAGCACATGTCCAAGATGGACAGGTTCCTAAGGAAGAAGTACATGGGTGTGTGCAGGTTCTGGTCAGCAGAGGTGACAGTGGCCATAAGCAGGTTCCCTAACATGGTACCCAGGTAGGACAATGGGAATTCTATGAAATATAGGACACTCAGTTACCATTCATTAGGAGAGGCCAGGAGGAGAGTTTGAGTCATCAAGGTGTAATTGGCCATGTACTGGAAAGTCTGCTTGTCTGGAAAGATAAAGACATAAGAGAGAGGAAGCACAGCCTGACTTAATATAATTACTTCACATATTTATGTCCACAGTGTTTTGCTATATTTTTCAGTTTATTTCCCTGCAGAGCAAAGATAACACTTTGCTTTCTGATATATTTAATAATCTCTAAAATGAGTGCACCTCCCAGGGCAGGTGTGGAAGACTGCAGCCAAGCGTCTGGGTGTGACCTGTGGGGTTGTCCTCAGCTGCTCCATCATGCCTCCCATGACCTCCTGAGACTCCCATGCAGAGCACTTGCACAGGCTGCTCATCTCCTCTCCTGCAAGTCCACCTGTGTGACAGTGTGTTCAATGATCTGTAATTTATTTACCTTCCTTCTCTTCCATAATTACAATTCAACCTTATTTTATCATTGCATACACTCTTAATATTATAAAATATGATTAGTAATTCAAATTGTAATTAACTTTTCATATTTTTATATAGGAATGTCTAAATAATTTTGGAGTAGTTTTCAACACAATCATGAAAAAAACTTACGCATGAGGAAACTCTCTTGAGAAATGATACTCCAATTTTGTATGATTTATCAAATACCTAAGTGAATTCTACTCTCATGTGTAACAAATTAGAACAAATACAAAATTAAAAAAAATAGAATACAAACTTTCCCATTCCAGGCTCCCAATTCTAGTTCTGTGGTGACCTGAGGTGACCCAACTGCCTCTGGACCCCCCTGCAGTTCCCCATTCTCCCTGGTACTCCCTAGGACATTGGTGGTGCTGCCTCATGGCCACATACCCTCAGCCAGGGGCCAGTTGCAGCTCCTATGGGGGCTCTAATTTCCTCTCCTAATGATGAGCGTAAAGTGTTTAAAGCCTCCAGGTTTCAGCCCAGATCAGTTCTCCTAAACTTCTGCTCATTACCTTAATATATTTTTACTCTGTAATCAGCTCCATGAAGTAGAAGATTCCCTTTTCTATACAATCATTTGTCCTTTTCTTGTTGACACTTTCCATCACATTCTTTTCTTCTCAGTGCCATACTCATACAAAAACATATTGACTGTGTACACTAAAAGATCAGTCATGCTCATTTATACAGTTCTTCTGCAGCAGCTCAGATCAGTTCAGTCCTGAGTCACTGATATTACCATTTCTTCTGCCCTCTAGAAACTTGGATCCTCAGTAAACAGTGGAGACAGTCAGAGATCCAAGATGGCGGACTAGAGGGAGGTTGCATTCCTTGTCACTTCATAACACCGGTTTCAAGCAGAGGATATCTGTTTCTCGGTGAGGCAGTTTTTGCTGCTTATTGATCCCCTGGTGTTTACCCATTTGTCTGCTGTGATGTCCTGCAGTCTGCCAGCATATAGACACCTTTTTTGAGAGCAGATTTTTCACTGTCAAGCGTCTGTCATCCGCAATTTGCCTGCCTCTCACCTGTCCATCGCCTGCCTTACTCCTATTCATCACCCAAAGCTTGAGGTTCACCTCCTGATCCTCCAACAACAGTCAGCAAAGTGATCGCCAACCGCCAGTGGAGCACCAGCTGCCTGCTGCTGCCTGGAAGTTCACTGTTACAGTACCTGCAGTTTTGATTACTCGTGGCTGATGCCATTTTGAGACAACAGCCAGGCCCCGTAGGACCCCTGGCTGGACTGACTGAGCCCTATCTCCAGAATCCCTCAGCCCAACCGATCACTCCCTGCCTCTGGGGCCCTCACATTGACTGACTGCTCCCTGCCACCAGGACCCCCAGAACAACTGACTGCGCCATATCACCCGGGCCCCAGACCGAATGATTGCACCCGGCCTCCAGGAACCCACAACCACACCAAACATATCAGACCTCCAGGACCCCTGCCGAACCAACTGCATCCCATCTCCAGGACCTCCAGCTGACCATGTCCAGCCCTGAGCTGCAGCTCCCCATTTGCCAACACATTTCGAAGCCAGAGTGGCCATCTTGGATAATCCTGGAAGCTGTAGCTCAGATCTTTGGGTGAGGCAAATCCCATCCTGCGATGCCTGCTGGAGGCTTGAAGCTCATTGTCAGGTACCTCTAATGCATCAGGCTACTGAGCACTGGGAGGTTTCATTAGTATATGACTGTTATACAGTAGATTTTCTTTTTTCTCCTTTTTAAAAAATTTTAGTTTTTATTTCTTTACTTTTCTTGCTTTCTTTACCTTTTGTTTACCTGTTCCCTCAGACTCTTTCTCCCTTTTTTTGCATGCTAACAACCGATTTCTTTTGATTACACTCTCACACTTTCTATTTTCTAGAACTTCTGTACATTCTTTTCTTATCCCATTAACAGCCACATTCTACATCCCTCTGCATCCTCCTTGTCCTCCATTAGAACTGCAGACATTATTGCAAACCTGTTTGTTTTACCAAAGATAATATTTGAACTCATTTTGTTTATTATGACAATTTTGTTATTGTCCCCATAGGGGCTATTTGGTCTAGGATTGCATAGTATCTGATTTGGGCACTGCTAATATTGATCTCCCCTTAAAGAAAGGGTTTTGGAAACCTGTAGGGCGACTATAAGCCTATAGGGGGAATCTGCAATACCCCAAATCTGCACTGCTAGAAGGGAAGATCCATGAACAACATGAAAAAACAAGGGAAGAAAATGATCCAAACAAATCTAGATTCTATAGTAATATAATCCAATGACAATATGTTAGAATAAATGTCAGAAATGGACTTTAGATTATACATGATTAAGATGATTCTTGAAGCAAAGGATGAGATAAGAGAGCAAATGCAGGCAATGAATGATAATACCAATAAGCTGAAAGAGCACCTGCAGGAAGCAAAAGATCATTTCAACAAAGAGATAGAGATTCTCAAAAAAAACCAAACGAAAATTCTTGAAATGAAGGAAAAATAAACCAAACAAAAAACTCAATGGAAAGCATCACTAAAAGACTAGACCACTTGGAAGACAGAACCTCAGACAATGAAGACAAATATTTAATCTTGAAAATAAAGTTGCCCAAGCAGAGAAGATGGTACGAAGTCATGAATAGAATCTCCAAGAACTATGGGACATCATGAAAAGACCAAATTTCAGAATCAATGTAATTGAGAAAGGCACAGAGATACAAATCAGATGAATGAACAACCTATTCAATGAAATAATATCAGAAAATTTCCCAAACCTGAAGAATGAAATGGAAAATCAAATACAAGAGACTTACAGAACACCAAATGCACAGAATCACAACAGATCCACACCAAGGCACATTATAATGAAAATGCCTAACATTCAAAATAAAGATAGGATTTTGAAAGCCGCCAGAGAAAAGCATCAGATTACATATAGGGGGAGACCAATATGGATAGCAGCCGACTTCTCAAACCAGACTCTAAAAGGTAGAAGGGCTGGAACAACATATTTCAAGCTCTGAAAGAACATGGTTGCCAACCAAGAATCCTATACCCAGCTAAACTAACCTTCAGATTTGAAGATGAAATAAAATCCTTCCATGATAATCAAAAGTTAAAAGAATTTACAAATAGAAAACCTGCACTACAGTGTGTTCTCAACAAAATATTCCATGAGGAGGAAATGGAAAACAACAATGTAGAAAAGGGAGGAACTACCTTAGAGAAAAAAACACTCAAAGGAGAAACCAAGTCAACTTAAAAACCAAAAATAAGCCAAATGGCGGGAAATACAAATCATTTCTCAATAATAACCCTGAATGTTAATGGCCTAAACTCATCAATCAAAAGACATAGACTGGCAGAATGGATTAAAAAGAAATACTCAACAATATGCTGCCTGCAAGAGACTCAACTCATAGAAAAAGAGATTCACAGACTAAAGGTGAAAGCATGGGAAAAAACCTACCACGCACATGGACTCAGTTAAAAAGCAGGGGTTTCCATATTTATATCAGATAAAGTGGACTTCAAGCCAAAGTTAGTCAGAGGGAATAAAGTAGGACATTTCATACTGCTTAAGGGAACTATAAATTAGGAAGACATAACGATTGTAAATATTTATGCTCCAAACAATGGTGCATCCCTGTACCTCAAACAAATCCTTCTCAAGTTCAAGAATCACATAGACCACAACACAATAATTCTGGGTGAATTTAACGCACCGCTGTCACCACTAGATAGATCTTCCAAACAAAATCCAACCAAAGAAACCATAGAACTCAATAACACAATCAATAATCTAGACTTAATAGACATATATAGAATATTCCATCCATCAACAAGCAGATTCACTTTCTTCTCAGCAGCATATGGAAACTTCTCAAAAATACACCATGTGTTATACCACAGAGCATCCCTTAGGAAATGCAAAAAAATAGAGATACAGTCTTGTGTTCCATCAGATCATAATGGACTAAAAGTAGAAATCAATGACAAAATAAAAAAGGGAAATTACTCCAACACTTGGAGACTAAATAATATGCTACTGAATGAAACATGTATAACAAAAAACATCAGGGAGGAGAATAAAAAATTCTTAGAGGTCAATGAGAACGAAGATACAACATATCAAAATCTCTGGGACATTATGAAAGCTTACTGAGATGAAAATTCATTGCATGGAGTGCATTGCAGAAAAGAATGAAAAGTCAACAACTAAATGACCTAATATTACAGCTCAAAGCCCTAGAAAAAGAAGAACAGAATAACAGCAAAAGGAGTAGAAGACAGGAAATAATTAAAATCAGAGCTGAAATCAATGAAATGGAAAGAAAATAAACTGTTCAAAAAATTGACAAAAAAAAGTTGGTTCTTTGAGAAAGTAAACAAAATAGATAAACCCTTAGCCAACTAACAAAGAGAAGAAGAGAGAAGACGCAAATTACTAAAATACATGATGAAAATGAAATATCATGACAGACACCACTGAGATACAGAACATACTGAGAAGCTACTTTGAAAATCTGTATTCCAACAAAATAGAAGCCACCAAAGACATTGACAAATTTCTAGACATATGCTCCTCCCAAACTGAACCAGGAGGACATACACAATTTATTCAATTCAATATCAAGCAATGAAATAGAAGAAGCCATTAAAAATTTACCATCCAAGAAAAGCCCAGGATCAGACAGATTCTCAGCCAAGTTCTACAAGACCTTCAAAGAAGAACTCTCAAAGTATTCCAGGAAATAGAAAAGGAGTGTACTCTACAAAACTCATTCTGTGAAGCTAATATCACTCTCATACCCAAACCAGGAAAAGACACATCAAGGAAAGAAAATTTTAGACCAATATCCTTGATGAATGTAGATGCAAAGATCCTTAACAAAATATTGGCAAACAGTTTCCAAAAACATTTTAAGAAAATTATGCACCACGATCAAGTGAGGTTCATCCCTAGAATGCAAGGATGGTTCAACATTTGTAAATCTTAAGATTAGGTCTACCATGTCAATAGACTTAAGGATAAGAATCATATGGTTATTTCAATTGACGCAGAAAAGCGTTCGACAAAATACAACACCCTTTCATGCTCAAAACACTAGAAAAAATAGGGATAGTAGGAACATACCTGAACATTGGAAAGGCTATTTATGCTTAGCCCATGGCCAATATCATTCTTAATGGAGACAAACTGAACCATTCCGTTTAAAAACGGGAACAAGACAGGGATGTCTTTTTTCACCACTTCAATTCAACATTGTCCTCGAAACTCTAGCCAGAGCAATTAGGCAGACTAAAAAATTAAAGGGATACGAAAAGGAAAAGAGGAACTTAAGCTGTCACTATTTGCGGATGACATGATTTTATATTTAGAGGATCCAAAAAACCTCCTCCAGAAAACTTCTAGACCTCATCAATGAATTCACCAAAATAGCAAGCTATAAAATCAACACGCATAAATCTAAAGCATTTTTATACGCAAGTGATGAATCAGCTGAAAGGGAAATGAGGAAAACAACTCCATCTCCAATAGCCTCGAAAAAAATAAAATACTTGGGCATCAATTTAACCAAAGAGGTAAAAGATCTCTACAATGAATACTACAAAACATTGAAGAAAGAAATTGAGGAAGACCTTAGAAGATGGAAAGATCTCCCGTGTTCTTGGATAGGCAGAATTAATATTGGGATAGATTCAAACTAAATAGGTTTCTCTCAGCAATGGAAACTATCAGCAATGCGAAGAGAGAGCCTATAGAGTGGGATAATATCTTTGCCACTCATACTTCAGATAGAGCACTAATTTCCAGAATATATAAAGAACTCAAAAACTCTACACCAAGAATACAAATAACCTAATCAACAAATGGGCTAAAGATATGAACAGACACTTCACAGAAGAAGATCTAAAAACAATCAACAAACATATGAAAAAATGTTCACCGTCTTTAGTAATAAGAGAAATGCAAATCACTCTACACTAAGATTCCATCTCACCCCAATTAGAATGGTGAATATCAAGAATACAAGCAACAATAGGTGTTGGAGAGGATGTGGTGGGACTGCAAAATAGTGCAGCCACTCTGGAAAGCAGTGTGGAGATTCCTTAGAAAATTGGGAATGGACCTACCATTTGACCCAGCTATCCCACTCCTCGGCCTATACCCAAAGTACTTAAAATCAGCATACTACAGAGATACAGCCACATCAATGTTCATAGCTGCTCAATTCACAATAGCCAGACTATGAAACCAACCTAGATGCCCTTCAATTGATGAATGGATAAAGAGACTGTGGTGTATACATACTATGGAATATTACTCAGCTATAAAGAATAATAAAATTATGACAATTGCAAGCAAATGTATTAAATTGGAGAATACCATGTTAAGTGAGATAAGCCAATCTCAAAAATCCAAAAGTCGAATGATCTCACTGATAAGCGGATGATGACATGTAATGGGGGCTTGGAGGGGGTCAAGTATGGAGGAAGGAGGGACTGTATAGACTGAAAAGAGAGGTGGGATGTGTGGGGGTGAAGGAAAAAAATAACAGAATGAATCAAACATCATTACTTCTATGTAAATGTATGAATATGCAAATGATATGCTGTTACTCCATGTACAAATAGAAACAACATGTATCCCATTTGTTTACAATAAAAATAAATTAAAAAAAAAGAAAGAAACTTGAATCCTCCTCAGCACCTTGCCAGGTTAACATACTCACCCTTAGAATAGTGCCTTCCTACTGAGTCTGCCTGTGGTTCTCTGGAAATGTGTGTGTTCCCTATGGTCAGGGTTGGGTGTCAAGACACAGGTAGGTTGGTGTTAATTTCACCATGAGGGCAAAGTTCAAGGGGTCCTACTCAGTCTACCTGCAATCTGTGTCTCACCCAGTCCCCCATTTCTATCTGACAGAAACCTGACTTTCATAACTAAGAGACACTGTTGTTCACTGCTGACTTCTTCCATGATCTAATGATTTAATTTCCCATTAGTATGTAATGGACTTTAAAGGAGAATTAGATACAACATTTCTTCTGTAACTTTTTCCATAATCTCTAATTTTTCTTCCAATTTTGTGTAGTGTTAGAAATCAACTCATTTTATTACCTTTCAGTAAACCCTCACTCCAGATGACTGGTTCAAATTACTTGATTTTGGTCCATGTATCCATCATTTTTTCTTTCAGGATCAAGTGCATGACTTCCTGCACAGTGGTGAATGAACTACAGCCTCGTGGCTTTGTTGACTGACCCTTCAGCTGGATGGGCTGTCCTTATTCTGTGGATTTACAGATGAAGAGCTCCCAAGGAGACTCTGTCCCTTCTACACTTCTGTAACCAACTCCATGCAGGCTGGGGTGAGCTCATGCAGGTTCAGCACCCTGTGTACTTGCCAGGTAAGATCTCTATGCAGCAGTAATTGCCCCACAAATATCACTGATGACACAAATGTGGCTACAGATATTTCAGATGGTGACATTTTGAAAAGAAGATAAGTGTTGAATTTTTAAAGTAATTTGATTACCACTGGAAGATAAAACATTAATACAGTGTCTTTGAGTGCCAATATTTGTGACAAATTTCAGAAGGTGATGGGTGATGAGACAAATTCATATTAAACACCTTGCAGCTTTTATCCCTTCCTACTGACCTCCAGGCACTGCTGATCAACTCTGGGCATTTGTATCAAGTACAAGATGGAAAATTAAGTATGGGATGAGGTTCTGGAAGCTGTAATAGAACTACAGAGACATTATCTTTGTTTCTATTTTTTTATACTAAACCATGTACTCTTTTAGTTTCTCCAATAAAATGTGGTAAATTTGCCAGTAAGTGGTTTGAATCATATCAACTTTGTTGGTATCCTTCTTTACTTATGCAGTTTAACATCTTGAAAAATTCCTGTCTAAATTTGCCTTATTTTCTCATGAATCCGTCTCATAGGAATTTAAGATTATGGATATGACACAATAAATATATATCACACCATAACTTTCATAGGTACTCAGAGCATTCTTGCAGGTCTACAAAATATGATTATTATATGAACCTAGGTTTTCAAAAATAAAATATAAGTTTTAATTTCTGTAGTTTGACCTCAATAATTTTAGAGTGTTCAGAACTACATTGTGCTTTAAAGGGTGAAAATGCTTATTAAAAATTTCCCCCCCAGAAATGAAAAATTGGAAAATAAATAGATCAAAGCTCAGGGAGCATGATTGTCAGGAAAATAAGTAGGAAGAGAACTTAGCACAAATGTGATTTTTATGAAGAGGGACTGTTCCAAGTGCCTTCCTCTCTAGGGGCCATCGAGGATTTTCCCTTCTGGTTCTTCTCTTGATAGCACAGAACATAAGAAAGTGTACGGGAAACAGAGTTGCTTTAAAAATGCAAAGGATTGCTGGTGTTTGTAGCACACAGGTATTAACTATTTTTTAAATTACAATTTTTTCCTATTTGCAATAGTAGCTTTGTGCTATCAATTAGCCATTGAGGAATGCTGAGGGTCACTTTATTACCTCCTGACCTTCATAATGGGCTTCCAAAGACAGCACAACTCTGGTTTTAAGTTGTACCACTGGACCCAAATCCTCATTACACCTGAAATACCAGTAGTATGAAATGTGAAAAATTATTGAAAAGAAGAACATAATTGTGATGAGGACAAAAAGGGAAGCTGATAAATTCAAAGTGCTTCAATGAAAATTTTACATGATATTGGATGATTTAGTCCCACAGCTACTGAAAAATAAAAATATATAATTTGCTAAATGAATTGTTATCTACTAACCTGTCACCTGTCAGACATTTGGGAATTTTTCTTTCTTTCCTTCATATGAATGTATTGCTTTGATACTTCTTGCATCTGTACAAATAATGCTGTATTTTTTAAGTGTGTGGTAAGTAAAAGTAATTTAAAAAGAATGATTATAAACCCGTAAGAAAATCCCAATGATGTACCTTACAGAAATAGAGCAAGCAATTATGAAATTCATCTGGAAGAATAAAAAACCCAGAATAGCTAAAGCAATCCTTGGCAGAAAGAGTGAAGCAGGGGGTATCGCAATACCAGATCTTCAACTCTACTACAAAGCAATAGTAAGAAAAACGGCATGGTATTGGTACCAAAATAGAAAGGTGGATCAATGGTACAGAATAGAGGACATGGACACAAACCCAAATAAATACAATTCTCTCATACTAGACAAAGGGGCCAAAAATATGCAATGGAGAAAAGATAGCCTCTTCAACAAATGGTGCTGGGAGAATTGGAAATCCATATGCAACAGAATGAAACTAAACCCATATCTCTCACCATGCATGAAACTAAACTCAAAGTGGATCAAGGACCTTGGAATCAGACCAGAGACCTTGCATCTTATAGAAGAAAAAGTAGGTCCAGAGCTTCAACATGTCGGCTTAGGATCAGACTTCCTCAACAGGACTCCCATAGCATAAGAAATAAAAGCACGAATCAATAACTGGGATAGATTCAAACTAAAAAGCTTTCTCTCAGCAAAGGAAACTATCAGCAATGCGAAGAAAGAGCCTACAGAGTGGGAGAAAATCTTTGCCAATCATACTTCAGATAGAGCGCTAATCTCCAGAATCGATAAAGAACACAAAAAACTCTACACCAAGAATGTAAA
Organism: Sciurus carolinensis; assembly: GCF_902686445.1. Lineage (NCBI taxonomy): Eukaryota > Metazoa > Chordata > Mammalia > Rodentia > Sciuridae > Sciurus > Sciurus carolinensis. Next base: position 6,165,975 of record NW_025920112.1, read on the forward strand.
TAATCCAATTGACAAATGGACTAAAGAAATGAATAGACACTTCACAGAAGAAGATATACAAGCAATCAACAAACATATGGAAAAATGTTCAACATCTCTAGTAATAAGAGAAATGCAAATCAAAACCACCCTAAGATTCCATCTCACCCCAATTAGAATGGCGATTATCAAGAATACAAGCAAAAACAGGTGCTGGCGAGGATGTGGGGAGAAAGGTACACTCTTACATTGCTGGTGGGGATGCAAATTAGTTCAGCCACTCTGGAAAGCAGTGTGGAGACTCCTTAGAAAACTTGGAATGGAACCACCATTTGACCCAGCTATCCCACTCCTTGGCCTATACCCAAAGGACCTAAAATCAGCATACTACAGAGATACAGCCACATCAATGTTCATAGCTGCTCAGTTCACAATAGCCAGATTGTGGAACCAACCTAGATGTCCTTCAATTGATGAATGGATAAAGAAAATGTGGTATATATACACAATGGAATATTACTCAGCCATAAAGAATGATAAAATTATGGCATTTGCAGGCAAATGGATGAAACTGGAGAATATTATGCTAAGTGAGATAAGCCAATCCCAAAAAACCAAAGGAAGAATGATATCGCTAATAAGTGGATGATGACACATAATGGGGGGTGAGAAGTGTTAGTGTTGGGGTTGGAGTTGGGTTTGGGGAGGGGGGCAGGAATGGAGGAAGGAAGGACTGTATAGATGGAGGGGAGGGGTGGGAGGGGTGGGGGGAAGGGAAAAAATGGCAGAATGAATCAAACAACCTTACCCTATGTAAATTTATGATTACACAAATGGTATGCCTTTACGCCATGTACAAACAGAGAAACAACATGTATCCCATTTGTTTACAATAAAAAAAAAGAGACAGCCTGAAGTACGACCCCATGGTGTACTTGCAAACACTGTGTAGAGGTTCATGATACTCCAGGTAGGATCATAGCAAATACCAAAGTGTTTAAAAGACTTCTCAGAACCTGTTGTTAATTGCAGATTAATCATTTATTTCCTGAGTTAGCTGATTCTTTAGATGATATTGCAATTTGATTAGTAGAATTAAAAAGAGGATGCATTTGGACTCTAATTGCCAAGTACTCACTCCTGAGTGTTGCCCATCTCCAGATGGGAGCAGAACTGAGTATCTCCTTGGCTTCTCCCATCAACTGTGCAGCACAGTGCCATGTGGGATGTGGGCAGCTCAATTGCTTCTGTTTTATGGGAACCTGGTGCCTTGCCAGTGGTAGCAGGATCCCCAGTAGCCAAGAGCTCAGCCTGCAGAGATGGCAGGAGGCCTCAGCACAGCACCAGGCAGCAGTATCTCCAGAGCCCAGCAGGGAGGACCTGGCTTTGTACCAGGATGACCAGCAGATGGTAGTGGAACTCCTGTGCTGGGTATCACCCTAAGTCAATGCTGAGCTGAGTAGCACTGAGGAGATGCTGCTGGGCTCACTGTGGGTTCTCATCTCTGCCTCCTTCAACTCAGTGTGAGTGAGGGGTGTTTATGGGGGTCAGTAAACATTCAGGTGGTGAGCAACTCTCACTCACTCACCTGTAAGTGGGAAACTTCTGTCTGCAGTTCAGCAGCAAAATGTCTAATCATTGAGATGAAATACTCATGACATAAAATTAACCTTTGTAAGAGTTCATGGTTATCAATTCAGTGTATTTATAACATTGCAAACTGTAAAACTTGATAACAAATATTTTTATTATTTCCAGTGAACAATCTAATCTGTTACACTGTCCCTAATATCTGTACCTTCTTTCAATGGAAAACACTAAATATGTTCTATATGTCAATTCACATATTTGTGAAATTTCATATAAATACCATTATTCAACATATGTTTCTCTTTTGGCTTGTCTTAGCCTAATATTTTAAAATTAATTCAACTTGTACCATATATCATTAGTTCATTCCTTACAGGTGAATGACATTCCATTATGTATATATCAGCAAAATTTGATCAACATATCCATTTGTGGACATATTTTTTTCATTCTGTTATTATAATGTGACTGATTCATTGGTTATCATATTTTTCCATATTTCACATCTCTGGTATGTGTTCCGTACTCTGTATGATTATGTTTAATAATTGTGTCAGTCAGCTTTAAATTGCCATGACCAAAATACCTGTTCAAAACCAAAAAATGAGAAAACAGAAAGCAGAAAATAAAATCAAGTGAGGGAAAGCACATTTTTGCTCCTGGGTTCAGAGTTTTAGTCTATCATCTGCCATTTCCATGTCTTTGTGCCCATGGTGTGGGCATGTTGAGAAAGGACCCATCAGAGGGAAGCTGCTTAGGAAGCTGCTCAGGAAGTAACTGCCAGGAAGCAAAGACAGAGAAAGGGGAAGGGGATGCAAGGAAGATGACTGCTTCCAGGGCTTCACCCCAGTGGCCACCTCCTCCAGCAATGCCCTCACATACTGAATGCTACCACCTGGTCAATTCATTCAAACCAGGATGGATTGGTTAGGTTGTAGCTCTCACAATCCAATATTTTACCATTGAAAATTTTGCCTCAACACGGGAATTTTGGTAGCCATCTCACATCCCATCCATAACAATTCATAGTGGACCCCCAAATCTTATGTCCATTTCACAATGCAAAATGAATCCTGCCCATCTCCAAGAATCCCCTAGTCTTAACCATTGCATGATTTCCTAACACTGCAATACCAAAATCTCACCTGTAACTGAAGGTAAACTCTTGGCTGTGAGCTCATGTAAAAATCAAAATCAAGTTACATATATCCAGTATTCAGTGGCAGAAAGTAACCTTCCAATATGAAAAGGAAGTAATAGGGACATAGAAAAAGTGGATGGAGTCAGGGGAAAACCACAAGGCAGTTGAACAAAGAGTAATGCTACTTCAAGTCTAAATCCTCATATAGCATCTAGGATACTTGACTGCAAGGTGTTGTTAAAAGCACTTGGAAGTTCCTCTCGGTTAGCTTTTTCAGTTGCTGGGCATAAGGTCTCTCTTTTTCTTTGACTTTCTCTCTGCAGGCAGCAGATTTTCTTGGGTGAAAGTCCCTGCTACTTACATCCATTAATTCCTTTAAATTCCATTCCAACTTTTGTTTCACCTTCAGACCATCACCTGTCACACATTCTGAGGCAGTCTGCAGGGTCTCAGATCCTTCTACAGTTTGCTTAGGAACCCTTGGATGACTTTCTTTGAAATGATGGTATATTTGAAATGGAGTATTTAAAATTTATCATTTTTCTGATTATACATATTATGGAATCACAATGGCATTGCAGTCATATAAGTACATGAGAAAATAATTTGTTTCACTCTACTATCCTTCCTACCCCATATCCATTCCCCTACCTTTCTTAAAATACTATTCGTCTATAGTATTGACATAAATATTATGAAATCTTTCTAAAACTTGGAAAATTCTGATAGTTCTGTTATAATATTCTCAGTTGTTACTATTATCTTAAAATGCTGTGTAGAATAAGTTAGTACTTTGTCTTTTAGATTGTTAAACTCTTATCAACCTTCTAGCCATGGGCTACTCTAAGACTTTACTCTTTTGAAGTTTCTGTTCTACATAAAAATGACGAACATAATCATGAAAACAACTCTAACAAGCACTCCTAAATATAGTTTCCTTATGAAAGTAGACCAGATATTTCATAAAAGCTTCCTCCAAAATATATCTTTGACATAACTGGTATTAGTATAAAAATCTGTTTCTTGGTTCAAAACTATTACACAATGTAAATTCTGCAGAAGTTCAATACCACATTTACAAAATTACAGGGTATTACATTATTGGACATAGAATGTGGTACATCATGAACTCCTTATAGCAACATTTCTTTTCCATATCCTCTGTAAGTAGTTCTTTCAAATGAAGGCATCTTTTCTTTTTTTCTGTTACAGGAATTGAACTCAGGGGTACTCAATCAGTAAGTCTCATCTCCAACCCTTTTTGTATTTTATTTAGAGGTGGTGTCTCCCTGCTTAATCCAGCTCTGGGTGATTCTTATTGATTCCTATTATAAGAATTTTTTTAGTTAAAATTGTTCACTTTTAAATTTTTTACAGACTGCAATTTGACTCATTGTACACAAATGGGGTACATCATTTCGTTTCTATGGTTGTGCATGATGTAGATTCTTACCATTTGTGTAATCATACATGTACATAGGGTAATGATATCTGTCTCATTTCACCATCTTTCATACCCCCCACCCTCTCCTTTCTCTCTGAGTCCAAACAATTAGAGTCCATCTTTTCCTAATTATCAGGCATGACACATTAGCATAGATATTAAAGAATTTAGATGAGTGGAATGAAAACCATCCTTAAAGTGACCTGCAGCTCAGCCCCTATGATTGTTCAACTACCCTGGGTAACTCATGGATATAATAAAAGACTGGCAGCCCTCACAGGCAAGGAAGTCAGGGTGGTCTTCTCTTGTGTATGTATTTTATTGTCATGACAGTATGGTAACAATGGTTCTGTGTTTATTTCATGTACAAGGAGTATCTTTTTTCATGCTGCAATGGAGAGAAGTATTCTTGTAATTTTCTCTACATTTTTGATCATATTTTCTTTAGGATTTGATTTTTGAGTATTTTAAAAGAGTTTAATTAAAAAATTATGCATTTCATTGCTTAAACATTTGCTTGACAATGCTGTGAATAAGAACAGGTTATATGAGTGTAAGTTATCTCTAGATTTGATTGGTAGAATTTTCCTGTATGACCATGTTTGAATATAGGTACTGCAACATATACAATGAAACTTCAATACACTTAACCTCAAAGGATCTTAGCAAAATTATTGAATTATATTTACTGAGTAAAAGATGCACTGCGTCAAGCATGGTTCTGCACATCTGTAATCCCAGTGGCTAGGGAGGCTGAGGCAGCAGGATCTCAAGTTAAGAGCCCACCTCAGCAAGTATGAGACAATAAGAGACTCTGTGAGACCCTGTCTCTAAATAAAATGAAAAATAGGACAGAAGATGTGACTCAGTGGACAGGTGGCACTGAGGTTCAATTCCCAGTACACTCCCCAAAAAGTACATTGAAAAAAATACACATTTTATGAAGAATCCATGGAAATAATATGGTAATCCCACAAATTTATTTTATACAAAAACACAAAACATAAAAAGATGATGTTTAAGTCAGTTATTATTCTAATGTGACTATCTGACCAGAACAACTGTAAGGGAGAAATCTTTACTTGAGGGCTCCCAGTTTTAGAAGTATTGGTCCATAGAAGGCTTTCTCTATTCCTCGGGAATCAAGGTGAGGCTAAACATCATGGTGGAAGAGGGTGGTAGGAACTCACATCATGGTGATCAGAAAGAAGAGATTTTTCACTGACCAGATACAAATATGTACCACAAAATCACATCCCAATTGTCACCTCCTGCAGTCACACCTTACCATTTCAGTTACCACTCATTTAATTTTCCAAGAGGATTAAATCACTGATTGGGTTGAGAATTTTATCACTCAATAATATCTCTTCTTGTATTGTCTCACATGTGGGCTTCTGAGGGACACGTCACACCCAAACCAAAACAGGTGATAATAGAGTAGGCAATGTAACTTGTAAAGTCCTAAAGTGAAGAACATTGTACACAATTATGAACTTCAATCAGTAAAATTAAGATAATGCTGAAATGTTTCTTTAGCATTTTCTTAAGAAAAACTGTACTCCCATGACTGTCCCCATAGCTTCCATTACCTGTTTGTTCCTGAGACTGTAGATGAGAGGATTCACTAAGGGAGGAACCATGGTATAAAAGGCAGAGAGAACCCTGTCCTGGAGAGTATCAGAGGTTGGTGAAGGCCTCAGGTACACACCTGTGCTGGAGCTGAGGAAGACAGACACCACAAGGATGTGAGGAGTGCAGGTGGAGAAGGCCTTTACTGAGGCTCTGGTGGGAGATTTCAGCACAGTAGAAAGTAGATGAATATATAACATGATTATTAAACCAAAGCAGCCACCACCAACTATTATAAAAGACAGAAGAAGAAGGATTATGTTATTTCTGGTGTCAGAGCAGGAGAGCCTCAGCAGAGAGGGGACATCACAGAAGAACTGATGGACCACATTTGATTGGTAGAAGGACAGCTGGAATGTTTCCCAGTGTGCACACCTGCATACACCAGACCACTGAGCAGGGAAGACTGGGTCATGCGGATGGCAGGGACAAAACTGTAGTTTCATGATGATGGGCTGGCAGATGGCCACATAGAAGTCCCAGGCCATGATGGTGAGAAAAAGAAGTTCAACACATGCACAAAATATGACCAAGAAGATCTGGGTTGCACAGCCACCCACTGAAATGACCCTGTTGCCAGTGAGAGAGTTGACACAGGCATTGGGGACAATTAGGGAAATGAAGCACTTGTCAAAAATGGACAGATTCCTGAGGAAGAAGTACATGGGCGTGTGCAGGTTCTGGTCAGCAGTGGTGACAGTGACGATGAGCAGGTTCCCTAACAAGGTACCCAGGTAGTTCACTGTGAATACTGTGAAATAGAGGACTCTCATATTCCAGCCATCAGGAGAACCCAGGAGGAGAATTTCAGTTACCATGGTGGAATTGGCCATTTACAGGAAATTCTGGTGGACTAGGAATATAAAGAGACAATAGGAAGCAAAAAACACAGATTAATATATTTGCTGTACATATTCATGTTCAATGTGTTTTCCTGAAAAGGAAAGGTGACTCCTTGTTTCTCATGTTTAATCATTTCTGAGCAGAGTGCATCCCCCAGGGCAGGTGTGATGGTCTGAAGCACAGGGTCTGGTTGTGACCTGCAGGGTAGTCCTCAGCATCTCCATCATGCCTCCCTTGACCTCCTGAGAGTCTCATTCAGAGCACTTGCTTGCTCTCCTCATCTCCTTCATGACCGTTGCTCTGAAGATGCATTCTTCAGTGCTCTGTAATTCAGTTAACATCATTCTCTTCCATGAACTACAGCTGACAATGTTATTTACCACTCTGTCTCATGTTAATACTGTTTTTTCCTCTGTGATTTTACTCCATGAATTTAGATTACTTTTTTTAAATTTTTTTATATTTATTTATTTTTTTTAATTGTATACAAATGGGATACATGTTGTTTCTCTATTTGTACATAGAGTCAAGGCATACCATTTGTGTAATCATACGTTTACATAGGGCAATGATGTTTATTTTTTTCCCTTCCCCCCACCCCTCCCACCCCTCTTTTCCCTCTATACAGTCCTTCTTTCCTTCATTCTTACCGCTCTCCTTATCCCTAACCCTAAACCTAACCCTAAACCTAATGCTAACCCCTCCCATCCCCCATTATATGTCCTCATCCGCTTATCAGCGAGATCATTCGTCCTTTAGTTTTTTGAGATTGGCTTATCTCACTTAGCATGATATTCTCCAATTTCGTCCATTTGCCTACATATGGAATAATTTTATCATTCTTCATTGCGGAGTAATATTCCATTGTACAAATATGCCACAGTTTCTTTATCCATTCATCAACTGAAGGGCATCTAGGTTGGTTCCACAATCTGGCTATGGTGAATTGAGCAGCAATGAACATTGATGTGGCTGTATCTCTGTAGTATGCTGATTTTAAGTCCTTTGGGTATAGGCCAAGGAGTGGGATAGCTGGGTCAAATGGTGTTTCCATTCCAAGTATTCTGAGGAATCTCCACACTGCTTTCCAGAGTGGCTGCACTAATTTGCTACCCCACCACCAATGTATGAGTGTTCCTTTTTCACCACATCCTCGCCAACACCTATTGTTGCTTGTATTCTTGATAATCGCCATTCTAATTGGGGTGAGATGAAATCTTAGGGTAGTTTTGATTTACATTTCCCTTATTACTAGGGATGTTGAACATTTCTTCATATATCTGTTGATTACTTGTACAACTTCTTCTTTGAAGTGTCTGTTCATTTCCTTAGACCATTTGTTGATTGGATTATTTGTATTCTTCGTGTAGAGTTTTTTGAGTTCTTTATAGATTCTGGAAATTAGTGCTCTATCTGAGGTATGGTTGGCAAAGATATTCTCCCACTCCGTAGGCTCTCTCTTCACATTTCTGATAGTTTCCTTTGCTGAGAGAAAGCTTTTTAGTTTGAATCTATCCCAGTTGTTGATTCTTGCTTTTATTTCTTGTGCTATGGGAGTCCTGTTAAGGAAGTCTGATCCTAAGCCAACAAGTTGAAGATTTGGACCTACTTTTTCTTCTATAAGATGCAGGGACTCTGTTCTGATTCCGAGGTCCTTGATCCATTTTGATTTGAGTTTTGTGTAGGATGAGAGATATGGGTTTAATTTCATTCTATTGCATATGGTTTTCCAGTTTTCCCAGCACCATTTGTTGAAGAGGCTATCTTTTCTACATTGCATATTTTTGGCCCCTTTGTCTAGTATGAGAAAATTGTATTTATTTGGGTTTGTGTCCATGTCCTCTATTCTGTACCATTGATCTACCTGTCTATTTTTGTACCAATACCATGCCATTTTTGTTACTATTGGTTTGTAGTAGAGTTGAAGATCTGGTATTGCAATACCCCCTGCTTCGCTCTTGCTACTGAGAATTGCTTTAGCTATTCTAGGTTTTTTTATTCTTCCAGATGAATTTCATAATTGCTTGCTCTATTTCTGCAAGGTACATCATTGGGATTTTAATTGGAATTGCATTGAATCTGTATAGCACTTAAGGTAGTATAGCCGTTTTGACAATATTAATTCTGCCTATCCAGGAACATGGGAGATCTTTCCATCTTCTAAGGTTTTCTTTAATTTCTTTCTTTAGTGTTCTGTAGTTCTCATTGTAGAGGTCTTTCACCTCTTTTGTGAGATTGATTCCCAAGTATTTTATTTTTTTTGAAGCTATTGTGAAGGGGATAGTTTTCCTAATTTCTCTTTCTGAAGATTCATCACTTATGTATAAAAATGCATTGGATTTATGAGCATTGATCTTGTAACCTGCTACTGTACTGAATTCACTTATGAGCTCTAAAAGTTTTCTGGTGGAATTTCCAGGTTCCTCTAAATATATAATCATGTCATCAGTGAACAGGGATAGTTTGAGTTCTTCTTTTCCTATTCGTATCCCTTTAATTTCTTTGGTTTGTCTGATTGCTCTGGCTAGAGTCTCAAGGACGATGTTGAATAGAAGCGGTGAAAGAGGGCATCCCTGCCTTGTTCCAGTTTTTAGGGGGAACACTTTCAGTTTTTCACCATTTAGAATGATATTAGCCATGGGCTTAGCGTAGATTGCCTTTATAATGTTAAGGAATGTTCCCACTACCCCAATTTTTTCTAGTGTTTTGAGCATGAAGGGATACTGTATATTATTGAATGCTTTTTCTGCATCTATTGAAATAATCATGTGATTCTTAACTTAAGTCTGTTGATATGGTGAATGACATTTATTGATTTCCAAATGTTGAACCAACCTTGCATCCCTGGGATAAAACCCACTTGATCGTGGTGCACTATCTTTTTAATATATATTTGTATGCGATTTGCTAAAATTTTGTTGAGAATTTTTGCGTCAATGTTCATTAAGGATATTGGTGTGAAATTTTCTTTCCTCGATGTGTCTCTGTCTGGTTTAGGTATCAGGGTGATATTGGCTTCATAGAACGAGTTTGGGAGGGTTCCCTCCTCTTCTATTTCATGGAATAGTTTGAGGAGTATTGGAATGAGCTCTTCTTTAAAGGTTTTGTAGAACTCGGCTGAGAACCCATCTGGTCCTGGACTTTTCTTTGTTGGTAGGCTTTTGATGACCTCTTCTATTTCATTGCTTGAAATTGGTTTATTTAAGTTGTGTATGTCCTCCCCGTTCAGTTTATGTAATTCATATGTCTCTAGAAATTTGTTGATGTCTTCGAGGTTTTCTGTTTTGTTGGAGTATAGATTTTCAAAATAGCTTCTAATTATGTTTTGTACTTCACTCGTGTCTGTTGTGATGTTTCCTTGTTCATTCCGAATTTTAGTAATTTGGGTTTTCTCCCTCTTTCTCTTTGTTAGTGTGACTAAGGGTTTATCAATTTTATTTATTTTTTCAAAGAACCAACTATTTATTTTGTTAATTTTTTCAATTGTTTCTTTTGTTTCAATTTTGTTGATTTCGACTCTGATTTTAACTATTTCCTGTCTTCTACTACTTTTGGTATTGGTTTGCTCTTCTTTTTCTAGCGCTTTGAGTTGTAGTGTTAAGTCATTTATTTGTTGATTTCTACTTCTTTTTTTGAATGCGCCCCATGAAATAAATCTTCCTCTAAGCACTGCTTTCATAGTGTCCCAGAGATTTTGATATGATGTGTCTTTGTTCTTGTTTACTTCTAAGAATTTTTTATTTCCCTCCTGATGTCTTCTGTTATCCATTCATCATATAATAGTGTATTATTTAATCTCCAGGTATTGGAGAAGTTTCTGTTTTTTATTCTGTCATTTATTTCTGATTTCAATCCATTATGATCTGATAGAGTACAAGGTAGTATCTCTATCTTCTTGTATTTGCTAAAAGTAGTTTGTGGCATAAAATATGGTCTATTTTAGAGAAGGATCCATGTGCTGCTGAGAAGAAAGTGTATTCGTTCTTTGTTGGATGATATATTCTATATATGTCAGTTAAGTCTAAATTGTTGATTGTGTTGTTGAGATCTATAGTTTCTTTATTCAATTTTTGTTTGGATGATCTATACAGTGGTGAGAGAGGTGTGTTAAAATCGCCTAGTATTATTGTGTTGTGGTCTATTTGATTTCTGGAATTGAGAAGGATTTGTTTGACGTACGTGGATGAGGCAATGTTCGGGGCATAGATATTTATGATTGTTAAGTCTTGCTGATTTATGCTTCCCTTAAGCAGCATGTAATGTCCTTCTTTATCCCTTCTGACTAGTTTTGGTTTGAAGTCCACATTATCTGAAATGAGGATGGATACTCCAGCTTTTTTGCTGTGTCCGTGTGCATGGTATGTTTTTCCCCATCCTTTCACCTTTAGTCTATGGGTGTCTCTTTCTATGAGATGAGTCTCTTGCAGATAGCATATTGTTGGATTTTTCTTTTCAATCCCATCTGCCAGTCTGTGTCTTTTGATTGATGAATTCAGGCCATTAACATTCAGGGTTATTATTGTGATATGATTTGTATTCCCAGTCAATTGACTCATACTTGTTTTGGCCATGATTTGGTTTCTCCTTTATTTTGCTATTCCTTTAGGCTAGCGCCTCCTGTTGCTGATTTGCATCATTGTTTTTCATCTCTTCCTCATGGAATATTTTGCTGAGAATGTTCTGTAATGCTGGCTTTCTTTTGTAAATTCCTTTAGCTTTTGTTTATCATGGAAGGATCTTATTTCATCGTCAAATTTGAAGGTAGGTTTTGCTGGGTATAAGATTCTTGGTTGGCATCCGTTTTCTTTCAGGGCTTGGTATATGTTGTTCCAGGCCCTTCTAGCTTTTAGGGTCTGGATTGAAAAATCTGCTGATATTCTTATTGGTTTCCCTCTGAATGTAATTTGATTCTTTTCTCTCGTGGCCTTTAAAATTCTGTCTTTATTTTGTATGTTAGGTATTTTCATAATAATGTGCCTTGGTGTGGGTCTGTTGTAATTTTGTATGTTTGGAGTTCTATAAGCCTCTTGTACTTGGTTTTCCATTTCATTCTTCAGATTTGGGAAATTTTCTGTTATTATTTCATTGAATAGATTGTTCATTCCTTTGGTTTGTTTCTCTAAGCCTTCCTCAATCCCAATAATTCTTAAATTTGGCCTTTTCATGATATCCCATAATTCTTGTAGATTCTGTTCATGATTTCTTTCCATCTTTTCTGTTTGGCCAACTTTGCTTTCAAGATTAAATAATTTGTCTTCAATGTCTGAGGTTCTGTCTTCAAGGTGTTCTATCCTATTGGTTATGCTTTCTATGGATTTTTTAACTTGGTTTGTTGTTTCCTTCATTTCAAGGATTTCAATTTGTTTTTTTTTCAGTATCTCTAACTCTTTATTGAAATGATCTCTTGCTTCCCGTATTTGCTCTTTTAACTGTTGATTGGTGCGATCATTTAATGCCTGCATTTGCTCTTTCATCTCCTCCTTCAATGCCTGCATTTGCTCTTTCATCTTCTCATTATCTTCCCTGATCGTTTTAATTACGTACATTCTGAACTCCCTTTCTGACATTTCTTCTGCTGTGCTGTCATTGGATTTTATTGATGTAGTATCTAGGTTTGTTTGGGACATTTTCTTCCCTTGTTTTCTCATATTGGTCAGCTGTCAGTGGGACCCTGAGATATTGCAGTTTTCCGCTATTGGCTTATAGTGTCCCGGTAGATTTCCAGTGTATCACCTCCCAGCCTTTAGTAGCCTGATGTCTTGGAGGAATCTGATAAAGCAGCGCATCCGAAGAAAACTGTCCCTAGCCCCCTACTGGTTCCATGGTTTGGAGCTGCCTGAAGAGTTCTCTGGCTGCCCTGCCCTGATCCCAGAGGCTGCTTGCGGATCGAAGCTCTCCGTTGGTTCGGGGACTTGTGGCTGGTTCTATGTAGAAAACCTCTCACTGGGCGGTCTGGTCTGAGAAGCTAGAGTTGAAAGGCACCTCCCACCACAGGGGTCCAGGCTACCTGGGGAGGTCTCTGGCTGCCCTATCCTGGTCCCTGAAGCTGCTTGTGTGCTGGAGTACGTTGCACTTCACTGGCTCCAGGACTCAGAGCTTGTTCTGGTCAGAAAGGCTCTCACTAGTGGGCCAGTTCCGTTCGGAGAACCTGGAGAAGCTGGCTGTGTGGGCGGGGCCCACCACCGGAGTGCGCAGGGCTGCCTGTGGATGACTCTAGCTGCCCTGCCCGGCTCCGATAAGCCACCTCTATCTGGGCCTGCCACCCGGGCCGAGCTTTACCCAGTGGGCAGACTCACCCGTGGCTCTATTTCAGTCTGAGCCTCTCAATGCCTCCCCTTCTAAACTCCTGGGTTCTGGTGCGACTGGCGGTGCAGTCTCCCTCTAGGCCGCCATCTTGGATCGCCTAGATTTCTTTTTACATAAGACAATTTGCCTTTGTTTCATTGACAATTTCCATGTACTCCATTTCTTCTCAATGTTATCATGATCATTTGAAAAGACACTGACTGTAATCCTGAACAGGGAGATTTTGCTCATAGGTATAACAATTCTGCAGCAGATCACACAAGCTCATACCTGAGTTACCTACATTGTCATTTCCTCTTCCCCTTGCCAACCTGGGTCCTACTGAGCACCTTGCCAGGTTAACCACACTCACCCTTAGAAAAGAGTCCTTCCTCTGAGCCTGTCTGCATTCCTCTGGAAATGTGAGTGTTGCCCAGGGTCAGGGATGGGTGACCAGACACAGTAGGTTGCTCTTAATTTCATAGTCATGGTGAAGTTCAAGTGGTCCTACTCTGTCTACCCACAATCTTTTCTTATCCCCATCTGCAGTTGTCCCCTGACACAAACTTTAAACTTACACCTGAGTGACTTTCTTGCCACGGCTGGCAGAGCCCCTTTTTGTACTGTCATCTAATGATCTAATTTTCCCACCAGAAAGTATGGAAGTGGAAAGGAGTCTCAAATGCAACTTTCTTCTGTAACCTTGTTACTAATCTCTATTTTTCCATGTTTGTTTTATATAAACATTGGCATATCATACTAAAGTGCAGGAAATGAGTATGCGTTCATCACCCCCACAACAGTGTCACACATCCTTGAATTTTAGACAATGTAATGATCAACTTTTTACACATTTGGTAGAAATGACGACTTCCTGCCTAGAAATTAGTCAATAATTATATTGTCACATTTATGACTAACCAGTAAGGTGGATTGAGTTTATTCTACTGATGTACAAATGAATAGCACCCAAATAGACTTTGGACCATCTTCACTCCTGTAACAGATACAGCTCGGGCTGGTTTAAATAATGAAAGCCTAAACCCCCATGCATTCATAAGGTAAAATCTAAAATAGTAATTGATAAAAATATATTATTGATGACATAATTATGGCCACAGCTATTCCAAACCCTGGGTTTTAGGGAAATAAGTAAATGATTAGTGTCTTTATATAATGTAATTACTCACTCCTGAGTATTGTATGCTGCCAACGTCAACAGAACAGAGTCTCTCCTTGGCTTCTCCCACCAACTCTGTCTGCAACCAGGGTAGAACTGTCCAGCCAGCACAGTTCCAGGAGGGATGTGAGGAGCTCAGTCATCTCTGCTTTATGTGAACCTGGTGACCAGCTAGAGGATGCAGGGCCCTTGGAGGGACCAGAGCACAGCCTGCAGAGACAGGTGGAAGCCAAGCACACCAGGAGGAAGCAGAATATCCAGAGCCCAGGGGAGAAACCTGGCCACATGACAGCATGTACAGTGGATGGCACAGGGGAGTCCTCTGCTGGGCATCACCCTACATCATTGCTGAGAAGTGAGTAGCACTGAGGAGAGACTGATGGTACTCATTGTGTGTTCTCATCTCTGCCTCCTTCACCTCAGTGTGAGTTAGAGGTGTTTATGGGATCTGTTAACATTCAGGTGCTGATAACTCTCACTCCCTCAGCAATCTGCAAGTGGGAAACCTCTAAGGATGACTGCAGTTCAGCAGTAAAATCTCTTATAATTCAAATGAAATCCACCTGAAAAATCAACCTCTGAAACAGTTTGTGGTTATCAATTCAGTGCCATTTACCACAGTACAAAACTGTACAACTTCCAAATACCTCTTGTTCCCAAATTCCTTTTTTAAATTTATTTTTATTGTAAATAATTGGGATACACGTTGTTTCTCTGTTTGTACATGGAGTAAAGGCATATCATTTGTGTAATCATACATTCACATAATGTAATTTTGTTTGATTCATTCTGTTATTTTTCCCTTTCCCCCACCCCTCCCACCCCTCTTTTCCCTCTATACAGTTCCCCCTTCCTTTCTTCTTGCCCCCATACCCCCATTATATGTCATCATCCATTTATCAGTGAGATAATTCTTGCTTTGGATTTTTGAAATTGACTTATCTCACTTAGCATGATATTCTCCAAATACTTTTATTAGTTCAGATGAACTGTCAAATCCTTTACACACACTCTACCTTTTATCTCTAATTTCAGTCACTGGAAAACACTAAATTTACTCTGTATCTTTACCTGTTTGTGAAATCTCATATAAAAATAATCATTCAATATATGGTATTTTTTCTGGCTTGACTAAAACTAGGCTTTTCAAAATTGATCCAACTCGTAGCATGTATCATTAGTTCATTCTTCAAGGATGAAAGACATCCCATGATATGTATATGTCAGAAATATTTTAACACATTCATTGGTGGACATATTTTCTTTATTCTGTTAATATAATGTGACTGATTTACTGGTTCTCATGTATTTTGGCATCGTCAATATTTCTGGTACACATTCTCTGCACTGTATGATTATATTGAGTAATTGTGTGAGTCAGCTTTGCATTTTTTTACAAAAACACCTGGTCAAAATCAAAACAAACCAAAACAATAGAAGTTCACTTAAAAAAAAAAAGAAACTTAGAAGAGGGAAAACACATTTTGGCTCAGGGAGTTCAAAGTCTTAATGTCATTGACCAATTCAATGGCATTGTGCCCATGGTGTGGGCACATTGAGGAAGGACCCAGCAGAGGGAAACTGCTCCTGATTGGCTACAAGGAAGCAAAGAAAGGGAAGGGGAAAGGGGAAGCAAGGAAGATGAGTGCTCCAGGGCTTTACCCCAGAGGCCACCTCCTCCATCAAAACCCCACATGGCTAAAGCTACCACTCAGTCAATTTATTTGAACCAGGAAGGACAGATTAGTTTGCAGCTCTCAGAATCCAGTCATTTTACCTTGGAAAATTCCTGCCTTGACTCAGTTGCTTTTGGGAAACACCTCTATTCCAATGCATAACATCTCCTGTTAGTCCCCCGAAACTCTCGTCCATTTAACAATGCAAACAGATTTTAGTCTTTCTCCAATGGCCCATAGTGTTTAAAACTCCAGCATTTCCCCAAAGAATAAGACCATAGTCTCACCTGAAACTGACGGTAAACTCTTGTCTGTGAACCCCTGTAAAAACCAAAAGCAAGTCTCATAAATTCAATATCCACTGGTAGAGAGTAAACCTTCCCTCCAAACAGGAATAATATGACTATTGAAAGAAGGAATGCGGCTCTTTTCAAGATCACAGACTAGAGGGAGTCTGTGCTCCCTGTTGCTCCATAACTCTGGTTTCAAGCAGAGGATATCTATTTCTTAATTGCTCACTGTCAGGTGCCTATCATTTGCCATTTGCCTGCCTATTGCCTGTCCATGGATTGCCTTACACTTATCAACCACTCAACAAATGAGGTTCAATTACCGATTGTCTGACAACAGTCAGCAAACTGATCACTGACTGCCAGTGGAGCACCAGCTGCCTGCTGTTGCCTGGAAGTTCACTGTTACAGTACCTGCAGGACCTCCAGCTGACTAAGTCCACACCCCAAGCTGCAGCTCCCCATTTGCCAACACATTTGGAAGCCAGAGTGACTATCTTGGATAATCCTGGAAGTCATAGCACTGATCTTTAGGTGGGGCAAATCCCATCATGAGACACCTGTAAGAGACTTGAAGATCATTCTCAGGTACCTCTCATGCATCAGGCTACTAAAGACTGGGAGGTTTCATTACTATATGACAGTTATGCTGTAGATTTCCTCTTTTCTCCTTATTGAAAAATTTTAAGTATTTATTTCTTAATTTTTTTGCTCTTTTTTCCTTTTGTTTACCAGTTCCCTCAGAATCTCTTTCTCCATTTTTTGCATGTTGACATCCAATTTCTTTTGGTTACACTCCCACACTTTATATTATATAGAACTTCTGTATATTCTATTATTATCCCATTAACAGCTACATTCTAGATTCCTCTGCATCCTCTTTGTCCTTCATTAAAAACTGCAGACCTTTTTGCAAATCTGTTTTTTTTCAGAAGATAACATTTGAACTCATTCTGTTTATTATAACAATATTGTTATTGTCCTTATAGGGGCTATTTGATCTAGGATTGCATAGTGTCTGATTGGACACTGCTAATATTGATCTCCCCTTAAAAAAAAGGTTTTGGAAACATATAGGGCCACTATAAACCTATAGGTGGAAATCTGCAGTACCCCAGATCTGCATAGCTAGAGGGGAAGATACACGAGCAACATGAAAAAACAGGGAAAGGAAATGATCCAAACAAATCTAGATTCTATATTAATAGAATCCTAAGACAGTATGTTAGAAGAAATGTCAGAAAAGGACTACAGATTATATATGATTAAGATGATTCATGAAACAAAGAATTACATAAGAGAGCAAAAGCATGCAATCAATGATAATACCAATAAGCTGAAAGAGCACCTTGCTATGTATTTGTACATGAAGATCCATTTTAACATAATAATAAATGCATGGAACTTAATTTACTCCATTACAGTCCCTGTTTCCCCTCCTTTATCTCTCCTCCCTCCCCTGATTCCTCTTCCTATATTCTGCTTGTCTACCTTGTCCTCATTTATTTATTTTTATTTTGTGCATTACAGATCTACATAGAGGTGGAATTCACTGTGGTATATTTACACATGCACAAGACCCTTTACCCATACCTTCTCCTTTTCTCTGAATCTCCTTCTTCTAGCTGACTGACCTTCCCTAGGTCTTTATGATATCCAACCCAACTTTCCTCCTCACTTTGCTTTGGATTCTGCATATGAGAGAAAACATTGGACCCTTGACTTTCTGAGTTGGTGTTATTTTACTTAGCATGATGTTTTCTTCTTCCATTCATTAATCAGAAAATGCCACGATTTCATTATTCTTCATGAATGAATAAACCTTTATTGTGTGCCTATATCACGTTTAATGTATTCGCTCAACTGTTCTCCACCATGTAGTCTAGTTCCATAGCTTGTCTTTTGTGAATTGTGCTTCCACACACACTGAGTGGCCATATTACTCCAGTAAACTGATTTTAGTTCTTTTGGACAAATACCAATGAATGGGGGAGCTGGGTCATATTGTGATTCCATTCCTAGATTTTTACAGAATCTCCATACGGCTTTCCAGAATGCTTGTACTAATTTGCAGTCCCACCAAAAATTTACTAGGGTACTTTTCCCCCATACCTTTGACCATATTAAATTTTTGTATTCTTGACATTTAACATTCTGACTGGAATGAGATGAAATCTGTATGTAGTTTTTCACTTTCATTTCCCTGATTACTAAAGATATTATACATTATTTTTGTATATTTGCTGGCTATTTTTTTAAAGAAATATCTGTTTAGATCTTTCACTTTTTATTGTGTTATTTGATTTTTTGGTTCGAAAATTTTTTACTTCTTTATATATTCTGGATGTAAATTCCCTGTCAGAAGAGTAGCTGGCAAGAATTTTCTCCTATTCTGAATGCTCTCTCTTCACCCTATTTATTATTTCCTTGGCTGTGTGGCAGGGTTTTAACTTGATGCTATTCCACTTGTTCATCATTGGTTTTATTTTGTGAGCTTTAGAGGTCTTTCTAAGGAAGTCAATGCCTGAGCCAACATGATGACATGTTGATTCTATGCTTTCTTCTAGCATTTGCTAAGTTTCTGGGAATATTTATACGTCTTCAACTCACTTTGATTTGACTTTGGTGAAGGGTGGGAAATAGGGATGTAATTTCATTCTTCTACATGTGGATATTCAGTTTTTCTAGCTCCATGTGCTAAAGAGTTATCTTTCCTCCAAAGTATATATTTGGCACTTTTGTGAAATGTCAGAGGACTGTGTATGGATTTGTCTAGGTGCCTGATTTCTCTTCCATTGATCTTCATGTCTATTTTGATGCCATTACCTGCCAATTTTTTATTGTAGCTCTGGAGAATGATTTGATATCTGGTGTTGTGATACCTCTAGTGTTGCTCTTCTTCCTCAGGTCTGCTTTGGCATTTATGGGTCTGTTATTCTCCCAATTGAATTTAAAGACTTTTTTCGTAGGTCTGTGAAAAACATCTATGATATTTTGATGGGCATGACACTGAATATGTATAATACTTCTTGTAATAAGATCATTTTGATGATACTAAGTCTTCCTATCCAAGAACTGGGAGGTCTTTCCACCTTCTAAGGTCGTCTTCTGTTTCTTTTGTCAGTGTTCCTATAGTTTGCATTGTGGAGATCTTTTATTCTCTTGGTTAGATTAATTCCCAAGTATTTTTTAAAAATTTTTTGAAGTTGTTGTGAATGGGAGAGTTTTATTGATTTCTTTCTCAGCATATTTATTATTGGAATACAGGAAAGCTATTGATTTTGATATTTTATCCTACTACTTTTCTGAAGTTATTTATCAGCTTCAGAAGTCTTCTGGTGGCGTGTTTAGAGTCTTGTAGATACAAAATCATGTCATCACCCAAGAGCAATAGCTTGCCTATTTCCTACATGTATCTCTCTACCTTCCTTCTCTTTCCTGATTGCTGTGGATAGACATTTACCGAGCATGTTGAATACAAGTGGTGGGAGTAGACATCCATGCTTTGTTCCTGATTTCAGAAGAAACACTATCAATTTTTCTCCATTTGATATGAGGTTAAGTTTAAGTGTGTCATATATACCCTTTACAATGTTGAGGTACGTTCCTCTTATGTATATTTTCTCCAGTATTTTTAACATGAAGGGGTACTGATTTTATTAAAGATCTTTTCTGCATGTATTGAGATGATCATGTGATTCTTGTCCTTAAATCTATTTATTCTGTTCATGTGGTGTGTTTCATTTATTTAATAAAATTTGTTAAACCAACTAAGCATTCTTGGGTTAAAATCTCCTTGGTCCTGGAGTATTATCTTCCTGATGTATATTTGAATGTGGTTTGCCAAAATAATTTTAAGGATTTTTGCATCAATGTTCATCAGGGACATTGGTCTCTTATTTTTTTTCCTTGATGTGTCATCATCTTGATTTGGTGTCATGGTTATACTGGTTTCACAGATTGTAATTGGGAGTGTTTCCACTCTTTAAGTTTTGTGGAATAATTAAAAAAGAACTGGTACTAGTTCTTCTTCAAAGGCCTAAATGATCTTGTAAATCCTGTATTAGCTCTCTTAATTCATTCCTTTGATCATATTTTATGTTATTGAATATTTTAATAATCAGATTTTTACAATCTTTGTCTAAAATTCCATCCATGTCCATACTTCTGGGATTCCTCGTTGGTGGGTTGGGAGTTTGTGGGGAGGTTTGTTGCTTGTTTTCTCATGTTTTGGGAGGTGCAGAATGTGCACTTTGGTTGAGATGGACCCCCTGTTTCCTGTGTTAAATGTGTGTCCTCTTCTGTGAAGTGATTTTTTTGCTCTAGGCACTTCTGTCTTAGTTACATGAGTAGAAGTCCAGGAATTAGCATCAGCTTCCTCTGGTTATTTGTGTATTTGTGCTCAGATCCTTGTTGTTGTTATTTTCTTCTCTATTCTATGTGGTGATTTTTTTTTTTTGAGGCTCTACTGGGTCTAGTTGGGGATTGGAGTGAGGTTTGCTTGCTTGGCTGCATTGTGAGTATTGCTTGGCAGCAGGATCACTGCTCTGTGAACTCCACTGTCCCAACCACTTCCAGCCCTTCATTTTCTGTCTTCAGGGCCCAGCAATCTCCACATGGATCTTCCAACTCAGCAGAGAAACCCGGGCTTGCTGAGCAGCAGAGAGGAGCCTGGAAATGCCCATGAAAAATGATCGGGAGCCCTTTTCAATGGTTCACAATCCCGGCTAATCTGGAACCAAGTCTCCATATTAAATTATCTTGGAAGAAATGCCTGACGTCCATTTCTCTCTCCCTGATACAAATGGATGTACAGCTCTGTGTCAATCAAAATCCAGGTCCCTCTCTTTTGGCCCCCCTTTCAGGATGCGCTCAGGCCATGCCACCCGCAGCACATTCCTTCCTTCAGCTCTGCTCTGTCCTAACTCCTCTGAATTGAATTTACCTCCTAACTGCTTACAACACAGTTCCTATAAATTCTATCTCCTTGCAATCCCTTTTCTGTGTAAGGTCGGGGTCTCCACCCAGCATTCATTTACATAGCCAGAAGTCTTGACAGAAACTGGGAAATTCCCTTTCTCAAAGCAAGAATTGTTATGGGGCCACACCTGGGTAGTGTTCTACGTGCTGCCTACTGCACCACACCTGCACCCAAATCAGGTGGGTCCAAGCCCCAGGCCGCATCTGCGATGGGTAGACAAACAGGCCCAAAGCTGGGTGTGGGCTGGAGGGCACGGCCCGGCTGGGAGTAGGGGGGCGTGGCCCCAGCCAGGCTGCAAGCCAGGGGCGTGGCCTGGAGGGAGGACCGCAGTCTCACCACTCAGCAGCTGCTTCCCCAAAGCTCTGGCCTCTTCCTCCCCATTCCCCGTGGTGACTGGGGCTCCTCTTTAGTGGACCCACAAAGTCTTCAGGTCTGGGAAATTGTGCAGTGTACACCACTAATGCCACTCTTTTCAGAGCTCCAAACTCTACCCAGATTTAGATTCTAACTATAAATGAGGTTGCATCAGAGTAAGGCAGAGGGTGGCTTTGTGAGTGTGGTTAGCAGGAGCCACGTGATCACTAACCAGCGTCGACATCTATTTCCCACAGCTTCTGAGTTACATGTTGAAATATAGCAGAAACAAAGAAGAAGAAGAGAAAAATATAAATCGTGCTCACCATTCCTGGAGAGAGGCTCCACGGGCCCAGGCAGCTCTGTGCAGGTGAGGAGCATGTCCACGAAGCTTGTCTGGTCTTCATTCGGGATTTTGTTACATGATAAATCATGAAGCACAGTGAAGCCACAGGCATGTCTGTCATTTGATTCTGCTGGCATTTTCTGAGCATTTTCTTCAAAAGTGCAGAGTTGCTGCAGGGCTGTGGCCCCGTGGGTAACTCAATAGACCCATGCAGATGCCCAGTCAGGAGCAGCTTCCTGCACAAGCTGCTGGAGCCATGAACTGGGGACACTTACAGACTAATGCTGATAAATTTCTAAATACAGTGTGGATTAGCAGGAAGAGAAACTCTGAACTTTAAACCTGTGGGGAGCTCCAGGGTCCTGGTTGGCCAGTACACTGAACATCAAGCAACCATCCTGCTGTGGAAGCAGATTTGCTTTATTTCTCTCTTTGGAAAGATATTTTTGATGCTAGTTTTCCTCCTGGTTAAGACAAGTTCAGCAGTGAAATAAGAAAAGGCTGTAGCTGAAACAAATTTGAAAATTGATCTGCTGCTTCCTGGAGACACCCATTCAGAAGTGTGTTTTCCAGTCTTTTCTCTGGATGTTGGGGTGCACCATGCTCACCCAGAAGTGTTAAGCACTGGGAGGCAGCTGTCTAAGCTGTGCCATGGGGTGTTTTTGTGGCTTGAATAATAAAGGAGAGCATCACAGTCACCTGAGTGGAATGTCATTGTGGCAGCTTCCTTGTGATGTTGTTAGGAGGTGGTGTGACTGCCCACAACTGTAGTTTAATCTATCAAGATTGGAGCATATAAGGGAAGAGAGGTGTGTGTCAGCTTTCCATTGCTACCACCAAAATACCCTATAAGAAAAAAGCAAGGAAAAGTTTAGTTTGGTTCACAGCTCAGAGGTTCAGTCCATGGTGGACTAGTTCCATGCCCTGGGCCAGGGTCAAAGGGTGTGATGGGGAAGAGATGCTCAGCCCATGGTAACCAGATAGCCCAGGGAGCGTGTCAGGAAGTGTCTGTAGGGAAGATGTACCCTTCCAGGACATGGCTCCAGTGACCCACCTCCTCCAGCCTCCCCCACCTGCCTGCAGTTACTCATCCAGTCAGTCCAATCAAATTGTGATGGTCTGATTAGGTGTGAGCTCTCAATGATCCAATCATTTCACAGCTTCCTGCGATAACATAGAGGTTTTGGAGGCCACCTCACAAGAATTCCATAACTGAGGGAATTGCAGAATGGGAGATCAGGCCAGCCTCTGTGTTAGTGATGAGCAGGCACATACCACATGCCCACGTGCTGGGTGCACAAGCAAGGGACAATATAACCCATCAGAATGCTCTTATACCTCAGCAACTGAGCCCTAGCCCATCCCAGGCCAAAGCCTGGAGGGGACTGTTTCTGTCATGCTGTTTGATGGGGTCAGAGCCTTGGGAGGGCTTGGCAAGGCTGCCATTCCAGGAAACTGCCACTGTCATCTCTCCTAGGAGCTGGGTGTTTTCTTGTAATGATCATACTTATAACTGTGCAACTGCAAATCATATCCCTGATTGTTGTGATAAAAATTTAAACTCAGTGAATCTGTGGAGCTTGAGGGAAGTTTAGGATTGCTTTAAAAAATGCACCAATATCACACATAATTCTGAAAGTACAGAGTTTGAGGAGTTCTTCAGAAAACTGCAGTTACAGGAATTACTTACTGCTATGCTGACCACACCTGCCCCAGTTAATGCTTTAACAGTAAACAGTCTGACAAACAGAACAGAAGACTCGTTGTCTCCACAGTGCAAGGACCACCATACATAGTTTACAGGATTGGGGGATGTTTGTGGTATCCGCCTAGAGGGAAACAAGCAAATTAGTATAAGTACCGCCTTCCACAGATCCACCTCTTCCCTATACAGGAGTGTCTAATGAAAATGGTGAAAAAATAGATACTATTATTGGTAAATGGACAAATGTCCAGTACTTGTCCTTCCTTCAAAGGATTGGACGTCAAGGGCCACCATGGAAATGTAGGACTGAAGAACAAAAATCAGCATACACAAACAACTAGAAAAATATAATCCTAAGATCAAATGCCCTCATTGCATCTTAACTCGTTATGAGTTGTTATGCTGGCTTAGGTCTCACCTGTGTATTACAATAGGTAGAGGATAATGAATGACATAAAGAATAATAGGATACACTTTGCTGCCGTCATTTTCAGACAACAGCCAGGACCCGTAGAACCCCTGGCTGGACTGAATGAGACACATCTCCATGATCCCTCAACACAACCAATAACTCCCTGCCACCAGGGCCCTCACATCGACTGACTGCTCCCTGCTGCCAGGACCCCCAGACCAACTGACTGCATCCTATTACTGGGACAACAGACCGACTGATTGCACCCGGCCTCTAGGATCCCACAACCACACCAACACACCCGACCTCCAGGACCCCAGCCTGACCAACCCCACCCCACCTCCAGGACCTCCAGCCGACCCCATCCACACCCTGAGCTGCAGCTTCCCATATGCCAACACATTTGAAATCCAGAGAGGCCATTTTGGATAATCCTGGAAGCCATAGCTCTGATCTTTATGTGGGGCAAATTCCATCATGAGATGCCTGCTGAAGACTTGAAGCTCATTGGCAGGTACCTCTCATGCATCAGGCGACTAAAGACAGGGAAGTTTGAATACTATATGACTATTACAGTGTAGATTTTCTTTCTTCTCCTTATTGAACAATTTTAAGTTTTTATTTCTTTACATTTTTTTCTCCCTTTCCCTTTTGTTTACCTGTTCCCTCAGAGTCTCTTTCACCCTTTTTGCATGCTAATATCCAATTTCCTTTGATTACAATCTCACCCTTTCTATTATCTAGAACTTCTCTATCTTCTTTTCTAATCCCATTAAAGTTACATCCTACATTCCTCTGCATCCTCTTTGTCCTCCATTAGAAACTGCAGACCTAATGCAAATCTGTTATACTGAACATAATATTTGAACTCATTCTATTTATTATAACAATATTGTTATTATCCTCATAGGGCCTCTTTGGTCTAGGATTGCATAGTGTCTGAATTGGGCACTGCTAATATTGATCTTTCCTTAAAGAAAAGGTTTTAGAAACCTACAGCACCACTATAAGCCTATAGGGGGGAATCTGCAATACCCAAGATCTGCACTGCTAGAGGGGAAGATACATGAACAACATGAAAAAACAAGAGAAGAAAATGATCCAAACAAATATAGATTCTATATTAATAGAATCCACTGATACTGTGGTAGAAAAAATGTCAGAAAATGACTTCAGATTATACATGATTAAGATGATTCATGAAGCAAAGGATAAGTTAATAGAGCAAATGCAAATGCAAGCAATCAATGATAAAATAAGCAGTAGAAAGGGTAACTGCAGGAAGCAAAAGATCATCTCAACAAAGAGATAGAGATTCACAAAAAAAAAAAAAAAAAAAAAAAAAAAAAAAAAACCAAACAGAAATCCTTGAATGAAGGAAACAATAAACCAAAAAAAAGCTCAATGGAAAGCATCACCAAATACTAGAACATTTGGGAGACAGAATCTCAGACAATGAAGACAAAATATTTAATCTTGAAAATAAAGTTTCCCTAACAGAAATGATGGTAAGACATTATGAACAGAATCTCCGAGAACTATGGGACATCATGAAAAGACCAAATTTCAGAATCAATGGAATTGAGAAAGGCACAGAGATACAAATCAGATGAATGAACAACCTATTCAATGAAATAATATCAGAAAATTTCCCAAACCTGAAGAATGAAATGGAAAATCAAATACAAGAGGCTTACAGAACCCCAAATGCACAAAATCACAACAGATCCACACCAAGGCACATTATAATGAAAATGCCTCACATCCAAAATAAAGATAGGATTTTGAAGGCTGTGAGAGAAAAGCATCAGATTACATATAGGGGGAAACCAACACAGATAGCACCAGACTTCTCAACCAAGACTCTGAAAGCTAGAAGGGCCTGGAAGAACATATTTCAAGCTCTGAAAGAACATGGTTGCCAACCAAGAATCCTATACCCAGCAAAACTAACCTTCAGGTTTAAAGATGAAATAAAATCCTTCCATGATAAACAAAAGTTAAAAGAATTTACAAATAGAAAGCCTGCACCACAGAATGTACTCAACAAAATATTCCATGAGGAAGAAATGAAATAGAACAACGTAGGTCAGCAAAGGAAGGAACTATTTTAGAGAGAAACCACTCAAAGGAGAAACAGAGTCAAGTTGAAAAGCAAAAATAAGCCCAAATGACTGGGAATACAAATCATATCTCAATAATAACCCTGAACGTTAATGGCATAAATTCATCAATGAAAAGACATAGACTGGCAGAATGGATTAGAAAAAAGACCCAACAATAATCTGCCTGCAAGAGACTCATCTCATAGAAAAAGACATCCACAGACTAAAGGTGAAAGCATGGGAAAAAACCTACCATGGCACATGTCCTCAGTAAAACAGCTGGGATTCCATCCTTATATCAGATAAAGTGGACTTGAAGCCAACGTTAGTCAGAAGGGTTAAAGAAGGACATTTCATACTGCTTAAGGGAAACATAGATCAGGAAGACATAACGATAGTAAATATTTATGCTCCAAACAATGGTGCAACCCTGCAAATCAAACAAATCCTTCTCAATTTCAGAAATCAAATAGACCGCAACACAATAATTCTGGGACACTTTATCACACCACTGTCACCACTAGATAAATCTTCCACAAAAACCAACCAAAGAAACCATAGAACTCAATAACAAAATCAATAATATAGACAATACACATATATAGGATTTTCCATCCATCAACGAGCAGACTCACTTTCTTCTCAGCTGCACATGGAAACTTCTCGAAAATAGACCATATGTTATGCCACAAAGCAGCCCTTAAGAAATGCAAAAAAATAGAGATACTGCCTTGTGTTCTATCAGATCATAATGAAATGAGAGCAGAAATCAATGACAAAATAAAAAACAGAAATTATTCCAACACATGGAGACTAAATAATATGCTATTTAATGAAACATGAATAACAGAAAATATCAGGAGGAGATAAAAAAATTCTTAGAGGTCAATGGAAATGACCATACAACATGTCAAAATCTCTGGGACAGTATGAAAGTGGTACTAAGAGGAAAATTCATTGCATGGAGTGCATTTCAGAAAAGAATGAAAAGTCAACAACAAAATGACCTAAAATTACAGCTCAAAGCCCTAGAAAAAGAACAGAATAACAGCAAATGTAGTAGAAGACAGAAAATATTTGAAATCAGAGCTGAAATCAATGAAATTGAAACAAAAGAAACAATTCACAAAATTGACAAAATAAAAAGGTGGATCTTGGAAAAAGTAAACAAAATAGACAAACCCTCAGCCACACTGACAAAGAGAAGGAAAGAGAAAACTCAAATTACTAAAGTTTGTGATGAAAAAAGAAACATCATGACAGACACCACTGAGATACAGAACATAATGAGAAGCTACTTTGAAAATCTGTATTCCTACAAAATAGAAACTACCATGACATTGACAAATTTCTAGAGACATATGTTCCTCCCAAACTGAACCAGGAGGACATACACAATTTAAACACATCAATATCAAGCAATGAAATAGAAGAAACCATTAAAAACCTATCATCCAAGAAAAGCCCAGGACCAGATTCTCAGCCGAGTTCTACAAGACCTTCAAGGAAGAACTCATTCCAAAACTTCTCAAAGTATTCCAGGAAATAGAAAAGGAGAGTACCTACCAAACTCATTCTATGAAGCTATTATTACCCTCATACCCAAACCAGGCAAAGACACATCAAGGTATGAAAATTTTAGACCAATATTCTTGATGAATATAGATGGAAAAATACTTAACAAAACATTGGGAAACCGTATCCAAAATCTTATTAAGAAAATTGTGCACCACGATCAAGTGGGGTTCATACCTGGAATGGAAGGATGGCTTAACATCTGTACATCAATAAACAAAGTCCATCATGTCAATAGACTTCAGGATAAGAATCCTATGGTTATTTCCATTGATGCAGAAAAAGCGTTTGACAAAATACAACCCCTTCTTTCTCAAAACAGTAGAAAAAATAGGGATAGTAGGAACATTCCTCTACATTTTAAAGGCTATTTATGCCATGCACAAGGCCAACATCATTCTTCATGAAGATAAACTGAAAACATTCCCTTTAAAAATGGGAACAAGACAGGTATGTCCTGTTTCACCACTTCTATTCAACATTGTACACGAACCTCTAGCAAGAGTGATTAGACAGACTAAAGAAATTACAGGAATATGAATAGGAAAAGAGGAACTTAAGCTGTCACTAATTGCTGATGACATGATTCTATATTTAGAAGATCCAAAAAACTCCTCCAGAAAACTTCTAGACCTCATCAATGAATTAGCCAAATAGCAGGCTATAAAATCTGCATGCATAAATCTAAAGCATTTTTAAACACAAGCAATGAAACATCTGAAAGGGAAATGAGGAAAAAAAACTCCATTTGCAATAGCTTCAAAAAAAAATAATTGGGTATCAATCTAACCAAAGAGGAAAAGGATCTCTATATTTAAAACTACAAAATATTGAAGAAAGAAATTGAGGAAGACCTTAGAAGATGGAAAGATGTCCCATGTTCTTGGATAGGCAGAATTAATATTGTCAAAATGGCAATACTACCAAAAGTGCTATACAGATTCAATGCAATTTCAATTAAAATCCCAATGATGTACCTTACAGAAATAGAGCAAGCAATCATGAAATTCATCTGGAAGAATAAGAAACCCAGATTAGCTAAAGCTATCCTTAGCAGGAAGAATGACACAAGGGTTATCCTAATACCAGAACTTCAACTGTACTACAAAGCAATAGTAACAAAAACGGCATGGTATTGGCACCAAAATAGACAGGTAGATCAATGGTACAGAATAGAGATCACAGACATAAACCCCAATAAATATAATTTTGTCATAATATACATAGGTGACCAATATATGCAATGGAGAAAAGGTAGCCTCTTCAACAAATGGTGCTGGCAAAACTGGAAATCCATGTGCAACAGAATGAAAATAAACCCCTATATCTCACCCTGCACAAAAATCAACTCACAATGGATCAAGGACCTGGAAATCAGACCAGAGACCCTGCATCTTATAGAAGAAAAAGTAGGTCCAAATCTTCAACTTGTTGGCTTAGGATCAGACTTCCTTAACAGGACTCCCATAGCACAAGAAATAAAAGCAAGAATCAATAACTGGGATAGATTCAAACTAAAAAGCTTTCTCTCAGCTAAGGAAACTATCAACAATGTGAAGAGAGAGCCTACAGAGTGGGAGAAAATCTTTGCCAGTCATACTTCAGATAGAGCCCTAATTTCCAGAATATAAAAAGAACTCAAAAAACTCTACACGAAGAATACAAATAATCCTATCAACAAATGGGCTAAGGATATGAACAGACACTTTGCAGAAGAAGATCTACAAGCAATCAACAGATATATGAAAAAATGTTCAACCTCTGTAGTAATAAGAGAAATGCAAATCAAAACTATCCTAAGATTCCATCTCACCCCAATTAAAATGGTGATTATCAAGAATACAAGAAACAAGAGGTTTTAGAGAGGATGTGGGGAAAAGGTACACTCATACATTGCTTTTGGGACTGCAAATTAGTGCAGCCACTCTGGAAAGCAGTGTGGAGATTCCTTAGAAATCTTGGAATGTACCCATCATTTGACCCAGTTATCCCACTCCTTGGCCTATTCCTAAAGAACTTAAAATCAGCATACTACAGAGACACAGCCACATCAATGTTCATAGCTGCTCAATTCACAATAACCAGATTGTGGAAGCAACCTAGATGTCCTTCAATTGATGAATGGATAAAGAAGCTGTGGTATATATATAAACAATGGAATATTACTTAGGTATAAAGAATAATAAAATTATGACATTTGCAGGCAAATGACTGAAATTGGAGAATATCATGCTAAGTGAGATAAGCCAATCTCAAAAAACCAAAGGACGAATGATCTCACTGATAAGCGGATGATGACACACAATGTGGGTGGGCGTCAAGAATGGAGGAAGGAGGGACTTTATAGAGGGAATAGTTGGGTGGGAGGTGTGGGGGGAAGGAAAAAGTAACCGAATGAATCAAACACCATTACCCTATGTAAATGTATGAATACGCAAAAGGTATGCCGTTTCTCCATGTACAGAGACAACATGTATCCCATTTGTTTACAATAAAAAAAATTCAGTATACTTTCATGACAAAAATATTTAATAAACTAGGATTGGATGCAAACTCCATCAATGTAATAAAATTCATATGTGATAATCTCACAATGAAAAATCAATGTTAATATCCAATATGAAATACTGCAACATTTTTCTCTGGGATCAGGAATAATGTAAGAATATCTGTTTTTACCTTATCTTGTAATATAAATTTTAGCCAGAGCAATTGGGCAAGAAAAAGAAATAAAATGCCTCAAATTTGGAAAGGTAGAGGTAAAATGATCTGTTTGTAAAAGATATGATCTTTTATGTAGAAAGTAAAGATTCCACAACCCTATGTTAGAACTAATAAATTAAGTAGCATGATACAAAAATGTAGCAAGATACAAAGTCAGTTGCATTTCTATATACTAACAATGAACAATCTGTAAATTCATCAAAACAGTTATATTTTAAGTAGCATCAAAGAGAATAAAATACGTAGAATTGAAGTAAGAAAATGAATGACTTGCATAATGAAACTACAAAACATTGCCAAAATATATTAAATAAGACAAATAAGTGGAAACACATCTCATGTTCATAGATTTGGGTCTGGTATTGGTAAAATCAATTCTACCAGAGAAATCTACAAATATTCCCTATCAAAATCTCAATGATATTGTTTGAAGAATTTGAAAGACTCATCCAAAACGTCAAATGGACTCTCAAGGGACTCTGAATAGCCAAAACTATCTTGAATGAGAGAATCAATTTTAAAGATAGAACAACTGAGCACAGCAGAGCCTAGAAATAAAACCTTACAACATACTTGGTCAAATGGTTTCACAGAAATGCCAAGACTATTTAATGAGTTATGTAGTCTTTTCAAAAAATGGTACTAGGAAAACTGTGTATCCATGTCTTAAAGAATAAATTTAGATCTTTACCTAAGATTAGCCAAAAAAGTGAAGTCAAAATGGATCAAAGAATAAATATAATACATAAAACTATAGTTTATAGTGCTTAAATGAAAAAAATAGGATTAAAGCTTCTTGACTGGAACTGACAAGATTTCTTGGATATAGCATAGACAAAAAAGATAAAAGTAGATAAATTGTATTTCATGAAAACTTTTTTAAAAACACTTCCCAAGACATAGTAAAACAGCATCATGGAATGGAGGAGAATATCTGCAAATCAAATATTCAAAGAATTGATATCCAGAATTAAAACTCAGCAATAGCAACAGCAATTCAAAATGGATAGAGGACTTGAGTGTTTCTCAAAAGAAACTTTACAAATGAACAATAAGCACATGACTTATCATTATTAATCACTAGGAAAATCTAAGTAAAAATGACAAGATTCTATCTTACACTTGTTGGAGAGACTACTATCAAAAATAAAAGAATAGACAATGGTAGTATTGGTGAGGATGGGGCAGAAATGGACTTCTTGGGCATTATTAGTGAGAATGTAAAATGGTGCAGCTACTGTAGAAGATAGTACTGCAATTTCTCAAAATAATTAAACCTAGAATTACATATAATCCAATACTTCCTACTCTGGGTATATATCCAAAGAGATCTCAAAGTGTCTCAAAGAGAAGTTTGTACAACCATGTTCATAGTTGCATTATCCACAAGAGTTAAAAACATGGAAGCAGCCCAAGTGTCCCTACCAGATAAATAAGCAAGATATGTTATGTACCTACAATGTTCTTAAACTTAAAAAGGCAGGGGATTCTGATATGTGCTACAACATGAATGGAAAATGAGGATTTTATGTTAAGTGAAATAAGTCATTCATGTAAATATAAATCTTGTAATAGTCTATTTTTTATGAAATACATAAGTAGTCAAAATCATAGGGAAAGGAAACAGAATGATGGATGTCAGGAGCTAAGGGAAGGAAAAAGTGGGGGTGCGAAAAAAAGAATGATAGGATAAAATTAGACATTCACACTGATTATTTGGCAGTAAATAAGCTAACTTAGTCTTGACTGAGTTTGTTTAGGTAATAGAGTAGATCTTTAAAGTTAAATCAAAAACATAGTAATATGAGCTAAAGATTAAGTGCATGTTTTACTTAGCAGTTTGGTAAAATTAGTTGTCATTGTTCTGCTCTTGGTGCTTTGCTCTTCAGAATGCCACCCAGGTGAGTTGCTGAGGTGCTGTTCATTGTCCCTGAACACCAAAAGGTCCTGATGTGACTTACTAGGAGCATAGACATGTGTGAGGATCTTTGTGTGACCTGAGTCACCTTGCTGAGGGTGATGAGCTTAGTGCTGATACAACTACAGGTTTCATTGAACAACAGGTCTTCACCCAGAAACATGCACAGAACAGGGTGTGTGGAGTTGGTTGGTGAAAGGGCCATGACCAGCTGTGATCAGGGCTCTTGGGGTGTAACTGCATTTCTCAAGAAAACAATGGGGCAGTATTTACTAATTCAGCATTTGCAGTGACTTTATAGAACTGTGAGGAGTCATAATTGACTGTCTCTTTTTAAGGGCATAGTTCAGGTCTGCTGTGGTGGTGCACACCTGTGACCCCAGTGACTTGGGAGCCCAAGACAGGAGGATCTCAAGTCCTAGGCCACGTGGGAAACATACCAAGACCCTACCTCAAGATTAAAAAATGAAAACGGCTGTGAATGTAGCCCAGTGGTGTAGCACCCCTGCGTTCAATCTGTAGGAAAAAAGTAATAATTAGTGATACTTAAAATAATATTCTGAGTGGTATTTTTTCTATTTAATACAGGTATAATGAAACAACAAAATTTAATTACAAAACTTTGTATATACATAGATAAGATATACATGTTCATTATCCATCCAAATGTATAAATGCATTCTATTGTCAAGGACAACTAATTTGAAAAAATAAAATAAAAAAATAAATTAAAAACTAATATAAATATTCAGGTATATATGAGGCATATGTGTACTACATAAAAAGTGATAATCATAATCAAGTTTTTTGTACAAAAAGTCTGAAAATATTGAGCTCACAGAAGTAAATTGGGCAGGAATGGTGTCATGTTGGATGGGGTCCATCCATTCTGGACAGCTACTGACATGAAGCATGGAGCATGAATACTATGTTCCAGGGCACTGTACACTTGACAGTAGCAGAGGGCTGATCCCATATGTTCTCCCCACAGACAAAAAATAATGATAACTCTATGAAGTGGTAAATGTGCTAAAGAATCTGAATGCCTCCTGTTTCTTTGTCATGTCTGCATCCTCTGATTAGAACCTAACATCTTAGTGTTCTATTGAACAGCAGTGCTGAGAGGAAACTTTGCTTTTTTCCTGATCTCAGATGCACAGATTTCAGTCTCTGCATTGAGTATGGCGTTAGTGGTGGGATTTTTATACCTGTCTTTTATTATGTTGACATAGTTTCCTACTATTCCTACTGTATGGTATGTTTTTATTTTATTCAGTTTTGTTAAATGTGTATTTCTCTGCATCGATTGTAATGACCAGGTTTTTGTACTTCATTTTGTTAATTTGATGTATTACATTGATTAATTGATGTAGGATGAACACTCCTTGCATCCTACTTATAAATCTCACCTGCTCAGGTGTAGGGCTTTTTAAAATGTGCTATCCAATTTAATTTGCTAGTTTTTTCCCCAGGATTTTTTGCATTAATAGTCACTTGGGGATAATGCTCTTCAGTATTCTTTTCTTGTTATGTCCTTGTTTGTGCAATGATTCATCTCTCAGAATGAGGTTGAGAGTGCTACATTCTCTTCAGTTCTTTCAAAGAGTATCAGAAAGATCACTGTAAACTCCACATATTTGCTAGAATTATCTAGTAAATCACCTCTCTTTTCTAGCTTTTCAAAGGGGAGTTTTGCCAATCAAAATCATCTTTCTAAAAATTGTTCTCTCAATGTTTTATTTTCACAATATTGAAAAACGATCTCTCTTAGGTAAGTAGAACTCTCTCACAGAAGCATGAGATGTGCTTCCTGTTCATGCCATTAGTGATGTGCTGTCCCTAGAAGTGCAAATATCCCAGCATCTTCAGCCCCTCTCTTCTTTCTTGGCACATTACTCTTGCAACATGTTTTGGGACACTAATTTTCTCAGTTCTTTTGGCCTCTTAGTTTGTCCAAAATGTCTGCTTGCATCAGACCACAAGGCTTACATCAGATACCTCTAGGTGTTGCCTGCTAACGGCACCAGGGCTACTGAGGGGGGGATGCTCAGGAGACAGAGCTCTGAAGTTGAGCCCCTGAGAGCATCTGCCATCTTGTTAGCTTAAGGAGTCCCATGGCTATTAGTCAGAAACCTCATTTACCAGATCCCAAAACTTTTCCTCATAATTCCAACCATTGATTATGTCTGTTTTGTTTACTGCTGTGCCTCTGCCCTGTGTGGTCCTCTAACTATACCCAGAGAGGACTGGGAGTGCTTGCTCTGGGTACAGGCTGTCTGCAAAATTCCATGGCTCGAATCCACAAAAAAGAAAGATTGACAGCATTAGACCTTAAATTCATGCCACATACCCCTTTCAAGTTGATTTTACTTGTAATGTAAGATAAGGGTCCACATCCATTCTTTTACTTGTGGAAATTAGTATTTTTCTCAGCAATGTGTGTGGAAGAGACTTGTCTTTCCTCAATGTGTCTTCTTGGTGCCCTTGTTTAAAACCTTGTCAACCTGAACACATATGTTTAGATTATTTCTGAGCTCTCTACTCTGTTCCATTTGTCTAGGTTCTTAGTTTTGTGTTTATGGCTTTGGAAAAAACATCCTAAATTGGAATGTGTCATGCCTCTGATGTTGTTTTTCTTTCCCAGCAACTCTGTGAACATTTCAGGTTTTTATGTTTTCATAAAAAACTTTGGAAAATATTTTCTACTTTTCATGAAGAATGTCTTTGAAATTTAGTATATTCCATGCGATCTACATTTTTTTGGGTAGCTTGGATATTTTAATAGTATAAATCCTTCCCATCCATGAACATATGATATTTTTTCATTTATTTATGCCTTCTTTAATTGTTTTCATCAATTTTTTTCACTTTTGAGTGTACATATCTTTCACTTCTTTGCTACAGTTATTTTTATGCGATCATAAATGGGATTATTCTCTTGAATTATTTTTCACCTAGGTAATATTTGTGTACAAAAGTGCTACTAAATTTGTATGTTGATTTTCTATCATGGACTTTCCTGAATTCATTTATTAGTTCTAACTCATTTTTGGGGGGAGGAGGGTACTTTTGAAATGTTCTATGCAGATTATGTTATCTGCAAATAGAGATAATTTTCCATCTTCCTTTTCTATTGGAATGATTTTTATTCCTGTCTCTAGTCTTATACATCTTCCAAGTACTTCCATTCCTCTGGGTAGTAGAAGTGGTGAGAGTGGGATTCCCTGTGCTGTAGTGTTAGTGTCCAGCCTTTTCTTTAAGTCTTTAAGAGAGTTGAGTTGATACATGTAAGAAGAGATGGGAGGTTCTAATGCTATAATGTGAATATCTGGTTGTTCCTATTCAGCTGTTAATGCTCATACTAATACTTCAGAACTTGTGTGCATTAAAATAGTATTTAAATAGTGTTATGTGTTTCACTCTATTAATACAAAATTGTCTGTCTTTTCACATCTTTACCCTGTCTGACACACCAGAACCTGAAATTCCAAAGTCATAGCCATTCCAGGGAGTTCCTACCTTAGCTTCTGGTCACTGGCAAGGGAAAGACCTCAAGTCCACAATAGGAGGAAATCAGATCAAAAGAAAACCAAAGTTATTTCTTTTGGTACTACTGCAAATGGAATTGTTTCCTTTTTCTCTTCAGATTGCTCATGGTAGGTTAGGGAAACATTTTCTATGGGTTTTGTATTCTGGATATTTGCTGCATTCATTTATTAATTCTAATTGTTTGTTGTAGAAACTTGAAATATTTTTTATTTTTACAGACTGCATTTTGATTCATTGTACATAAATTGGGTATATCTTTTTGGTTTTATGGTTGTGCATAACGTAGATTCATACCATTCGTGTAATCACACATATACATAGGGTAATGATGTCTGTCTCATTCCACTATTTTTCACACCCCCACCCCTTTCTCCCTCTCATTTCCCTCTATATAATGTAAAGTTCTTCCATTCTTGTCTCAACCCCACTACCCATTCCCATTATATGTCATCATCCACTTATCAGGGAAAACATTAGGCCTTTGGATTTTTTAGATTGGCTTATTTCACTTAGCATGATATTCTCCAAATCAATCCATTTATTTGCAAATGCCATAATATTATTCTTCTTTATACCTGAATAATATTCCATTGTGCATATATACCACAGTTTCTTTATCTATTCATCTGTTGAAGGGCATGTAGGTTGATTTCACAATGTAGCTTTTGTGAATTGAGCTGCTATAAACATTGATGTGTCTGCATTATTGTAGTATGCTAATTTTAAGTCATTTGGGTATAAATTGAGGAGTGGGATTGCTGAGTAAAAAGGTAGGTCCATTCCAAGTGTTCTGGGGAATCTCCATTCTGCTTTCCAGAGTGGTTGCACCAATTTACAGCTCTGCCAGCATTAAAAGTGTGCCTTTTTGCCCACATACACACCAATATTTTTTATTGTTTGTGTTCTTGAAAATAGCAATTCTAATTGGAGTAAGATGAATTCTTAGAGTTGTTTTAATTTGCATTTCTCTAATTACTAGAGATTTTGAACACTTTTTCATATATTTATTAATCACCTGTATATCTTCTGTGAAGAGTCTGTCCAGTTCCTTGGTCCATTTATTTATTGGGTTCATTGTATTTTTGGTGTAAAATTTTATGTTCTTCCTAAATTTCGGACATTAGTGCTCTATCTGAAGTGGATCCAGTTTGAGTTGAGTTTTGTGGAGGGTGAGGAATGGGGGTTTAATTTCACTTTACTGCATATGGATTTCCAGTTTTCCCACCACCATTTTTTGAAGAGGCTATCTTTTCTCCATTGTATGTTTTTGACTCCTTTGTCTAGTATGAGATAATGGTATTTGTGTGGGCTTGCCTGTGTGTCTTCATTCTACATCATTGGCCTGCCTGTCTATTTTGGTGCCAATAGTATGCCATTTTTGTTACTATTGCTCTGTAGTATGGTTTAAGATCTAATATTGTGATACCTCATGCTTCACTTCTTCTGCTCATGATTGTTTTGGCTATTCAAGTCTCCTATTCTTCCAGATGAAGTTCATGATTGCTTTCTCTATTTCTATGAGGAACATCATTGGGATTTTAATTGGAATTGCATTGAATCTGCATAGTGCCTTTGGTAGTATGGGCATTTTGACAATATTAATTCTGCCTTTCCGGAACCAACGGAGAGCTTCGATCCGCAAGCAGCCTCTGGGATCAGGGCAGGGCAGCCAGAGACCTCTTAAGGCAGCTCTGCCCACTCTGACCACAGGCTCTCTTCACGGGGTGATCCAAGATGGTGGCCTAGAGGGTGACTGGACCCCCAGTCGCTACAGAACCCAGGAGTTGAGAAGGGGAGGCATTGAGAGACTCGGACTGAAATAGAGTCACAGGTGAGTCTGCCCACTGGTAAAGCTCAGCCCGGGTGGCAGGCCCAGATAGAGGTAGCTTATCGGAGCCGGGCATGGCAGCTAGAGTCATCCACAGGCAGACCTGCACACTCCGGCGGTGGGCCCCGCCCACAGAGCCAGCTTCTCCAGGTTCCCAGAGCTGGCCCGCTAGTGAGAGCCTTTCTGACCAGAACAAGCTCCAAGTCCTGGAGCCAGGGCAGCACAGTGTACTCTGGCACACAAGCAGATTCAGGGACCAGGATAGGGCAGCCAGGCACCTCCCCAAGTAGCCTGGACCCCTGCGGTGGGAGGTGCCTTTCAAGGCTAGCTTCTCAGACCAGACCGCCCAGTGAGAGGTTTTCTACATAGAACCAGCCACAAGCCCCCAAACAAACGGAGAGCTTCGATCCACAAGCAGCCTCTGGGATCAGGGCAGGGCAGCCAGAGACCTCTTCAGGCGGCTCTGCCCACTCCGGCCGCAGGCTTTCTACATGGGGTGATCCAAGATGGCGGCCTAGAGGATGACTGCACCACCAGTCGCTCCAGAACCCAGGAGTTAAGAAGGGGAGGCATTGAGAGACTCAGACTGAAATAGAGCCACAGGTGAGTCTGCCCACTGGGTAAAGCTCGGCCTGGGTGGCAGGCCCAGATAGAGGTGGCTTATCGGAGCCGGGCAGGGCAGCTAGAGTCTTCCCAAGGTAGCCTTCCACACTCCAGCAGTGGGCTCCTCCCACACGGCCAGCTGCACAGTGCAGGCCCACAGTGAGAGCCTTTCCGCACAGAGCCAGTTCCAAACCGTGGAACCAGTAGGGAGCTAGGGGTAGTTTTCTTCGGATGCGCTGCTTTATCAGATTCCTCCAAGACATCAGGCTACTGAAAGCTGGGAGGAGATACACTGGAAATCTACCGGGACACTATAAGCCAATAGCGGAAAACTGCAATATCTCAGGGTCCCACTGACAGCTGACCAATATGAGAAAACAAGGGAAGAAAATGTCCCAAACAAACCTAGATACTACACCAATAAAACCCAATGACAGCACAGCAGAAGAAATGTCAGAAAGGGAGTTCAGAATGTACGTAATTAAAACGATCAGGGAAGATAATGAGAAGATGAAAGAGCAAATGCAGGCATTGAAGGAGGAGATGAAAGAGCAAATGCAGGCATTAAATGATCACACCAATCAACAGTTAAAAGAGCAAATACGGGAAGCAAGAGATCATTTCAATAAAGAGTTAGAGATACTGAAAAAAAAAAAAAACCAAACTGAAATCCTTGAAATGAAGGAAACAATAAACCAAGTTAAAAACTCCATAGAAAGCATAACCAATAGGATAGAACACCTCGAAGACAGAACCTCAGACATTGAAGACAAATTATTTAATCTTGAAAGCAAAGTTGGCCAAACAGAAAAGATGGAAAGAAATCATGAACAGAATCTACAAGAATTATGGGATATCATGAAAAGGCCAAATTTAAGAATTATTGGGATTGAGGAAGGCTTAGAGAAACAAACCAAAGGAATGAACAATCTATTCAATGAAATAATAACAGAAAATTTCCCAAATCTGAAGAATGAAGTGGAAAACCAAGTACAAGAGGCTTATAGAACTCCAAACATACAAAATTACAACAGACCCACACCAAGGCACATTATTATGAAAATACCTAACATACAAAATAAAGACAGAATTTTAAAGGCCGCGAGAGAAAAGAATCAAATTACATTCAGAGGGAAACCAATAAGAATATCAGCAGATTTTTCAATCCAGACCCTAAAAGCTAGAAGGGCCTGGAACAACATATACCAAGCCCTGAAAGAAAACGGATGCCAACCAAGAATCTTATACCCAGCAAAACCTACCTTCAAATTTGACGATGAAATAAGATCCTTCCATGATAAACAAAAGCTAAAGGAATTTACAAAAAGAAAGCCAGCATTACAGAACATACTCAGCAAAATATTCCATGAGGAAGAGATGAAAAACAATGATGCAAATCAGCAACAGGAGGCGCTAGCCTAAAGGAATAGCCAAATAAAGGAGAAACCAAATCATGGCAAAAACAAGTATGAGTCAATTGACTGGGAATACAAATCATATCACAATAATAACCCTGAATGTTAATGGCCTGAATTCATCAATCAAAAGACACAGACTGGCAGATGGGATTGAAAAGAAAAATCCAACAATATGCTGTCTGCAAGAGACTCATCTCATAGAAAGAGACACCCATAGACTAAAGGTGAAAGGATGGGGAAAAACATACTATGCACATGGACACAGCAAAAAAGCTGGAGTATCCATCCTCATTTCAGATAATGTGGACTTCAAACCAAAACTAGTCAGAAGGGATAAAGAAGGACATTACATGCTGCTTAAGGGAAGCATAAATCAGCAAGACTTAACAATCATAAATATCTATGCCCCGAACACTGGCTCATCCACGTACGTCAAACAAGTCCTTCTCAATTCCAGAAATCAAATAGACCACAACACAATAATACTAGGCGATTTTAACACACCTCTCTCACCACTGTATAGATCATCCAAACAAAAATTGAATAAAGAAACTATAGATCTCAACAACACAATCAACAATTTAGACTTAACGGACATATATAGAATATACCATCCAACAAAGAATGAATACACTTTCTTCTCAGCAGCACATGGATCCTTCTCTAAAATAGACCATATTTTATGCCACAAAGCTACTGTTAGCAAATACAAGAAGATAGAGATACTACCTTGTACTCTATCAGATCATAATGGATTGAAATTAGAAATAAATGACAGAATAAAAAACAGAAACTTCTCCAATACCTGGAGATTAAATAATACACTATTATATGATGAATGGATAACAGAAGACATCAGGAGGGAAATAAAAAATTCTTAGAAGTAAACGAGAACAAAGACACATCATATCAAAATCCCTGGGACACTATGAAAGCAGTACTTAGAGGAAGATTTATTTCATGGGGCGCATTCAAAAAAAGAAGTAGAAGTCAACAAATAAATGACTTAACACTACAGCTAAAGTGCTAGAAAAAGAAGAGCGGACCAATACCAAAAGTAGTAGAAGACAGGAAATAGTTAAAATCAGAGCCGAAATCAACGAAATTGAAACAAAAGAAACAATTGGAAAAATTAACAAAATAAATAGTTGGTTCTTTGAAAAAATAAATAAAATTGATAAACCCTTAGCCACACTAACAAAGAGAAAGAGGGAGAAAACTCAAATTACTAAAATTCGGATTGAACAAGGAAACATCACATCAGACACGAGTGAAGTACAAAACATAATTAGAAGCTATTTCGAAAATCTATACTCCAACAAAACAGAAAACCTCGAAGACATCAACAAATTTCTAGAGACATATGAATTACTTAAACTGAACGGGGAGGACATACACAACTTAAATAAACCAATTTCAAGCAATGAAATAGAAGAGGTCATCAAAAGCCTACCAACAAAGAAAAGTCCAGGACCAGATGGGTTCTCAGCCGAGGTCTACAAAACCTTTAAAGAAGAGCTCATTCCAATACTCCTCAAAC
This sequence comes from Sciurus carolinensis, assembly GCF_902686445.1. Classification (NCBI taxonomy): domain Eukaryota; kingdom Metazoa; phylum Chordata; class Mammalia; order Rodentia; family Sciuridae; genus Sciurus; species Sciurus carolinensis. Next base: position 6,207,093 of record NW_025920112.1, read on the forward strand.
TATTCCATGAAATAGAAGAGGAGGGAACCCTCCCAAACTCGTTCTATGAAGCCAATATCACCCTGATACCTAAACCAGACAGAGACACATCGAGGAAAGAAAATTTCACACCAATATCCATAATGAACATCGACGCAAAAATTCTCAACAAAATTTTAGCAAATCGCATACAAATATATATTAAAAAGATAGTGCACCACGATCAAGTGGGTTTTATCCCAGGGATGCAAGGTTGGTTCAACATTTGGAAATCAATAAATGTCATTCACCATATCAACAGACTTAAGTTAAGAATCACATGATTATTTCAATAGATGCAGAAAAAGCATTCGATAATACACAGCATCCCTTCATGCTCAAAACACTAGAAAAAATTGGGGTAGTGGGAACATTCCTTAACATTATAAAGGCAATCTACGCTAAGCCCATGGCTAATATCATTCTAAATGGTGAAAAACTGAAAGTGTTCCCCCTAAAAACTGGAACAAGGCAGGGATGCCCTCTTTCACCGCTTCTATTCAACATTGTCCTTGAGACTCTAGCCAGAGCAATCAGACAAACCAAAGAAATTAAAGGGATTCGAATAGGAAAAGAAGAACTCAAACTATCCCTGTTTGCTGATGACATGATTATATATTTAGAGGAACCTGGAAATTCCACCAGAAAACATTTAGAACTCATAAGTGAATTCAGTACAGTAGCAGGTTACAAGATCAATGCTCATAAATCCAATGCATTTTTATACATAAGTGATGAATCTTCAGAAAGAGAAATTAGGAAAACTAACCCATTCACAATAGCATCAAAAAAAATAAAATACTTGGGAATCAATCTCACAAAAGAGGTGAAAGACCTCTACAATGAGAACTACAGAACACTAAAGAAAGAAATTCAAGAAATCCTTAGAAGATGGAAAGATCTCCCATGTTCCTGGATAGGCAGAATTAATATTGTCAAAATGGGTATACTACCTAAAGTGCTATACAGATTCAATGCAATTCCAATTAAAATCCCAATGATGTACCTTGCAGAAATAGAGCAAGCAATTATGAAATTCATCTGGAAGAATAAAAAACCTAGAATAGCTAAAGCAATCCTCAGTAGCAAGAGCGAAGCAGGGGGTATTGCAATACCAGATCTTCAACTCTACTACAAAGCAATAGTAACAAAAACGGCATGGTATTAGTACCAAAATAGACAGGTAGATCAATGGTACAGAATAGAGGACATGGACACAAACCCAAATAAATACAATTTTCTCATACTAGACAAAGGTTCCCAAAATATGCAATGGAGAAAAGATAGCCTCTTCAACAAATGGTGCTGGGAAAACTGGAAAACCATATGCAATAGAATGAAATTAAACCCCTATCTCTCACCCTACACAAAACTCAACTCAAAATGGATCAAGGACCTCAGAATCAGACCAGAGACCCTGCATCTTATAGAATAAAAAGTAGGTCCAAATCTTCAACTTGTTGGCTTAGGATCAGACTACCTTAACAGGACTCCCATAGCACAAGAAATAAAAGCAAGAATCAACAACTGGGATAGATTCAAACTTAAAAGCTTTCTCTCAGCAAAGGAAACTATCAGAAATGTGAAGAGAGAGCCTACAGAGTGGGAGAATATCTTTGCCAACCATACCTCAGATAGAGCGCTAATTTCCAGAATCTATAAAGAACTCAAAAAACTCTACACGAAGAATACAAATAATCCAATCAACAAATGGGCTAAGGAAATGAACAGACACTTCACAGAAGAAGATGTACAAGTAATCAACAGATATATGAAAAAATGTTCAACATCCCTAGTAATAAGGGAAATGCAAATCAAAACTACCCTCAAATTTCATCTGACCCCAATTAGAATGGCGATTATCAAGAACACAAGCAACAATAGGTGTTGGCGAGGATGTGGTGAAAAAGGAACACTCATACATTGCTGGTGGGGTTGCAAATTAGTGCAGCCACTCTGGAAAGCAGTGTGGAGATTCCTCAGAATACTTGGAATGGAAACACCATTTGACCCAGCTATCCCACTCCTTGGCCTATACCCAAAGGACTTAAAATCAGCATACTACAGAGATACAGCCACATCAATGTTCATTGCTGCTCAATTCACCATAGCCAGATTGTGGAACCAACCTAGATGCCCTTCAGTTCATGAATGGATAAAGAAACTGTGGCATATTTATACAATGGAATATTACTCCGCAATGAAGAATGATAAAATTATGGTATTTTCAGGCAAATGGACGAAATTGGAGAATATCATGCTAAGTGAGATAAGCCAATCTCAAAAAACTAAAGGACGAATGATCTCGCTGATAAGCGGATGAGGACATATAATGGGGGGTGGGAGGGGTTAGCATTAGGTTTAGGATTAGGTTTAGGGTTAGGGATAAGGAGAGCAGTAAGAATGAAGGAAAGAAGGACTGTATAGAGGGAAAAGAGGGGTGGGAGGGGTGGGGGGGAAGGGAAAAAATAAACATCATTGCCCTATGTAAATGTATGATTACACAGATGGTATGCCTTGACTCTATGTACAAATAGAGAAACAACATGTATCCCATTTGTATACAATAAAAAAAAAATTCTGCCTTTCCAAGAATATGGGAGATCTTCCATCTTCTAATGTTTTCTTCAATTTCTTTCTTTAGTGTTCTGTGCTTTGCATTGTACACTTTTCACCTCTTTTGTTAGATTGATTTTCAAGTATTTTATTTTTTTGAGGCAATTGTGAATGCAGTTGTTTTCCTAAATTCTCTTTCCGAGAATTCATCACTTATGAATAGACATGTTTTAGATTTATCATTATTGATTTTATATTCTGCTACATTGCTGAATTTATTAGTAGTTCTAGAAGTTTTCTAGTGGATTTTTTTGAATCCTCTAAGTATAAAATCATGTCATTGGCAAATAGTGACATCTTGACTTCTTTTCCTGTTTGCATCCCTTTAATTTCTTTGGTCTGTCTAATTACTCTGGCTAGTGTTTCAAGGACGATGTTGAATAGACATGGTGAAAGAGGGTATCCCTGTCTTGATCCAGTTTTTAGAGGGAATGTTTCAACTTTTCTCCATTAAGAATTATGTTGGCCATGGCATAGCATAAATAGCCTTTAAAATGTTGAAGTATGCTCCTTCTATCCCTAATTTCTCTAGTGTTCTGAGCATGAAGAAGTGTTGTATTTTGTCAAACTCATTCTCTGCATCTATTGAAATAATTATATGATTTTTAATTTTACGTCTACCGATGAGATGAATTATGTTTATTGATTTCTGGATGTTGAACCAACATTGCATCCTTGGGATAAACCCCCTTGATCATGGTGCACTCTCTTTTACTATTTTTTTATACAATTTAGCAGAATTTTGTTAAGGATTTTGCATCTATTTTCATCAGGGATATTGGTCTAAAGTTTTCTTTCCTTGATGTGTCTTTGTCTGGTTTTGGTAACCAAGTGATAATAGCTTCATAGAATGATTTTGGAAGGGTTACCTCCTTTTCTACTTCCTGGAATACTTTGAGGAGTATTGGTATTATTTCTTCATTAAAGGTCTTGAAGAATTCAGCCGAGAATCCATCTGGTCCTGGACTTTTCTTGGTTGGTAGGTTTTTGATGACTTCTTCAATTTCAGTGCTTGCAATTGATCAGTTTAAATTGTGTATGTCTTCCTGATTTTGTTTGGGAGGATCATATGTCTCTAAAAATTTGTCAATGTCTTCAATATTTTCTATTTTGTTGGAGTATAGATTTTCAAATTGCTTATAATTATGTTATGTATTTGAATGGTGTCTGTCATGGTCCTTCTTTTTCTATCACAAATTCTAGTAATTTGAGTTTTCTCTCTCCTTCTCTTTGTTAGTGTTTCTAAGGGTTTATCAATTTTGTTTACTTTTTCAAAGAACCACTTTTTATTTTGTGAGTTTTCTGAATTGTTTCTCTTGTTTCAATATCATTGATTTCAGCACTGATTTTAATTATTTCCTGTCTCTTACTACTTTGGTGTTGATCCGTTCTTCTTTTTCTAGGGCTTTAAGATGTAATGTTAAGTCATTTAGTTGTTGACTTTTTATTCTTCTCATGTATGAGCTCAATGCAATGAGCTTTCCTCTTAGTACTGCTTTCATAGTGTCCCAGAGATTTTGATATATTGTGTTATTGTTCTCCTTTACTTCTAAGAATTTTTTTTTATTTCTTCTCTGATGTGTTCATCATTTAGTAGCATATTATTTAGTCTCCAGGTATAATAGTGTTTGTTTTTTTTATTTTATCATTGACTTCTAATTGCATTATGTTATGGTATGATAGAATACCTGGTATTATCTGTACTTTTTTGGTATTTACTAATGTCTCCTTTGTGGCATAGCATATGGTTATTGTGGAGAAGGATCCATGAGCCGCTGAGAAAAAAGTGTACTTCCTTGGTGATGGATGAAATACTCTATAAAAGTCTATCAAGTCTACTTCATTTATTGTATTATTTAGTTCTATGGTTTCTTTGTTCAATTTTTGACTGGAGAATCTATCCAGTGGTGAGAGTGGTGTCTCATAGTACCCTTTGTTATTGTGTTTTGATCTATTTGATTCTTAAAATTGTGAAGGGTGTGTTTGATGTACATAGATACTCCAATGTGGGGGCATAAATATTTAAAATCATTATATCTTGTTGGTTTATGGTTTTCTGGAGCTGAATGAAATGTCCCTCTTTATCTCTTCTGTCTAAAATAACTTCAAAGTCCACTTTACCTGATATGAGGAAGAAGACCCCTGCTTTTTGCTAAGTTCATATGCATGGTATGTTCTTCCCAATCCTTTCACCTTTAGTCTGTGGATGTCTTTTTCTATGAGATGAGTCTCTTGAAGGAAACACATTGTTGGGTCTTTATTTTTAATCCTATGTACTAGTCTATATATTTTGATTAATGAGTTTAGGACATTAACATTCATGGTTATTATTGAGGCATTACTTGTATTTCTGTTAATTTTGACTTCTAACTTGACTTGATTTCTCCTTTGATTGGCTTTTCCTTCAGGTTAGTTCCTCCCTTTCCTGATTTGTATTGTTTCTCATTTCCTCCTCAAAAATATGTAATATTTTTCTGAGAATGTTCTGTAGTGCAGACTTTCTATTTTTAAATTATTTTAACTTTTGTTTAATGTGAAAAGATTTTATTTCATCATGAAATCTGAATGTTAGCTTTGCTGGGTATAGGATTCTTGGTTGGCATCTATGTTCTTTCATAGCTTGAAATATGTTGTTTCAGGCCCTTCTTGCTTTTAGGGTCTGGGCTGAGAACTTTGTTGATATCTGTATTAGTTTCCCATTATATGTAATCTGATACTTTTGTCTCCTAGCCTTTAAAATCCCATCTTTATCATGTATTTAAGGTATTTTCATTGTAATGTTCCTTGGTGATTTTGTGCATTTGGTTTTCTGTAAGCCTTCGGTTTAATTTTTCATTTCACTGTTCAGGTTTGGAAATTTTCTGATATTATTTCATTGATCGGGTTGTTCATTCTTTGGTTTGTATCTCTGTGGCTTCCTCAATCTCAATAACTCTTAAATTTAATCTTTTTATGATATCCCATAATTATTGGAGTTTCTGTGCATGATTTCTTACCATCTTCTCTGTTTGGGCAACTTTATTGTCGAGATTAAATATTTTGTCTTCATTGTCTGAGATTCTGTCTTCCACGAGATCTAATCTGTTGGTGATGCATTTTTTTGAGTTTTTAATTTGGTTTATTGTTTCTATCATTTCAAATTTTCTGTTTTTTTTTTATTTTTAGAATCTCTATCTCTTTATTAAAATGATCTTTTGCTTCCTGCATTTGGTTTTTTATATTTATTAGAGTGGTCATGCATTGCCTGAATTTGCTGTATTATCTCATCTTTTGCTTCATGGATCATTTTAATTACACAGATTCTAAACTCTTTTTCTGTCATTCTACTGTCATGCTGTCATTAGATTCTATCCAAATAGCATCTTAGTTTGTTAGGGACACTTTCTTCCCCTGTTTTTTCATAGTTTTTTCTGTATATTCCCCTCTAGCAGTGAACATATGAGGTATTGCAGTTTCTCCCCTGTAGGTTTATTGTGACCCTGCACATTTCCAATACCTCTCCTTTGAGAGGGAGATCAATATTAGCAGCACACAATACAAACAATATCCAGTCCAAACAATATCCAGACAGCCCCTATAAAGATGCTAACATTATTGTAACAAACAGATAGTATGCTTTTGATTTTTATCTACAGTATAGCTGATAGTCTTGCAATGAGCTCTACAACTTCTGGTGGTGGATAAAGAGAATGAGGAGGGGTGTAAATAGTACCTGACCAAGGGAAGAGTAAGAGCAGGATCAAAGAAGTGGCCTTTGCATGAGAAAAGGGAGAAAGAGACTCCAAGGGAACAGGTAAAGAAAAGGAAAATAGGGTGAGAAAAAAATAAAAAATAAAAATTTATAATATGTATGGTACACAGTCATCCATCACTCAAACCTCCCAGTGCTCAGTATCTCAATGCAAGTGCTATCAAAGGGTCTCCAGTCTCCCACAGGTGTCTCAGGAAGGGAGTTGCCACTCCCACTGATGGAGACCATGCCCTCAGGGATAATTCAAAAGGTCTGCACCAGCCTATGGTGAAGAGGGAGTCTCAGTGTTGGAGCTAAGTCTGCTCCAGGAGCGGGTTCCAAGTCTGCATGCAGTGGAACAGGCAGTGATTTTTGGCACCTGGATGGGCATTTGTTGTAGAAATTTTATAAATTTTTTGTACAACTGAGATCATACTATTGGCCAATTAAGGTAATTTTATTTTGTGAGTTACTTTGTCAGAATTTTTTTTTTATTGTTTTTTATTTCATTCATGATTCTGGCTGTGACACACAACACTACACTAAATAAAAGTAGTGAAAGTTTGGAAATTTGTCTTGTCCTATTTTAAAAAGAAACTTTCACATGTTCATTGTTGGTCATCATCTTTGCTTTGAGATTTACTGTAAGACTGAATAATAAGAGTTAGTTTCTTTCTTACTATTCATTCTACTCAAATTCTTAATCTATTATTATTATTCCTCTAGATAGATTCCTATTTCCTTCAATTTAACATGTGATTATGACACTAGTAAGTTTTACATACACAGTATATTTAAGCAGCTCTAAGATGGTGGCTGGCGTTGGCCCAAGAGGTGGCGCATAATTAGTGTTAACATGACGTGATCTACTTTTGCCTGATTAGTTAATGTCTCCTCTGCGCTAGCGGTCAAGAGATGTTCCTCATTTTTTTATTTTATTTTTTTTTATTTTCGCAGAAGAATTCATATCTTTTTTTCACAGTTGCAATTTCAGTTTCACATACAAGTACACAGGTACTGTTTTATTTTTGATGCTTAGTATAGAAGGGTAGAAAATAAAAAAAGTCATGTTTTGTTAATGTTGTGTAAGATACCAAGTATTCTCATGATATCATGACAATAATCAATTACACTAAACCAACTATAACAATGCAGTGCATGCTTTCTTTATACATCCAATGAAGAAAAAAATTTTCCAACACCCTGATGACAAGTGAATGTGTCGGTATGAGTTGAGGTGACAGGACAGCAATCCAAAGGAACTAAGCACAGGATTATTCAAATTAAAAATAAAAAGGACAAAGAGTGGATTTTTGGGACTCCATTAAAGAATATTTGTCTCTGATGAAACTGCAAAGTAGAATTGAGTTTTTAAGGGAATTTTTAATATGCGATAAATAATTTCAAAAGTATGAGTACATATGGAAAAAGCTTAGTAATTTAGGATTTACTTTTGTAAAAAGCATGAGAAATATTCAATGTTATATTTGCATTTTGAAAATTGTAACATAAATATAAAACACGAAACATCCAAAGTTAACACTGATATACCACACCCAACTTGGATTAGATACTGAGCATTTTATATTTTATAGAAAGAAATTCTCTGTTTTGTTAATGCTTATAGTATATACTACAATTCCTGTCAAAATCTTCATGAAATTTAAAAGGTTGGTATTAAACATAGTTATTTCTTTTCTTGAATGTTCTAAAGCATGCCAGTTTGGATTAACCTTCAAATTTTCAGGGCAAAAAAGATATACAAATAAGAGTATATATTTTAAAACAGGATAAATCTGTTTACAATTATGACAAAAATACCTTCAATTTTCAGACATTAAAAAAAAAAAAAAAAACCCTAAGCAAATAAAAGGTATTTTGGGTCAAGTTATTTCTTAGTACAAATAATATATCATGTCAATCAGTTTTTCAGCCAACAGCATTAAAAAAATTGCCATTATTAATTGCTAAACAATACATTTACATGGTGAAATAAGATATAAGACAACTTACAGAAACAAAAAAAAACTCAAAAGTATTCCAACTCCTAAAATAAGAAATCTACAAATTAAAAAATTTAAAATGTTTCTTGGAAAATTTTTATGCCTTACTTGTACTCTCAAATTCTCTTGAACTGGTTGACATATATAGTTTAATACTTAAGAAGACTGTAGCTAAATTATTTAATAATATTTATAGAATGTTACCTCTCTGGGTAGACTTGTTTCACACAATAGTTCTTAATTAAGAAGAAATCACTTGATAGTTTTAATTGCAACTTATGATTGACTGATAAATGGATTAACAATCTATTCAGTAATTTAGACCAATACAAGGAATAATCTGATAAATGCTCACTGTGCAATTCTGTCAACTGGTAAAGCCAAGAATTTGACAGATATTTCACTCAGTTGGATTACATGTTTCCATGTGTGTTATGGGTCAACAAAAATAGGTATACAATGTCAAGCTTTTTCCTGTATCTGTTTTTTTTTTTTTTTTTTTTTTTAAGAGCAGTTCAATGATTTGGCGGAGGGCGTTGGTTAGTACAATACAGAGAACATACAGGAAAAGTATAAAATGGCACTTAACATCAATGTCAGTTCTTATCTCATTAGGGCAATAACTAAGGATATTACCAATTTTTGTGTTATTTGCTTTTCTTTAGAACATAAATCAAAGTCATTAAATTGAACTTGAGGTATATACATAATACATACACAACCTTAAGCAAAATACTTTTTTTCATAAGTAACATGACATTTAAAATATTGGAAACAGTATCTGTGCTGATTTGTATTTTGACTTAGGAACAAGAACAGAACAACATTCAATTAGGGAGGGGTATACTGATAATAAAGCTCTTAAAGTTCAAAACATCTTCCTCTCCCTTTGTACTTACCAAAGGCTATACATTGTCCTGAGAGGATTCATTGAGAAAAATTTCAACCACAGCTTTAATAAAGTACTTTGGAAGGAACTAATGAGAAAGCAAATTGGAAGGTGAGACTTCATCTTGTTTTCAAATAAGTGGTCTTAACTTTTTCTTCTTATAGAAAAAAATTGAAATCAGTTTATTATAAATATATCTAAACCATTAATTTTTGCAGCTTTCAGGTAAAGTCCAGCACTTTGTTTATGCAAAGTCTATGAGAGGAGGTCAGTAGAGATCATCTAATCGTAAGTCGCGACATCATCCATTCAAGTCCTTAGCATAACCCCTCGCCAGTAAGAGCACAGCATGCCTGGATATGCCACTGATGATCTTTAATAGAAGTTAGCTTCAAAAACTGGGAGATTTCTGCTACACTCATGCATTCTTTAACATCTTGTTTATTAACAAAAAATCAGTAATCCAGCTTTTCTTAGGTCCTCATGTGCTAACATTTTGTAGAGTTCTTCTCTAGTTATAGAAATCCTCTCTCTGTCTGTACTGTCCACAACTACTATTACAAACTCTGTGTTAGTATAATAAGTATTCCAGGAAGAACGAAGAGATTCTTGGCCACCAATATCCCACATTAGGAAACGTGTATTATTAATCACTCTCTCTTCTACATTACTTCCTATTGTAGGGGATGTATGTACAACTTCATTCATAGAAAATTGGTAAAGGATGGTAGTTTTTCCTGCATTATCCAATCCAACAATGATAACTTTGTGCTCCTGGTGATTGAACAGTCTCCATATTCTGGTGAAAAGAATTCCCATTCTCAGGCAGCGGACACCCTCCAGCCACCCGGGCTGCCTGGACCCCCTGGCTCACGCTAAAGGATAGAGAGACGCGCTGGAGCCTCCGCCTCTGCTGCTGTTGCTGCCGTTCCTGCACTGGCCACAGGTCTGCTTCCAGGGAACCCAAGGGAGGCCAAAACCCAGGCCGCCCTGCCGTGAATGAGGCTCTGCCGCTGCGGCCATGGCACTCGCCTGGCTCGAACATCGCCCTGCGTTGTCTGCGAGGAGCCTCGCGGGCCACCGTCCTCCCCCCAGCTCCTCTCAGGTGGCTCGTTCCTCATTCTTAATTGGTACCGTGGTGCATGCTCCAACCATGCTACTTAATCCTAAACTGATTGGCTGCCTTAGGTATATAAGACATTCTCTTCACCTGGGAGGAGATGGCAGAACACGGGACTAAGCACACACCTCTAGGTTGCAGGTTGCAGGATGCAGGCCTCAGGCTGCAGACCACAGGCTGCAGGCCACACCCTGCACCTCCAAGAAGCGACCCACCACTAAGAAGCAGTAGACCTCTGAAAGCGTAGCCTCACTTAAAGCGTAGCACCTCTAAAATTAAGCAAAGTCTCTCTTCCTCTAAGCAAAGAAGCAAAGCCTCTCTTCCTCTCAAAGCCTCTCTTCCTCTAAGCAAAGCCTTTCTTCCTCTCAAAGCCTCTCTTCCTCTAAGCAAAGCCTTTCTTCCTCTCAAAGCCTCTCTTCCTCTCAAAGCCTCTCTTCCTCTAAGCAAAACCTTTCTTAATAGAAGTAGTTCATTCCCAGTCCACCTCCGATAAATTCCCACAGGACTGTTGCTGTGGGTGGCAAAAATACACAGTGCTTCTTCTCCACCAGTGGAGAGAGGACAGTGCATGATTCTTCTCCTTTATTCCAGCTCTTGTGTATTATGGCCCTAATGGTTTTTTTTCTGTGTGTATTGAAAAACTCTCCTGCATTTAGGGATAAGTGCCAGATATTCATGCTAACACTTTCAATGTGCTATTAATCTTTGTGAGTTATCATATTTCAGTGTTTTATTAGTTCATTCTAGTTATTCATATTATTCCAGTTTATAATGACAGTCACACAAGCATGGAACATAATTTTCTTTAATCCCATCCCCAGTGCCTCCTCTTTTCCTCCTCTTCTCCCTCCCCCATTCTCCATCCTCTAATCTTTTGATATTTCTTCCATTTATGTATTTTTTAAAAATAGGTACTTTAAAGACACATAAAGATGGAATTTACTGAGATATATTCATGTGTGTACATAGAATAAGTTGATTCATCCCACCATTCCTTTCTTTCTCCATCCTTCCTCCCTCTCCTCAGTCCCCTTGCTTTCCTCTGAGGATCCCCCTTCTATGCTATGGGATTTTCCCCCTTTTCCCTAGTGTTGCTCTTCCACATATGAGAGAACACACTCGGTCCTTCATTTCAGAGTCTCTGTTTCACTTAGAAGGATGTTCTCCAGTTCCATTCATTTACCAGCAAGTGCCATAACTTCACGCCTCTTTATGGCTGAGTTAAGCTCCCCTGTGTGTTCAAGCCCCATTTTCTGAATCCATTCATCTACTCATAGGCATCTGGCTGGTTCCATGACTGGGCTTGAGTGAGTTGCTTTGTAATAAACATTGATGAGCCTCCTTCCCCCTAGTGTGCTGATTTTAGTTCTTTTGTATAAATATCAAGGAGTGTGATTTTAAAACTCCTCATCAGAAATATCTGTCCTGTGTGTAATTTTCTCATTCTGTGTTTGGCTTTGGTATAGGATAATGCTATCCTCTACCAATGAGTTGGTATATATTTTCTTTTATTCGTTAATAGTATTGTAAAAATTCTCTATTGTGGTACTGGGGTTTGAAGCAAGGCACTTTACCATGGAGCTCCATTCCAGTTCTTTAAATTTTATTTTTTTAATTTGATACAGAGTCTTGCTGGTTTCCCGAGGTTAGTGTCATTCTTTAGAATTTTTGTTTTGAAGAATCAAGTCTAAATTTCATTGATTTTTCTTTATGGTTTCCTATTTTGTTTTTCCTTTCTTTGTCTCTATTAGTACATTCGTTGCTAACTTTTATAGTAATTTTTTTTCTCTTGTTCTACTTTTTCCATGTGTAAAGTTAAGTGATTGATGTGAATATTTCTTTTTTTTTTTAATGTATTTTCACATAAAACCTGCTTTGCCCACGGGTGTCACTGCATCCCCTCAGTTTTGGTGTGTTGTGATTTGCATTTATTTTTCTATACAAATTTCCTGATAGTGATGGTAACTTCTTCTTTAACCTCCTGTTTTCTTATCATACAATGTTAATTTCCACATAATTGTATATTTACCATTTTTCTCCTGTCTTTGCTCTGTGGTTGCCATCCATTGAGAATCCAAGTACATCCCTTTGCTGTCCCTGGGTGGATGGTTCTGCCCAAGTCTGTCCAGTCTAGTTGGTATGTAGTGCTATTTAATCTTCTGTTTTCCTATTAATTCTCAGCCTATTGTAGCTACTAGTTAAATAAAGTTGGATATTGAAGTGTCAAAATATTAGTTCAGAGCTGTCTCTCCCTCTCCTTTCTGCCATTTTTCTGAATTTTTTGTGAAGCTCTGATACGTGCTACATATGAGCTCATGATTGTTATCCCTACTTGGGCAGTAGCTCTTTTATCATTATATAATGGTCATTGTACTTTTTAAAGTCTTTGACTTGGAGTTTGTTTTCATTCTGATATTGTTATAGCACCCTGGTCTCATTTGGTAGCTGTTTAGATGGACTGCATTTATTCATCCTTTTGATTTTAGCCTGTGGTTCTACTAAGATCTGATTTGATACTCCAGGAGACAAAACAAGGTTGAATGATTTTAAAATTTCAATTTGCCATGCATGTAATTTGATTGAAGTATATGTTATTCTTAATGGCATAATTGACATGGAGAACTTCTTGCCATTTGTTGTTTTCTATGTGTCTGGGAGCACTTTTGATTCTTATTCATTCCTTTATTGATATCCTTTTTCATTGATTCTTTTTGTAGTGTTGTGTTTTGATTTGCATTTTGTATTAATGTAGTATATATAAATATTGTGTGTGTGTGCATGTCTGGTAATCATTGGAATTACATGTAAGTTTACCTTGGTTTATAACACTCTGTTTCAAAAAAACACCAACTTAACACTGATCATGCAAAAAAGGTCTACTCTCTTAGTTCTAAGCTCACACACTACATTATTGATGCCACATATTACATGTTAATACATTGTCTACCAATTACCTGACCTAAAATCATGTTGATGCTTTATTCTTCTAACCCTAAGAAAATTTAAATGTGGAGTAAACTGAAATAACAATATTAAGAGATGTTATAATTTCCTTTACAAGAGAACTTTATTTATATATGGTTACAAATCTCTTTCTTTTGTCATTTTAACTTTAACCAATTCTTGTGGAATATGTATAGAACTAACTAACAACTTGATTAATTTTCATTGTTCCTGGAATGACTTTATTTCCCTTTTATTTTAAAGAGTAGTTTCATTACATGTGGAATTCTCAGCTAACAGTTTTTCTTTTCCAGTGCTAAATATATCATACCACTGTGGTCTGTTGTGCAAAGTTTCTCCTGAGAGACTGACCAATAATATCCTTGAGAATCAGCTTCATGTGATGGGCTACTTTTCTCTTATGTCTTTCAATATTTCTTTGCCTTCGGCTTTAGAAGCTTTGATAGTAATGATTCTTGGTCTGCATCTCTTTGAATTTATCATACCTGGATTACATTGGGTAACTTGGATTTTCATATCATATCTTCTATTTATTTAGAAAAGGTCTAAAACTTTCTCTACAAGCTGATATTATCCTGTAACTTTCTAAGAATGTCTACTTGTTTCATTTTCTTTTCTTTTAGTTTGTTAGACTTGAAAACTTCAAGTATTATCTCTCTTCAAGTATTTTTATTCTCCTTTTAATGTGTTTGAGCTTGATCTTGAATATTTTAGTACATTTTCCTATTCTTTTCTTAGTTTAGCCTTCAGAATATTTCCATTTTCTTCACTTTCTGACTTCTATATTTTTTCTGGTAATCTCATTTTTTCATTTAGAATGCTTCTGTTTTGCTTTCATTCTATTAGTATTTTCCTTTAGTGGTTTGAACATATTTAAATCAATGGATTTTAAGTCTTTGTCTAGTATGTTTGAAGCTGGTATCTTTAAATTGGTATTTATAGATTCATTTTCTTTCTTTATTGGGACACATTTCACCATTTCTTTGTGTGTCCTAAGATATTTTTTTGAAAAGTGGTCCTTCATTAAGATATCAACTATCTGACACCATTGAAGACTGGCTCTGTGTGTGCTAGAAACGTCATTGTCTGAAGGTCACTGGGAGGCATCTTTTCTCAGCATGTGTGTTTTTTTTCCCTGTGCATTTACCTCCCCCCAATGCTCCCAAGTTCATGGATGATTTTATATGTCTTTATTTCCAGGGATTCTTATCTATTCTTCTTCTCAGTGACTGAACGTTCCTTTATGTTCCTTGGTCTCTTGCCCCCATAGATCTGCAGGTCCGTCTTTTGATATTTTATCCCATGGAACTTGCCACTGCACTTGGCAGTTCCCCACGTTGAGAGCCAACTTTTCTGGTGTTAGTGTGTGACCTCTGAGTCAAGTGATACAGAAAATACTCCTGTGATAGCCCACAAACAGGACAGAATGCATCAGATCTGGTCTCAGTGGGATATCAAGTTTCTGAAGCCCCATTTAATGTTTGAAGACACAGTTCCAATTTGCTGTCATGTGAATAAACAATTTTACTGCTTGAACATGAAGGAAAAGCATTTGATGAAGCTCTATGACCACTGAACTGGAACCATAAACTTAGGACATGGGATAGTTCTGGCTACCAATCATTATCTCCAGTTGCTCTTTTTCCCATTTTCATTTTTTATTCCACAAGATTGGATTTTTTTTAGTAAAAATATAATTTACATTTGTAAAATCTTTTGCCTGAACTTTTTTTTAGTTTTCTACTATGAATTTTTATATCCACTCTTTGGTTACACATTTTTTTCTCACTTATTTTCCCATTAGTCCCTTAATATTTGTGTATTTTTGTAAATGCAATATTTAATCAAATGGAGATAAATTACTTAATTTCTCCTATTTGATCTAAAACATATTCTCAGTCAATAGATTTTATACCTACCCAGTAATTCTTTACACACAAACATGGAATTTCACAACCTTACATTTGTATTGGTGACTTCCTTCATGCAATATATGTATGTCTCATTCAATTCATGATAGAATTTCAACAGGATTTACATATTAAAAGCTTAAATGGCAACCTTATGTAAGTCTCACTGGAAAACCCACCTGGGTTAAAAGGGTTTTCAGACTCTGCAGATCACCAGCTCACACCTATGCACAGTACTGGTAACACATGCTGACTGAATAACTGGGGTCCGTGCTGCCCCTCAGTGAGTGACCATGTGATGAGATACATGCAGTGTGGAGACAAGAAGGTGCTGGCCCTGCAAACCCTGGGATCGAGGATGCAGCAAATCAGAACTGACCTGAGCACGAGGCTTAGAGCAACCTGTGGCATCTCCAGAGAGACAAGTGAGGTGGCAACAGGTGAGAAAGAAACAGACCTCTGATTACACACTGGCTTCCCTGTGATGCCAACTGTTCAAGGAATCTGAGAGCTAAAGACAGACCTGGAGGGACACCAGGATGTGTTTCCATGTGTGTTGAACTGCACTAAATATCATTCCAAGACCAGCAGTTGTGTCTGTATATGTAATAGTAAAACAACACATGATGGGCATGTGAAGCCTGAGAATGAGAGCAGCAAGACCAAGTCGCATGTGCACTGACCCTCCTGAGTTTCTAAATACAAAGTTCCCTGTCTATGCTTAACTGCCTCTCTGCACCAGGCGTACATGTGACTGACGATAGTGGTTGAAAGATGGCATACAGCACCACCCAAAGCCAGAGTAAACAATTCATTGTATTATTTTTTGTGAATTTGAAATTTATTTTTACTTGAGACATGATAATATTACTTATTAGTGGGCTATCATATGATAATAGTGTATGTGGATACTTGCACAATACGGATATTTCTATTTCCTCAAACTTTTGACATTTCTTTGCCAAAAAAAGTTTTCAAAATCCTTTCTTCAATTCTTGTTTGAAATAGACTCTAGAGCATTGTTAGCAATAGTCACCATAATTCACAGTAGATGGTAGAATTCTGCTCCTGTGTAACTGCAGCTTAGCACCCACCAACACATTGGGCCCCCCTTCTCCCTCCCAGCCCACTCTCCCATCCCGTGCTGACCACCCTGTTGCTCTGGACTTGCTGAAGCATCTGCTTTTGTTCCCTGTGTGAGTGAGTTCCTGCAGGGCTGGCTTCTGAGCCTGTCTTAGTCACCAAGCAGAGAGATCTTCAGCTCAACCCTTGGTGCTTGCTACAATGACATCATCACATCTTTTTATGGCTGAATTCCATTCAGTGTATAAATGTACCTCTTCTTTTACCCATCCATCAAATATTTTCTTGTTGAAGTAAGAACTGAACCCTGGTGTGCTCTACCATTGAGCTCCATCCCACTTTTATAATTTTCAATTTGAGGAGACATATGGTTAAGTCTCCCAGGATAGCTTGAACTCTATGTGCTCCTGCCTCAGCCTCCCAGGTGGTTGGGATCACAGGCTCACCTCCTCACCCAGTTCCATCTTCAGTTCTTTGGTGGGCACTCTGGTGTCCATTTCTAGGATGCCCTGCTTGGTGCTGCAGGATCACAGGAGTGCTGACTCCCTTCTGCACACTGATGTCATCTCCTTTGCAGACGTACCCAGCAGTGGGTCTGCTGCAGCACATGGTGGTTTTATTTAAAAACAATTTTAGGCAAGTGCTCCTAATACAATAAAAACTGAAAGATAATACAATCTCTTGAGATATAGAAGAGAAAATAGAAGGCATGCTTCATTCTTCCCTTGTTCTCCAATGATCTCTAATTAAGATGAGTTTTCATGAAGTTGTTGGTTCCTGCATATTGTTTTTCTTCTAAAGTCATGAGGCAGAAAATTATAAAGAAGAGATAAAATCTCTCTCTCTCTCTCTCTCTCTCTCTCTCTCTCTCTCTCTCTCTCTCTGTCTGCATGTAGAAGCTCAGGAATCACAGAACTTCAGTGGCAGTACCCATCTTTCCCTGCAGGTATAATGGACAGATATGAAAGATCAGTGACAAAAAGGAGGCACTATTAAGCCACATATTCGGCCACTTCATTTCAGGTAGTTTCATGTCAATGGAAGAAAGAAAAAAAAAAAGTGTTTTCAAAATGTTAAGTAAGAAAAGTGAATTGTTTAAAATAGCAATTACTTCTACACAAAGATTAAAATTATTAAGAAATTCTTGTAATTAACCACAACACAAAATTCACAATTGTGCACTGTTGTGAATCTTGGGGGCATAATAGATGCAAATGCTCAGGTAGTGGTGGGAAAGTTGACTGTGTGTGAAAAATGAGTCTCCTAGGAATCCCTGCCTCTGGCCCTACTCTCCTCTGGTATTTAAGGACATGCTCTTCAGCTAGAGAGGTATTTTAATGACTTGGAGCTCTTCTGCATCTAAAGGTACTAGAAATGGCCCTGCTACAAGGCCAGGACACAGCTCAACAGGATCAAGAGTGTCCTGCTGGTTGAGGAAGGTCCAGAGCCAGGGAGAGTTTCAGGCCCCACAGGCCATGTTTCCTCTTTAGCTTACCAGTCCTGGCACCAGAGAATACAGAGGTTTATTTGAGAAAGGCTATTAAACAAGTAACTTGGAAAGTATCTGAATCCAAGATACAGGACTTGATCCAAGAGGCAGAAAAAAGATGGCTTAATGGGAAGAGCTGCTGACCATCAGTGCACCACTGGCAATTCTCCTGAGCTGCCAGTTGTCAGAACCAGGCACAGTGGTGTTGCCGCCCGCAGCAACGGATAAATTTTAGTTTACCAAAGCTGGGATCATGAGTAACATCCATTTGCCACAAATGATTGGGTAAAAGCCCCCTGGGATTGATGCCTACATGTGGAACTGGAGAATGAATAACACAAGATTGGAATCCCTTAACAATAGTTCTAGCTCGTTCTTTAGTTATTTTAAATCTATGTTGTAATGTCGTACTGTTAACATGAAATTGAGCATGAAATTGAGTGGCATGTTCTACTGAAGAAAATGTGAGAATAGTTTGAGTTGTAAGATCAGCTTTATGATTACCCTCATGTAGAGGACCAGACAAATTGGTATGAGCTCTTATATGTCCAACAAACATGGGATCTTTACGTTCCCATAAGAGCTTTTGTGTTTGAAGAAATAACCTAAAAGCTGGAGTATGAGGAGCTATAGGTCCAGCCAATTCTAATTTAGGAATTGCTTGTGCAATATAATTACTGTCTGTAAAAAGATTTATGGGTTGTTCCTTGAATTCTATAAGGGCTATCGCCACAGCTTCCATTTCTACCAGTTGAGCAGACTTATGAGAAGTAATATGAGTGATAGTATTTTGGCAAGTGACCACTGCAGCAGTACCATTAGAGGATCCATCAGTAAAAACATTTAATGCTCTAGGAATAGGTTGTTTTTTAACTACCTGAGGAAATATAACAGGATGGTTTAAACAAAAGGATAATAAGGGAGTTTTAGGAGTATGATTATCAAAATTTTCAAAAGTAGAACATTTAGCTACAGCCCAATCATTATCATTAGCACATAAATATTCAACTTGTTGGGCTGAGTAAGAAGTGATAATAGTAGTAGGATGAATTTCAAATACACTAATTGAAGATTTAAGTCCTTGAAGAATGAGTTGTGCTACCATGGAAGTAGGGTTCAATTACATTTTTTGGAGAGACAGACAAATGTATCCATATCAAAGGTCCCTCTTGCCAGAAAACACCTGTGGGTGTATATTGAGAAGGAATTGCTACAAACAGAAGTGGTTTTAAGAAATTAATTCTATCACAGTGGGCACACTCAATAGCCCTTTCTACTCTACTTAAAGCTTCTCTAGCTTCATTAGATAAAAATCTTGGAGAAGATGGATCAGAATCCCCATGGAGTATGTCAAATAAAGGCTTTAACTCTCCTGTGGAGAGGCCCAAAGTTGGCCAAAGTCAATTAATATCCCCCAGTAATTTTTGGAAATCATTTAAAGTGGTTAACCAATCTTTACTGAACTGGATTTTTTGAGGTTTGATGAATGTGTCCATAATTTGAAATCCTAGATAGAAGATAGGGGATCTAGTTTGTACCTTTTCTTCTGCTATGATCAACCCATGTTGTCTTAGGCTGATAGCCATATCCCCAAATATCTCAAGGAGATTCTGATGGTCAGGATGAGCTAATAGAATGTCATCCATATAATGGAGACAGATGAGTTTTCAATACTTTTTTCTTATGGGTTGTAAAACTTGGTCTACAAAAACCTGACATATAGTTAGGCTGTTTGCCATGCCTTGAGGCAAAACTTTCCAAAGATATTTTTGATCTGGTCCTTCATGATTAATAGAAGGAACTGTAAAAGCAAATATGGGAGCATCTTCAGGATGTAGAGAATAGAAAAGAAGCAATCCTTTATGTCAATAGCTATCAGGTGAAAATTGTTGGGAATGGCAATAGGGTTCCTAACTAGTCCAGGCTGAGTAGGACCCATAATTTGCATAGTTTTATTAACCTCTCTAAAGTCATGTAAAAGTCTCCATTCCCCTGATTTCTTTTTAATGATAAATATCAGTGAATTCCAGGGGGAAGTGGAAAGCTCTATATGTGCTGCTTCCAATTGTTCTTGTACTAATTGTTGGGCTGCCTGTTATTTTTCTTTAGATAGGGGCCACTGAGGGACCCAAATGCTTTATTAGAAAGTCATGATATTTTCAAGATATTAATCTCAGTGGCCCCTAAGGAAAATATCCTAACACTGCCCGAGCCTGATTTTTTCTGGCCTTAATGTGTTCAAGGTTTCCTTGTAAATTTTTGCCTAATACTTTGCCTGGAATATACCCTTGTTTTTTCATTAACATCCAACCTTTGTCACTCAAGCCTATAGGCTCAGTGCTAAGACGTACTCCCAATTGCTGTAATACATCCCTTCCCCATAAGATAACTGGCAAACAAGACAAAACATAAGACTGAAACATTCCCTTATGTCCTTCATCATCTTCCCATTTTAAAAACTTTGCACTCTGTTCTGGGCTATTAGAATATCCAAGACCTCTTAGAGTACATGATGCCTATTGTAAAGGCCACTGTTTTGGCCAGTGTTGAGAATTGATAATGGAAGTATCAGCCCCTGTATCAAGTAGTCCTTCTAATTCAATTCCCTGTACTTTGAGTTTATACATAGGTTTCTTTGAACAATCTTGAGCCCAGCAAACCATAGGTCCTGTGCCGGTGGAGCCATAGCTTCTTTTGTTTCAGTCTTGTGGTAAACATCTAAATGATTCATGAAGATTAGGAAGGAGGAGTAATTGAGCGATTCTGTCACCAGGATTAACAGCAATAATACCACGAGGGGAACTAAGCATTATTTTAATTTCTCCCTGAAAATCAGAATCTATAACTCCAGGGTGTACTTGAAGCCCTGCTCTAGTGGTTAAACTCTGCCCTAAGAGAAGGCCCACTGTGCCAGGTGGGAGAAGTCCTCAGATTGCAGTAGGAATCAATTGAACCCCCATCTCAGGTGTTAATACTATTCGGGTGATGGAACAGAGGTTCAATCCTGCACTTCCTTGTGTTCTCTGATAAGGGAGTCAATGGGTAAGAAGGATTATGTCGAGGAATCATCTGAATTTGTGATCTGATATTGTTCCCTCTAAAACTCCATGCATTAGTGGGCCCTGTGCTCCATTGTTTAAATGATTTGGTAACATCTTGCCCTCAACATCAGTAACTAATCTGCATTTGTTAGCCCAATGTTTTCCTTTTCTGCACTTTGGGCAAAGACCTGGGGCACAAGGTGTAACAGATTTTACTGTAGTCATCTCTTGTCTTTTGTTCAGGGCATTGTCTCTTTGCCGCTGTATATATCTGTGCATACACTCCAGGATCATATTGATTTTGAGTATATATTGAAGCGTATTGGCCTTCTCCTATTAGCATATCAATGTTTCTACCAGGAAACCTTGCTACTGCATTTCTGTAAGCAGTTTCAACAGCTATTTCCTGCCACTGAGCTCTCCAATTCAGACATTGTCCTCCAGATAGCACTGCTCTGCATAGCTGTTTCCAATCAGTCATAAATGCCTCTTTAAATGGTTGATGGTATCTCTATTTTGGTCCTCAAATATGGGCAGGTTCCACGACTTTGGGGTTCTTTGTATTAGATGTAGCTCTCCCCTAACTTTTTCCCTTGTTCTTAAGTTTTCTGAGTAATTGTTTTCTATTCCTCACTTTGTTCTCTTTCCCATTGTGGCACCTTGAGCAGCCTTTCCTCTATAAACCCTGGGCTTATTTCTGCTATAGTTTGAATATATGATCGTACAGTGGTTTCCTTCACTGTCGTATCTTTTTTGACCTTTAGTCATTTGGATCTTTGACTGACTCTTTCTTCCTACTATACATTGCCCTTAAACTGCTCTGGCCAGAGACTCCTGCAAGGTTCCTAATTTCCCTCACTCTATTCCTGCGAGGTTCCTCAGTTTACCCACTGTGCTGATTTCCCTTCCCCATATGGGCCGCCATTTGTTGCCACCCGCAGCAACAATCCCACAGAAATTTATCGGAGGTGGACTGGGAATGAACTACTTCTCTTTCTGAACTGCTTCCTTGCTTGCTTTTAGAGGAAGAGAGGCTTTGCATAGAGGAAGGGAGGCTTTGCTCAGAGGAAGAGAGGCTTTGCTTAAAGGAAGAAAGGCTAGAGGCTTTGCTTAGAGGAAGAGAGACTTTGCTTAGAGGAAGAGAGGCTTTGCTTAATTTTAGAGGTGCTACACTTTCAGAGAGGCTACGCTTTCAGAGGAGCTATTTCTTAGAGTTCTGCTGCTTCTTCTTAGAGGTGGGTCACTTCTTGGAGGTGTGGGGTGCGGTGTGCACCATGCAGCCTGCAGCCTGAAGCCTGCATCCTGCGTCCTGCAACCTGCAAACCCCGCCCAGGTGAAGAGAATGTCTCATATACCTAAGGCAGACAATCAACTTAGGATTAGCACAATTGAAGCATGCACCATGGTACCAATGAGAAAGAATGAGGAACATCTGTTGACCACTAGCGCAGAGGAGACATTAACCAATTAGGCAAAAGGTCATAAGAGATCACACCGTGTTAACACTAATTATGCACCACCTCTTGGCCCAATGCCAGCTGCCATCTTAGGGTTAGTTAAACATGTCTCTACATGGTGGTAATCAGTTAGTGTGTTTCACTACACTTGACCACGAACTGCACCCTGGTTGCATAAACCCTGCAGGCAAGAACAATTAGCTTAGAGCAGCCCTGTTTACCCACAAATATGGAGAGATATTGCTCTACTCTTGGAGGAACGTGAGGATATGCTGCTTGGTCAGCAGCTTTCTGGTGACCAGCTTCTGCAAATCTGCCTTCGTGGCCTTGTTCTTTAGGCTATAGATGACGGGGTTGAGGGTTGGCAGCAGTACAACATAGAAAGCAGAGAGCACCAGGTCTGTGGATGAGCAGGAGCCTAGGAGGGGCTTCAGGTAAGCAGCAAAGGCAGCAGAGAGGAAAGTCCAATCCCTGCCAGGCCGGGGAGGTGGGTGGAGCAGGCATTGGCCACCCTGCTGTGGCTGGGTCTGCCTGACAGTGGAGAAGATGAAGACATAGGAGGTGATGATGCAGGCAAAGCGGCAAGTGTCCAGGACAGCAGTCGTGGAGATGAGCACAAATTCTGCTGTCATGTGCTGGGAGCAAGAGATGGCCAATAGCCGGGGAATGTCACAGAAGAGCTGTTGTATGTGTCAGTTTCCACAGCAGGAAAAGGACAAGGTGCTCACATTGTGCACGGCAGACAGGAAGCTACTGCTGAGCCAGGACAGAGTGGCCATCTGCACACAGGGGACCCTGCTCGTGATGGCTTCATAGTGAGGGGATGGCAGATGGTGGCCTAGTGGTCCATGGACATCTCTGGGAGGAGGTTCAGCTCTGCAACTGCAGAGAAAAACATCAGAAAGACCTGGACCCCACAACCAAGGGACGAGATGGAGCAGCAGCAGGTGACAAGTTGGCCACAGTGTTGGGCACCATAGCAGAAATGAGGCCAATCTCAAAGAGGGACAGCTTCCTTAGGAAGAAGCATGGGTGTGTGGAGGTCTGGGTCTAGAGGTGATGGTGATGGTGAGGCCAGTCCCCATGAGGGCAGTCAGGTAGGCTGCAGGGAAAGCCCCAGCTTGCAGGATCTGAGGGCTCCACAGGCCATGGAATTCCAAGAGGAGGAAGACTGTGGCCCCGGAGCAGTTGTGCATTCTCGATGAATATTCTGTATCAAAAAGGAGAGGTGCAATGGAAAGATCCAGCTTGGTATTTGTTCCTAGTGAATGATTAGCAAAGATTGGGGTGAAGTTCAATGATGGGCTTAACAATCAAATTTTCCAATAAAAGTCCAGTTTCTTGATCACATTTTCTATTGTATCTTATCATGTTTTCTGAGGTTCTCTTTACAGAAGTCTGAATGTCATAATGGAATGCAGCAGCACATGGACATTCTCACAGGAGCAGGACCAAGCAACCAGGGCCTCTGAGAATTCTGTTTGAAGTGTAAGGAGTGAAGGCAAGATGTGAGCTGTCCAATACTCACGAACCTTGGTAGTCCCAGTTGGCTTTGCAAATTTATTTTCCTGTCAGTTGACTTTTTATTTGCAATATTTTGCTGGTTATATCAACTTTCTCTAACAATGAGTGTGTTTCCTCCCTACTCTATGTAAATGTGCTCTCCTCCTCCTTTTAACTTTCTTGAGCCTCTTTGGTCATTTTGGTGATTCAGCGCCTTAGCCCCAGAGTTCCTGCCCTTGAACTGATGCTTCCCACCTTTTCTCTGGGTGCTTCATGTCTTTTCAGTCTCCTAACATTTTTTGAGGCCTATCGCTTGCATTTGAGACTCATATTTCTACATAAATAAGAGGAAGAAAGAGTCAGAAATTCCTCCCAGGCTTTAATTGAAATGCTAATACAGAGCATCCTAGTGTTTCATAAAACCTATACTAAGAGATGTCCATGGAGGATACTGCAACATTTCAGCTCACTGTTTTCTGTTTTGGTCATGTGTTCACAATTTAAACAAATCTTACTAAGCTCAGCATTATTTTCCATCACATTTTATCATCTTCCCCATAAGGTAAAAAAACTTTCTCTTATATTTTCAACAAAATATTCATTAATTACCATGTTGCAGGTACCACGTTTTGAATGATAAAGAGGTTTTTTACAGTTGCTTTAAAAATGAATATATCCTTAAGCCCAAGTTCTACAATAATAAGAATACTTTGAAATAAATCCTTTCTGAGTTTATGTTTCAGTAATTAAGAGAGAAATTATCATTTTGTGCCTTGTGGCCTGTATTGAGGAGACAAATTCTTAAAGATCTTAAAATTGACATTTACTGACTCAAGAAATGCTTCTTTTTAGATCATTTTGATAAGAACTTTCTCTGGTCCAATGACTTTCTTATTAAATTACAATCAGCCACAGTATAAAGGAAAATCAGAACTTACTGAATGGTTTGTCCTGCAGGAGGTGAAAGCAGGCATCAGACTCTCTCTGCAGGCTCTGAGGAAGTTGCTGGTGGCTGATGCAGGGGATCCATCCTCCCTGACTTCTATGAGCTGAGGAGCCCTGAGCTGCCTGCTGCCTGGGCTGCAAACACAGCTGTGGAGCAGAAGGATGAGCATGGGGGCTATGTCTTCTCCTGGCCCCAAGAACTTGAGCTTTGCATTTGTCCAGAGGGAGATGCTACCTCTGCTGTCACTGTCACCCAGTTCCCTGCCATGGCTGAGGGACACACTGGTTTGTCCCTGATGTGGCCACAGTGCCTCTCCCCTGACAGACATTTGAAGGAGCAGCTTCCTACCCTGGAACAGTGAGGCCAGGGGACTCCATCACTCACTGAGGCATCTACAGAAGATACCAGCTGGCTCAAATTCACCCAGGACTGTGGTCAAGTTCAGACCCACCATCACCAGACTTATTCTCTGGCCATGGTCATACTTTCTCCTTAATCCTGAAAGGATAGCTGTACCTTCTTTATTGGAATTACAATTCTGTTTGCATTGTGGTCCTGACCTTGTTCTGAAAATCCATTCCCTGCTCACGGTGGTTTCATTTCTGACTCTCTAGTCTGTTCCATTGTCCAGAAGACCCTAATTTCCATGTACCCTAATATTTTAGTTACTAGCTGTAGTACAGTTTGAAATAAGGTCCCACCTTATCCCTGCTTTGTAGATTTTGTTCATTATTTCCTGGCTAGTGTGTGTGTGTGTGTGTGTGTGTGTGGTTCCACATGACTT
This sequence comes from Sciurus carolinensis, assembly GCF_902686445.1. Taxonomy (NCBI): domain Eukaryota; kingdom Metazoa; phylum Chordata; class Mammalia; order Rodentia; family Sciuridae; genus Sciurus; species Sciurus carolinensis. The sequence goes on from NW_025920112.1 coordinate 6,232,646, forward strand.
ATAGAATCATTTATTATCTGTGAACAATGACTTTGACGTTTCCATAGTGATTTCATTGATTCTGCAGACCACTGGGTGTGTGGATATTGTAATGTATCTATTCTTCCAATTAAAATTTTTAATTCTCAGAAAGGTCTTTTTTCTCCTGGTTGAATTTATCACTATATTTTGCTTTGTAACTGTTGTAAATGGGATGGTTATCTCCATTTTTTTTTGATAGTTTGTTGTTAGGTTACAATATACTTCAACTTTTTTCAGTGTTTATTTTGTGTTCTTCAGCTTTTCTGAATGTGCCATCAATTAACCAATGTGCATGTGTGCAGAGTGTGTGGGTGGATTCGGTAGCATCTACTCTATGTATCACCTGTGCCATTAGGAAACAATAACATTTTCGCTTTGCCCTATCCTATGTGGATGAATGTTCGTACTCTATCTTACCTGCTTATCCTGCAAAGTTTTCCATTACTGCTGAATAGAAGCTGCTTGAAGCTGCTTTCCTGTCTGTGTCAGAGCTTCTCATGAACTCATTCCCTCTGCATACTGCTGTCTGAACAGATGTCCTGGTTCTACTCCCCTCACCTGTGCAGGTTTGGGGGCCTCAGGTTCCCATCCTGACTCCAGGACTCCTCCTCCACCCACAGCGTGAATCCTTCATGGTGGCTTCCTGTAATGCTGTGTCTCTGCAAAAGGGTGTGATCTCCCCTCTTTCATTTCGGATTGCATTAATTTGAATTTTCTCTCTTTTTATTTATTAGTCTACCTATAGGTGTTGGTTTTGTTTCTTTTCAAAAAATTTTGATCTCATTAATATTTTGTGTTTCTTTATTTCTGCTTTGATCTCTCTCTCTGTCTCTCTCTCTCTCTCTCTCTCTCTCTCTCTCTCTCATACACACACAACCCCACTCTCTCTCTTTCTTACCCTCCTCTATATCTTTTATTTATTTCCCATGCTAACTTTAAAATGAGTTAGTTCATTTATTTCCTAGTTACTTGAGATTTTCTTTTTTTTTTGAGATTTTTGCACTTTCATTTTTTTTTCCCCTGTAAACTCTCCTCCTAGTTTGTCTTTCATGTAACCCCCTATTTTGGCATGCTGCTTTTCCACTGTATCTGTCTCAAGGTATTTAGAATTTTCTCCTCCTGTTTTGTCAACCTATCAGGTGTTCAGAAGCATGTATTTCCTTTTGTGATTTTCCAAATCCCTTTCTTTCATCAGTTTCTGCTCTCATGCCACTGTGTTTGCAAATGGAACCACATGTTATTACAATCTTCTTAAGCTTGTTCCTGTGCTGTGCCCTAGTATATAAACTGTCCTTCAGAATATTCAGCCTGGGTGGCCTGAAGTGTTTTTGAGATCTAATATTCTCTGTTAGTTTGCTGGCAGAGCAGTCTGTGCATATTGGACCATGAGGTGCTCAGTTCCCATGCTGCCACTGAACTCACCTTTCCCTGCCTTCCCGTCCTGACCTGGGTTTCCATGCCTGGGTGCTTCTCTGTGAGGTGGCATGCACTGGGTGTTACGTTCTCTTGAGGAGCCAAGGGCCTGTCATTACAGGGCTCCCTGTGTCTCCTTAGATCTGACTGACATGTGCAGAGCTTCCTTTGCTCTCCTTGGCCTTCATAACCTACGACACCTTTCCTGTGCCTTTGCTTCACTCTGTTCTCACAGTGAGGTGGGCCTCAAGGAGGCAGCTCATAACTGTGCTTGATGATTTCATAAATTCAGTTTCTCTTTTCATGATGGAGAACTAAATCCACTTATACTCAAGATAATTGCTGATAGGTGAGGACAGATTTCTGACACTGATTCTCTCTTTTTGCCTGCTTTGCTGTTTGACGTTTCTGTACTGATAACCTTCGACTATTTTGCATTTTTTCCAACTGCAGGTATTTGCTTTGAGGTTACTCTGAGTCTTCAGTGGGATCTCATATTGTTCTAACAGTCTTCAACCAGCTCACAGCCACTTAATTGTATTGTAAACCAATCTGCACAGTGTCTCCCCATACCATATCTTACCCTTTAAGGCCTTTTTGGGGCATACTTGGTATTGAGGTAGGACAACTTTACCACTGACCCACATGCTCAATCCTTTTTTTAAAAATTATGATTTTCACACTGGCATTTATAAGTTGCTGCCTGAAATGTATATGTATGCAGGATGTGTTTTAAAAGGACGACTTGTCCAGAAATTACTTCTTAGCATTAAATCTGTTTGAATAGATTGTCATCCTCTTTGAGTCAATGAATTGATTTTATAGAGATTCTGGGATGAAGGACGATCCCCTGAGTTTTCAGGGTAAGAATTCAGTCTAATAAAATGATAGCTATACAACATTAAATGTTTGCTCATTAATCACTTTTGTGTGCTATACTATAGAGATTTAATCCCATGTAAGTTTAATCCCATGTAAATATTTTCTAATGATGTCTTTATAAGTACAGAGGTAGGAGGTAGATATAAGCCCATTACACAGGTGAAGAAACTGAAGTTCAAATGTAAAAGCCACAGTGGAAGAGGAAAAGAAATGTAGACTTCAGGCTTCTATTAATATACAAAGTACAAATTTATTATTTGATTGGATTTTTAAATGACCAGAGAGGATAGGAATTGTAAAATTCTTCCATTCTTTTTTTACTCTCTCAATTGTTCATAATTATACTAGTACTTATTGAGCACCTACTGTTTACCAAGTTTTCTATTAGGTGTCTAATCTATATTTTCTAATTTTTAATTTTGTAATTTGCAATTTTCTAATGTGGTAAGGAAGTTGTCTTCACAACCACCAAGCAGAGAAGGACCTGAGGTCTGGAAAGGTTGAGTTTCTTTGGTTTTACAGAGTCAGAATTGAGACCCTGTTGTCTAATTCTAGAGTAAATACTTTAACCCAGGCTGCCAACCTACTTCTCAAGGTGAGATCACTGCCCATGATGTTCAGATTCATGAGCATTTACTACCTCCGTTTTGGAGATTGGAAAAGGGAGGCTTAGCCTTGTGTAAGATCTCAGGTTGGCTTGACTTCCAAACAAAGCTCTTCCCCTGTATTGCTCTGTCACCTTGATCCAATTCCTTATTCAAATTAATTTACTTTGAAAAAGTATAAGGAGTCAATGTTCTTCCATTCTCCTTTTGTGTAATCTAATACTTTTTTCTTCCACTGAAGATGATTTTTCCACGTGGTTAAGATGAGAGTCTTTTTAAGGTGTCTGCCCATCTAGTTATATAGTGTCCCACTTCCCTGTCTCAGTAAGACCTCTCATAGTTGTCAACTGGCATGTGTGTGCACAGATGTGTAGGCATGAAAGACAACGTGATCATGAGGGGATACGAGGCCATCCTAAACCAAGATGATGGCATATCCCTGTTGGAGCTATTTCTGATCTGCATTTGCCCACTTTTCACCTATTTTCACATAGTACTTCCAATACTGGCAAATTCTTTAAATGAGGGTGAGAATTTTTAGACACTTGAATTGCCTTTTAAGGAAATTTTTATTGTTTTCTAGAGTAGTATAAAAGGTCAATTTTCACAGTATTGTATCATCTGCCAATAAAACAATCATGTTCTTAAAAAAAAAAACAACTTATGTTTTGAGTTGGGGTCAATAAATTACCCAGGATGGCCTCAAACTTGTGATACTCCTCCCTAGCCACTGAAGAGTTGGAATTGCATGTGCACCACAGGCCCAGCTGTGTGCTCTCCTTTTTTATTCATAGTCTACAAGGTAAACTACTTGGCACAGCTCAAGAAACACATTCTTTGGCAGAGGAGATACAGTTGAGAGAGCTTTAATGTTATGGAATTTATTAATACACATTTGTATGTACACATGTATGTGTTCATATGTAAATCTCTAAACCAGCTCCATATCTAAGCACCTCCCTCCCACAAAATGACAGACCATTTACAGGCCCCATGAGCTCCTGTTCTGCAGTCATATAAACTCCTATATTATCAACCTCTACTGTGGATTTTATTAAAATTCCTATTACTAACTGTCATTTCCATGTTTCCCAAGGAATTGTACTTTTTCAAGCTCTTTCAAAAAACCCAAGGTGATCCTAGGAATTCTAAGCCAATGGTATCTCTAAATAAAATATCCAGTGACAGGTACCAGAAATAGTCCCAGGGCAAGCTCCCTAGAGAGCTCTGATCTCCTTACTCCATTTTCCCTGATGCTGTGGAAGTGTGATCAAAGCCTGTTACTTAATAGACATCAGAAGAACCAACCAGCTCCACCCACCTCCCCAGTCTTCTCCTCCAGAGGACTTGCTGAGTTGCTGATGAGCAGGCTCTGCTCTGCCCTCATCTGGATGTGTCTGGATGCGAAATGCAAGCCTTCCTCCATGTGACATCTGATTAATTAAGATAAAACCTCATGATTGCCTAACTGCAAGTGATGCCTTTAGTGTGTCTTCACTTCCATTTATTTTAGAGTGTTGCAGGGCTAGAAAATAGAGAAAGATTCTGATAAAAAGGGTGTACTATTTTTATTTTACAACCACTCAGAGTTTAAATTCACCACTGCTACTGCATATCGGTTATGTATAAGGACAACATATCTACTTCTACTTTAGCAGTCTTATTTATATTCTGGTTGGAATCTGCTGATTCCTACCTCTGCAGCTGTTCAAATGACTTCAAATGTATTGGGGAATGTTGCCGGCCTCAAGTGGTTCACTCCACAGAGACGACTCCTCTTTATCTTCCCTTGTAAAGATAAGAATGGAGAATCACATGTGTTTCACAATCATGTTCTTCTTAAAGGTATCCAAAAATGACACTGTTTTAACTTTCCGTGTTTAGAGGAATTGTGAGCTAATGCATACTGCTTCTGATAAATATACCTTAGATGTAGGGGACCAGCTTCTTCATGTGCTCCAACAACTGCTATTGAAGAGTTGGGTTTGACTGGGGAAGCATGGGTGAACATGTCTCCAGAAATTCCCAGAAGTGCAGAGAAAAGATGGGCGTGCTCACACCTACTGAGCTTGGATAATGCATCAGCTGCTCTCAGAGATTGTCCAGAAGTCAGAGAATGCTGTTTAAGCAGGAGTTTATTTACAAGCACTTTGGACACTTGAGACATTGTAACCATGTAGACACTGGAGCACTGGGGTCCTTGAATGCCTGGCTGTGGGCCCAGGCAGAGATGGCCTTTCTCTGAGATCTGTGGTCAACAGGTAGTCTTTGTGGGGATATTTGAAAACAAATAAGAAAGAAACTAAAAGACTGAGTGTGTGTGTCCTTGTAAGACTGAAGAGGGAACAGAGATCAGAAGTCAGCCTGTGTGCTCTGAGGGGGGGACAGGTAATCAGAGGAGCAGGTGGGAGGAAGTGCTCAGGCAGGGTGGTGGCAGCTGGGACAACAGCAGCAGTGCTCATCAGGGGAATGTGCCTCTACTCTGAGTGCACGGGGTGGCTTCAGTTCAGGGCCACCTGCCTGCCTCCTCTGATACCTAGCAGCACCTGATGGGAAGCACTCAGGTTCAGAAACACCAGGTGAACACCTCTGGGTTGACACCTGTTTTAGACTATTATTTCTAAAGGGCTTTTCGTGATTTATCTTTTGGTAATGGAAACAATGCTTTCTCATTTTCAATCACACATATATTCAAGAAGAAAGGCAGATAAACCTGCTATTAAACCTTGGGGACAACTGTACTCATGGGCCTGGGAGAGCAGCATCATGCTCCCACAGAAAGCAGAGTCTAGAGAACAGAGTTGCAAGGACACTGGATTAAAGTTCAGTTTTGTTGACAAAGACGTTCTCAAGGGAAAGATGTTTTACTCTTTAGAAACCACAGTTTTTCAAAATTCAGATGTTCATTAACATGATTTTAATTTTTAGAGCTGATAATATCAGCACATTTCTGAACTTCAGTGACTCCTGGTGAGGCCCACTATGTTCTGCTCACCTCCAGGCACAATTGGGAACAAGGGTTTTGTCATTCATTCAAGCGTGCACCCCACACTCAGGACCTGACACCTCTCTTCCAATACCCAGTGTGGCCTCTGCCATTCAGGGTTTGTCAGGTCCTCCAGGAATGAGGGAGGACTGGGGAAGTGGTTCAGTGATGGAGAGAGGGGACATTTGGCCCCAACCCTCCTGGATTAAACATAGCCCAGGTGCACAGTCACCATCACCTGCTCTGTGAGCCTTGAACCAGGAGGCATAGACCCACCTGGGTGTCTCCGGCTTAAGCCAGTGTGGGCATTCTGCTGACCACTGCTGCATTCCTGATCACCCGACCTTAGTGCCCTCCTGGTTCCCCAGCACCTCTGTGCACACTCAGCCCCACACCACTGCTTGAGTTACTTTTCCTCATATTTCGCAGAGCACATATGTGCAAGCTGCATTAGGAATTCCAGATAGGAGAAGACGCTGGGTACCTCTTCACACTACAGGTAACTGTTGGATTGAATGCTGCAAACTGCCATTTGCCAAGTATTGTACAGACATCTCTGTCCTAAGGAAAATTCCAGCACTGCCTCCAACAGCTGCCCAAGATTATAGCTGGGGCAGAAGCCACACTTCTATCAATGCTTTTAGTGTCCTCCAAGTTCAGTTCTACCTGCCACTGAGTGCCCTGGGGTCAGTGGGAGGAGGGTCTCGGTCAACTGTCCTCTTTCAATTCTACTAATGTTGAAAACAGAGAGTTGCTGTGGGGATCAGAGACTGGACTGTGGCATTGGCTCTCCAGTTCTGCTGCAGATAGCACGTGACTTCCTTGGTGTCTGGCTAAATTGAGGAAGAAAGGGCTCAGAGCAGCAGACGAGCAATAGTATTTAATAACCATAAGGAGCTTATTTCACAGTGTGGTTCTGATGAGAATCTGAAAGAACCCTGGCTGTCCTTATGCAGGAGCCTGAGCACTTACGCCACTAAATGAGCTCCTTCAGAGCCGCATCCAAGAGTTGAGTGTGTGGAGGGCAGCTTCCCAGTGTTCACATGGGCTATCACTCCTATATTCTCCACCTTGCATGGGCTGCACACAGGGAAAGATATAGCCCCATCCTGCTCAGGAGGATCAGACCTGCTGAGGGAAAAGACAAGAAGTAGCAAGTAAACCCTAAACCCAGACCTCTAGGTGCAGAGATCTGGTGTGCACACCTAGATCCAGGGTTTACATTATGTTTATGCATTCTGGAGAAGACAGTTTTAGCAGACTGTTTTATAAAATATCCTTCAAAATTCTTTTTATGTATTCTAACTCCAGTGTGTTCATTGTGCTCAATTTAATTCAATGTGTTTGAGGATATGAAACAATTCTTGGACATTTCCACAGAAGGTGACAGCGGATAAATTTTGTCTGGACATATTTAATTATATCAGATGTTAGAACAGCGTTGAATTTCCTGACTTTAACCAACACCCAATGCAAATATGAATTCCCTATTGAGAACGTTGCTGAGATGAGCAGCTGTCGGGAACCAGTCAGGAGAGCGAGCCATTGGGAAGAGTGAGAATGGAGGAGCAGGAGGAGGTGAGACCTGTGGCCACCCCTATTCTCTTCCCTGCCTCCAAGCAAGCGTCCTGACCTTTCTGAGAAACAGGACTTGAAGGACAGCCTCCCTGCCTCAGGGGTCAGGAGCCAGAACACCCCACAGCACTGCCAGACACATCTGTGCAGACAGAAACAAATGTTTCGAAAATGTGCTTGAGCCTTAGATTTGTGAGATCCCTGTTTGTTCTCTTCCTTTATTTCTGAAATATGTCCACGTTTCCGAATTATGTTATACTGTAGAATGAGCAGCTTATAAGAAGATTGTGAATTGCATTAAAAAGTCCATATTTTAAATTGAATTAACAAAGTGTATATGTGACTTTCCTTACAGAAATATAACACTAAGTCTTCTTTTTACTAAATAAGGTCAATGATTCTATTGGTGCACTATAGTTACACATAACAGCAGGTTTCATTTTGAAATATTAGTATGTGTATGAAAATCAATTGCCACATTTCAGCCCCCTATACTTCCACTTCCCCTCCCTGTTTTATTTCCTTGGTCTCCCTCCTGCTCCAATGGTCTTCTTTCTATTAATTAATTTATATTATTATATCAGCATTTATGTATTTATTTTTATATTATTATATAAGCATGGAATATAAATGATTCTGGTTAGGTTCCCATTCTTGTGGATATACATGATGGTGGGATTCACTGTGTTGTTTTATTCTTCATATATGCATATGAACAAATTGTGTCAGATTCATTCCATCGTTTTTCCTTTTCCTATCCCACTTCCCTTCCCTCCATTCTCCATTGTCTAAATTACTGAACATCTATTCTTCCCCTCATGCTCCCAATTGTGTGATAGTATCCATGTATGAGAGAAAACATTCAACTTTTGATTTTGCGAATTGTCTTATTTCATAAGTATAATAGTTTCTAGATCGATCCATTTACCAGGAAATGCCATAATTTCATTCTTCCTTATGACTAGTAATATTCCATTGTGTATATACACCACATTTTCTTTATCCTCTCAGCTGCTGAAGCTTGGTCCCACAGTTTAGCTATTGTGAAATAAGCTGGTATAATATTTGATGTGGCTGTGTCACTGTAGTATGATGATTTAAAGTCAGAGGAGAGGGATAACATGGTCAAATGTTGGTTCCATTCTAAATATTCTGAGGAATCTCCATACTACTTTCAAGATTGGTCACCCCAATTTGCAGTTCCACCAGCAATGTACAAGTGTACCTTTTTCCCCACATCCTCAGCAACATTGTTACTTGTATTTTTGACAATTGCCATCCTGACTGCAGTGAGATGAATCTCTGTATACTTTTAATTTGCATTTCTCTAATTGCTGGAGGTGTTGAACATTTTTTCATATATTTGTTGACTCACTATATTTTTTCTTTGGTGAAGTGTCTGTCCAGTTCCTTAAACACATGTATGATCACAAGCTGTTATAATAAAGAAAACCCTCAGCTACTCTTGCCACTTTTATACTGAGAATCAGGGTTGGCAGCATGACTTCCACCTCCTTCCATCATGCTCACTCTGCTGCCCTTGAACACACCCACAGTGAAGGCACTAGGATGGCATCTGCATTCTCATTCCCTTTGGACAGTGCCTCCTGGAGCAATCAGAACTTGGACTCTCCCACCACTTCCTCTGTGGTGCACAATGCTGATCTGCAGCAGTCAGCAGAGCATGAGTGATTTCCTGTTGTCCTCTTATCTCTGTGTTCTGAGCATTGTCATGTGTTTCATGTTGGACACACATCTGTGCATTAGAAAAGTACAAAATGCTGGAAGACCCAAACCCTCACTGGTACTTTCAGGTCTTAGGTCTTTGATTATTTTCAAGTTGGTTTTTGTCCATGGTGAGAATAATGTCTGCCATTTTTTCAATTGGTTGTTTGGTTTTCCAAGCACAATTGTTGAAGAGACTGTACTTTCCACACTCATGTTCTGGGTGCATTTGACAAACATCAGTTGGCCATGGACTCCTGTCACACCCCCGTGACTGTCAAAGGGTTCTGTTTCCTGGTGTGTGAATACTGGAGCTTGTGTTCCCAGGTTCCCACTGCCATCACCTGGGTGGCCACTTCCATCTCCTCCCAACTTCAGAACCCATCTTCATGCCATTTACATGGACACTCCCACTGCCTCCCTGGCATGCTCACGTTTTTGCTGGCCAACCTCAGTGTCTTCCTATTGCCCCTGTTCATTCACTATCCACCCATGCTCTGCTTGATTTCAGGTTCTGACTCAAAGTTTTGCCAGGAATATGTGATGTGCAGTTTCACTTCTGAGGAAGAGTCCCTCGCTGCCATGATCTTACCTTATGCATAGATACACTGAGGCTGAAATCCCGCTGAGTACTTAAATCCTGGCACCCACTGCTCTGTCAGGCATGAGTTCTAGCATGTTTTCCTCCCCATTTCTTATTTAGGCCACCTTACTTATCTGAGATTTTCTTTATGATCTTAGTCACACTTTGCCCTCTGCCTTGATGTTTGCTTCTTGTAACTGAATGTAACTTTGATTAATTTTAAAAGGGTGAGAATTCACATGGTCATTGTTTACCTGAAGCATATTGGGATATGGAAGGTGCTGTACATCTCCAAATCTTACTTTCCTGCTTAAACTGAAAAGAGCAGTAACAGAGAAATAGTCCAGCCACTGAATTACCTCTGAATCAAAACAGCAAATGCAAACCAAAACACAAGTGTTTTATTCCTTCTAAATTACAATGCTTTTATTATCAGTCACCAGCTATATAATCATGCACAGTCACGTAAACATCATTTCCCTGTCTATGAAGTAGAACTAGTAGTTATTGCCTCAAGTGATCATCATGAGAATAAGGACTTTACATAAACAATCCTCAGGAAGTATGTGCAGGTAGCTGGGTGTTTTCTCATCTAGTTTTCTTACAGGTGATAACTGATTAAGAAGTCTATCTGTGGGGTTTAGAAGGTGGCTATTTTAGTTTCATAAAAGGTACACAGTGTCCATAGAATATTAAGGAGAATAATTCCAGTAAAAAGTAGAGTTGGAGGTTTAGAGCTAATGTGTAGACCCAGTCTGAGTGTGCTAAGGGATGACTGGTGTGGGTGCCATAAACACTGACTGTGGGAAGATCAAATAAGGCAATGTGATCTCATGGATGAAAGGATTAAAGGAAAATGGGGAATCTGAATAAATGATCTGAAAAACAAAACAAATATGCCCTAGCTTTTGAGAAGAAAGAGTTGGGAATTTGAAGTCATTGAAATGGAGAGCCATGTTGAAATGGAAATGGAAATGGACATGGAAAGCTGTCCACATGCCACCACTGAGCTACACCCACAGACCCAACAATTTGATTTTAAACATGTTTAGCTTTTGACAGTTCCTTCTTTTCAACAGCATTGAGTTAAATAAAATAAAATAAAAAGTTTTCATATGACCTACATAATAGGATGCAAAGTATGCAGAACTGACAATTACAGAATTCGGGGTGTGAAATAATTAGCAAGTCAAATAAATGTAAAGCAGGTTATTCTTTCCCACACAGGTACTGTTTGGGCAGTTTCTGTGTGAATACTATGAATTACTTTATTCTAATGTTTCTAAATGCATAAATGTGAAATAGTGCTATTTGAAAGTGGGCCTAAGTTAGTTAAAATGTGTGTTAGGAATTCAAAGTACTGAGGTATTTTAAAAGATGTATAATGATTGTGCTAAAAGACATAGGAAAAAACCTAAAATGCTAGGGAAAAAAAAACCAAAAACAGAATGCAGCCAGGCTCCATGGTGCACTCCACTAATTCCCACAAATCAGGAGGCTGAGGCAGGAGGATTAAATTGACACAATAATGTATGACTGTGTTTACAAATTCACTTGACATTTCCTCTGAATAAGAGCAGATTTTGTGAGTGTAAATTATCTTGATTTGATTGCTAAAGTTTTCCTCTGTGACAGTATTTGACATAGGTTCTGTGACATATTTGATGAATCTTTAATAAATATAGACAAGAAGTATTTATGCAAATATATTGAATCATATTTAAGCATTCAAAGATGCATTCATAAAATTATACATTTTATGAAGGATCCATGGAAATAATGTGGTAAATCTCGAACATTACTAAATAAAATGACTCAGATTTTTTTAAATTCATTTTTATTATACAGAAATAGGATACATGTTGCTTCTGTTTGTACATGGAGTTATGGCATACCATTTGTGTAATCATACATTTACATAGGGTAAAGCTGTTTGATTCATTCTGTTATTTTTTCCTTCCCCCCAACCCCTCCCACCACTCTTATACCTCTTTCCTCCATTCTTGCTCCCTTCCCACCCCCCATTATGTGTCATCATCCACTTATCAGCAAGATGATTCATCCTTCAGTTTTTTGAGATTGGCTTATCTCACTTAGTATGATATTCTCCAATTTCATCCATTTGCCTGCAAATGCCATAATTGTATTATTATTTATACCTGAGTAATATGCCATTGTTTATATATATATATATATATATATATATATATATATATATATACATACCACAGTTTCTTTATCCATTCATCAATTAAGGACATCTAGGTTGGTTCCACAATCTGGTTATTGTGAATTGAGCAGCTATTAACATTGATGTGACTGTATCTCTGTAGTATGCTGATTTTAAGTCCTTTGGGTATAAGCCGAGAGTTGGGGTAGATGGGTCAAATGGTAGGCCCATTCCAAGTTTTCTAAGGAATCACCACACTGCTTTCCAGAGTGGCTCCACTAATTCCCAATCCCACCAGCAATGTATGAGTGTACCTTTTTCCCCACATCTTCACCAACATCTATTGTTGTTTGTATTCTTGATAATCGCCATTCTAATTGGGGTTAGATGGTATCTTAGGGTAGTTTTGATTTGCATTTCTCTTATTACTAGAGATGTTGAACATTTTTTTATATATTCGTTGATTGCTTGTGGATCTTCTTTTGTGAAGTGTCTGTTCATTTCCTTAGCCCATTTGTTGATTGGATTATTTGTAATCTTGGTGTAGAGTTTTTGAGTTCTTTACATAATCTGGAAATTAGTGCTCTATCTGAGGTATGAGTAGCAAAGATTTTCTCCCACTGTGTAGGTTCTCTCTTCACATTGCTGATACTTTCCTTTGCTGAGAGAAAGGTTTTTAGTTTGATTCTATCCCAATTGTTGATTCTTGCTTTTATTTCTTGTGCTATGGAAGTCCTGTTAAGGAAGTCTGATCCTAAGCCGACATTTTGAAGATTTGGACCTACATTTTCTTCTATAAGATGCAGGGTCTCTGGTCTGATTCCGAGGTCCATGGTCCATTTTGAGTTGATTTTTGTGCAGGGTGAGAGATAGGGGTTTATTTTCCTTCTGCTGCATATGGATTTCCAGTTTTCCCAGCACCATTTGTTGAAGAGGATACCTTTTCTCCATTGCATATTTTTGCCAATTTTGTCTACTGTGAGAAAATTGTATTTATTTGGGTTTGTGTCCATGTCCTCCATTCTGTATCCTGTCTATTTTGGTACCAATATCATGCCATTTTTTGTTAGTATTGCTTTGTAGTATAGTTGAAGTTCTGGTACTGTGATACCCCCTGCTTTCTTCTTCCTGCTAAGGATTGCTTTAGCTATTCTGGGTTTCTTATTCTTGCAGATGAATTTCACGATTGCTTGCTCTATTTCTGCAAGGTACATCATTGGGATTTTAATTCGAATTGCATTGAATCTGTATAGCACTTTTGGTAGTATGGACATATTGAACAATATTAGTTCTGCCTATCCAAGAACATGGGAGATCTTTCCATTTTCTAAGGTCTTCCTCAATTACTTTCTTCAATGTTTTGTAGATTTCCTTGTAGAGATCTTTTACCTCTTTGGTTAGATTGATTCCCAAGTATTTCATAATTTTTGAGGTATTGCAAATGGAGATATTTCCTTATTTCCCTTTCAGATGTTTTATCACTTGTGTATAAAAATGCTTTAGATTTATGCATGTTAATTTTATAGCCTGCTATTTTGCTGAATTCATTGATGATGTCTAGAAGTTTTCTGGAGGAGTTTTTTGGATCCTCTAATATAGAAGCATGTAATCAGCATACAGTAACAGCTTAAGTTCCTTTTTCCTATTTGTATAATTTTAATTACTTTAGTCACTCCTCTAATTGCTCTGCTAGAGAGTTTCAAGGACAATGTTGAATAGAAATAGTGAAAGAGGACTTCCCTGTCTTGTTCCCATTTTTAAAGGAAAAACTTTCGGTTTTTCTACATTAAGAATGATGTTGCCCATGGTCTTAGCACAAATAGCCTTTACAATGTTCAGGTATGTTACTACTATCCCTATTTTTTCTAGTGTTTTGAGCATGAAGGGGTGTTGTATTTTGTCGAATGCTTTTTCTCTGTCAATTGAAATAACCATATGATTCTTATCCATAAGTCTTTTGATATGATGGATTACGATTATTGATTTATGGAGGTTAAACCATCCTTGCATTCGAAGGATGATCCCCACTTGATCGTGGTGCACAATTTTCTTAATATGTTTTTGGATACTGGTTGCCAATATTTTGTTAAGTATCTTTGCATCTATATTTATCAAGGATATGGGCCTAAAATTTTCTTTCCTTGATGTGTCTTTTCCTGGTTTGGGTATGAGGGTGATATTAGCTTCATAGAATGAATTTAGTAGGGTCCCCTCTTTTTGTATTTCCTTGAATACTTTGAGAAGTATTGGAATGAGTTCTTATTTGAAGGTCTTGTAGAACTTGGCTGAGAATCTGTCTGGTCCTGGGCTTTTCTTGGATGGTAGGTGTTTAATGCCTTCATCTATTTCATTGCTTGATATTGATCTGTTTAAATTGTGTATGTCCTCCTGGTTCAGTTTGGGAGGAGCATATGTCTCTAGAAATTTGTCGATGTCTTTGGTAGATTCTATTATGTTGGAATACAGATTTTCAAAGTTGCTTCTCATTATGTTATGTATCTCGGTGGTTTCTGTTGTGATATTTCCTTTTTCATCATGAATTTTAGTAATTTGAGTTTTCTCTCTCCTTCTCTCTTTGTGTTGCTATGGATTTGTCTATTTTGTTTATTTTTTCAAAGAACCAACTCTTTGTTTTGTCAATTTTTTGAATTATTTCTTTTCTTTCAATTTCATTGATTTCAGCTCTAATTTTAATTATTTCCTGTCTTCTACTACTTTGCTGTTATTCTAGTCTTCTTATTCTAGTGCTTTGAGATGTAATGTTAGGTCATTTAGTTGTTGACTTTTCATTCTTTTCTGGAATGCACTCCATGCAATGAATTTTCCTCTTAGTACTACTTTCATAGTGTTCCAGAGATTTTGGTATGTTGTATCGTCATTTCTCATTGATCTCTAAGAACTTATTTATCTCCTCCCTGATGTTTTCTGTTATCCATGTTTTATTCAATAGCATATTATTTAGTCTCCAGGTGTTGGAGTAATTTCTGTTTTTTATTTGGTGATTGATTTCTACTCTCAGTACATTATGATCTGATAGACCACAGGGCTCTATTTTTTACATTTCCTAAGGACTGCTTTGTGGCATAACATATGGTCTATTTTCAAGATATTTCAATGTGCTGCTGAGAAGAAAGTGAATCCGCACATTGATGGATGGAATATTCTATATATGTCTACTAAATCTAGGTTATTGATTGTGTTATTGAGTTCTATGGTTCTTTTTTTGGTTTTTGTTTGGAAGATCTATATAGAGGTGACAGTGTTGTGTTAAAGTCACCCAGAATTATTATGTTGTGGTCTATTTGATTCCTGAATTTGAGAAGGATTTGTTTGATGTACAGGGATGCACCATTGTTTGGGGCATAAGTATTTCTATTGTTATGTCTTCCTGATTTATGGTTCCCTTAAGCAGTACGAAATGTCCTTCTTTATCCCTTTTGACTAACATTCGCTTGAAGTCCACTTTATCTGATATAAGAATGGAATCCCCGCTTTTTTACTGAGTCCATGTGTGTGGTAGGTTTTTTCCCATCCTTTCACCTTTAGTCTGTGGATGTCTTTTTCTATGAGATGAGTCTCTTTCAGGAAGCATATTGTTGGGTATATCTTTTTAATCCATTCTTCCAGTCTATATCTTTTGATTGATGAATTTAAGCCATTAACATTCAGGGTTATTATTGAGATATCATTTGTATTACCAGTCATTTGGACATATTTTTGGTTTTTAAATTGGCTTGGTTTCTCCTTTGAGTGGTTTTCTCTAAGGTACTTCCTCCCTTTCCTGACGTACACTGTTGTTTTTCACTTCCTCCTCGTGGAATATTTTGTTGAGAACATTCTGTAGCTCAGGCTTTCTATTTGTAAATTCTTTAACTTTTGTTGATCATGGAAATATTTTATTTCATCTTCAAATCTGAAGGTTAGTTTTGCTGGGTATAGGATTCTTGATTGGCAATATGTTCTTTCAGAGCTTGAAATATGTTGTTACATGCCCTTCTAGCTTTTAGAGTCTGGGTTGAGAAGACCAATACAGCTGCTATCCGTATTGGTCTCCCCCTATATGAAATCTGATGCTTTTCTCTCACGGTCTTCAAAATCCTATATTTATTTTTAATGTTAGGCATTTTCATTATAATGTGCCTTGTTGTGTATCTGTTGTGATTCTGTGCATTTGGTGTTCTGTAAGCCTCTTGTATTTGATTTTCCATTTCATTCTTCAGGTTTGGGAAGTTTTCTGTTATTGTTTCATTGAATAGGTTTTTCATTCCTTTGGTTTGTAACTCTGTGCCTTCCTCCATCCCAATAGTTCTTAAATTTGTTCTTTTCATGATGTCCCATAGTTCTTAGAGATTCTGTTGTGATTTCTTACCATCATCTCTGTTTGGGCAACTTTATTTTCAAGATTAAATATTTTGTCTTCATTGTCTGAAGTTCTGTCTCCCAAGTGGTCTAGTCTTTTGGTGATATTTTCCATTGAGTTTTTTTATTTGGTTTATTGTTTCCTTCATTTCAAGGATTTCTGTTTGGTTTCTTTTTGAGAATCTCTATCTCTTTGTTGAAATGATCTTTTGCTTCCTGCAGTTGCTCTTTCAACTGCTTATTTGTATTATTATTCATTGCCTGCACTTGCTCTCTTATCTCATCCTTTGCTTAATGAATCATCTTAATCATGTATAATCTGAAGTCCTTTTCTGGCATTTCTTCTACCATACTGTCATTGGATGATGAATGGATAAAGAAAATGTGGTACATATATACAATGGAATATTACTCAGCTTGGATTCTACTAATATAGAATCTAGATTTGTCTGGATCAGGAGAGTTGAGAGTGACGATGAGCAGGTTCCCTAACAAGGTACTCAGCTAGGCCAGTAGCAATACCATAAAATAGAGGAAACTCAGTTTCCAGCCATCAGGAGAGCCCAAGAAGAGAAATTCAGTTACCATAGTTGAATTGACCATGTATTGGAAATTCTGGTTGTCTAGGAAGATAAATTGATAAGAGAGAGGAAAGAAAGCATGATTAATGTCTTTCCTTATGTATTCTTGTCCAATGCAGTTGCTTGTATTTTGTATTTACTTTTCATGCAGAAGAAAGATCGCTCTTGGTTTTCTGATTGCTTACGTGTTTCTAAGCAGAATGAAACTCCAGTGGAGATGTGCAGGTCTGCGTCCCTTGTCCCCAGGCATGACCTGCAGGCCAGGTCCTCAGCTCCTCCATCATGCCTCCATTGACCTCCAGAGGCTGTCATGCAGAGCACATTCAGTGGTCGCTCACCTCCTCTCCTACAGTACCCCTGGTCTGAAGGTGCATACTTCAATGCTCTGTAATTTAGTTACCTTCATTCTCTTCTGTTAATCACAAATGAAAGAATGTTTTATCACTCTCTCCAGTGTTAGTAATGTTTTTACTCACTGATTTTACTCTATGACATTTGACTGTTTTTTATCTCAGATAATTTTCCTTATTCATGTTGACACCTTTCCTCATATTCTCAATGTCATCATGATCTTCTTAAAGGAATTTTGACTCTATATCATGAAACTAAGGTTGTGTTCATAAGTGCAACTCTTACAAAGCAGCTCAGACCACCTCAATCTCTCAAAACCTACATCATCATTTCCTCTGCTCTCTGCAAACCAGGGTCTCCTCTGGACCTTGCCATGTTAATCACACCCTATCTTTGAAGAGTGATCTTCTTCCTTAGTCTTTCTGGGTTCCTCTGAAAATGTGTTTGCCACACATGGCTGGGATTGGTGGCCCTACTCAGGCAAGTTGCTTTTAATTTCACACTCATGTTGAAGTTCAAGGGGTCACATCCAGTCTGCCTGTCATCTGTGTCTGGTCCCCATCTCAGTTCCTTCCTGACACAAACCTGAAGCTCACTCCTGAGTGACCTCCTCTTCAGAGCTGACAGACATGCCTTTTTCTACTAGAGAAATGATGAGAATGCACTGGACCTGAGAGGTGGCTCAAATGCACTTCTCCTCTGAAAACTTATTTGTAATTTCTAATTCTTTCTTCCACTTCTGTATTTTGTTTAAATATTGACATATGATACTAAATTGCAGCTAATATGTGTGTTTATCATCCCCATAACACTGGTGCACATCTTTGAATTTTTGACCATGTGATATTCATAATTTTACATGCTTAGTATCAATTACCTGACTTTCTGCAGAGTAATTAATAAATAAAAATATTGTAACATTATTGACTACTAATGTGGAATGACTTTATTCTACTAATTTACAAATGGATAGCCCCCCAATAGGCTGTGGACTTTCTTCTGTTCTGTAACAGATACAATACACACTCTTGAAATAATAAAAGAGGATACTCTTCCCCCCATGCCTTTGCAGGGTAAGATCTAAAACAGTAATTCTAAAACAGTAAGATCTAAAACATTACTGATGACACAGATATGGCCAAGCTATTCCAGAGACTGGGTTTAGGGAAACAAGAAAATTATTGGAATTTTACATAATTTTATTACTCTCGAGGGAAAATATGATAATAGACTATAGGAAAATGCAAATAAATACAAAAAATTCAGATGGTGATGAGTGTTGTGATGAATTAATATGAACATGGGTCAGGCTTCTATCCTTTGCTGTGAATTGCAGGACTATAGGAGAGGTTTGTTTTCTTCTTTTCTTCTTTGTATGAAATCTATGATGGAAAAGCCGAACATGTGTTTAAAATCCAGGAGGTGAATTGACTCATGGAGCCATTTCCTTCATGGTTTATCACTATACACTCTACTTTGTGTTCATTTCTCCAACAGAACTTAGTGCATTCCCCACTAAGTAGTTTGAGTTATATGAACTTAATTGTTTTGTTGTTGTTGTTGTTATTTATGTGATTTAACTGTAGTTTTAGAAATTTTCTGAATTTGACTTTGTCTCTTCTTTCTTTAGTCTCAGAGGATATCTGGGATCATGGAGCACTGATACATCCTCATGTGTAACAGGGGAAAAACAATAATAGGAACCACCCCCTAATTTCTACAGACAGCCTCAGTCAATCTCAGTAGGCTTCAAACATCGTTTCATCAGGAAGACAGATTGAAAAAAAAATCAAAGCATGCTTTATTTTAGATAATCTGTTGCACAATAATTTTAGTGTTATTCAGAACATTATTATTATTTAAGTGCAGATAAATGCCTATCAAATGATTCCCTTCTACAAACAATTAGATAAAGAGAAAATAAAATAGAAGGTGGAATTGAAAGGTAGAGAAATTCTTCTGAAGAGAGGCAATCAGGTCTTAATGCCAGAAACATGAAGAGTGAATGCCCAAGAGTTTCCACTAAAAGTGGGAAAAACTGGGAGTTTCACTTGTATTGCTTCAGACAGTGCTAAAAATAAGAAAAACAAATGATAAATAGGCCATTTAAAAACTGCAAAGGATAATTTGGGTTGCAAGGTGCAGGGAACAATCATTTTATAATTACGTTTTTTTATTTTAAAATTATTAATTACTACGATTAATAAATCTTTGACAAATATTAAGGTGATATTTATAGCTTCTGAAATTCATATTATGCTTCCAGATTTTTATAATTTTAGTTTTTGTATGGTTACCACTGGAAAGAGACTTTTTCATAGTCATACCTCATATATTGGTAGCAAAAAATGTAAAATTAGTTGAAAAAGAAAACATAATTTTTATCAATACAACAAGATGAGGTGGATGAATTCAAAATAATGAAAATTGTATGCAATGTTGAATTTTTTTTCCTACAGTAACTGATACATTTTAAGGAATATTATTTATATAAATACTTTGGTATTTACCTACCTAATTTCTATCATGAATTTTCCATGTTATACTTTTTGCTTTAAAATGAATGTATTTATTTGTCTTCTCTGGAATTTCTGGTAGACTATTCTGTGAATTTTCTGAGTATATTATAAGTAAGAGTAAGTTAAAGAAGAGAATTGTAAACCAACCAGAAGCCACCTGAGGAACTCTCACACACTTTATTTGCATGCACCCTGCAGACATCCCCCAAGGTCTTTCTATTCCTATTGCAAACTTGAAAATCATAGAAAATGACATATGCAGTTTTAAGGATTCTCTGTACTTGCTGTGTTCTTCACAGAATTAACCATTTTTTTTTTTTCTGGACTATCTGACCCTTGGATGAGATTGCAATTGCCTGAGAAGAATAAAAATGAGTCTCAGATATGTTTGAACTCTAACTGCCAAGTACTCACTCCTGAGTGTTGTCCAATCTCCAAGTGGTAGCAGAACAGAGTCTCTCCTTGGCTTCTCCCTTCAACTGTGTCTGCACCACGGTGGATCTGTCCTGCCAGCACAGTGCCATGTGGGATGTAGGGAGCTCAGTGGCCTCTGTTTTACATTAACCTGGTGCTTTGCCAGTGGAGTAGGAGCCCAGGATCTTAGAGATCAGCCTGCAGAGACAGCAGGAGGCCTGAGCACAGCACCAGGCAGCAGAACCTCCAGAGCCCAGGAGAGAGGACCTGGCCATGTGCCAGCATGGGCAATGGAAGACACAGAGGGAACGCCTGTGCTGGACATTGCCCTAATTGTAACTGAGAAACTAATGACACTGTGGATAGACTGATGGTGCTCACACTGTATTCCCATCTCTGTTCTCCTCCTCAGTGTGAGTTATGGGTGTTTAGGGGGATTGGTTAACATTAATGGAGATGGAAACTCTCAGTCACTCATCAACCTGTAAGTGAGAATCCTCTAACACTCTCTGTAGTTCAGTGGCAAAATTTTTTATCATTCAGATGGAATTCACATGATATAAAATTAATCTTTGTAAGCATTAATGATATCAATTCAGTGTTATTTACCATATTTTCAAAATTGTATAACTTCAAACTACATCTTGTTCCTAAACAGCTCCATTACTTCAGATGAACCATCTAATCAATTATACACTTTGTCTCTATTATTCCTAATTACAGTCACTGGAAATGAGTATGTACTTTGGTTATCTGAATTCAATATTTGTTAAATTTTATATAAATAAAATCATTCATTATGTGATCCTTATTCTGGTTTAACTAAGCCTAATATTTTCACTACTATTCCACCTGGTAGCTTGTACCTTTAGTTCATTCCATAAGAATGAATGAGTATTCATTATATGTATATGCTGGAAACATATTCCTCTACACATTCATTTTTGCACATATTTTTCTTTATACTGTTAATATAATGAGACTGATATATTGGTATTCATATATTTTACCAACTTTGACTTCTCTGGTATACAATTAAAACTCTGTATGACTATGTTTAATAATTATGTCCATAAACAACTCAGATGAAGAAAAACTTATTTTGACTCATGAGTTCATAGTTTTATTCTGTCATTGGCCAGTTCCATGGATTTGTGCCCATGGTGTGGGTATACTGAAGAAGGACACAGCAGAGGGAAGTTGTTCAGCATGTGACTTTCAGGAAGCAAAGATCAGGAAGGGGAAATGGGTTGCAAAGAAGAGGAATGCTTGCAATCCAAGAGCCATCTTGGGACTGCAGAGTGTCAGAGCCTATGGAAACTGAAACCCAGATTTGTGAGGTACTGCAAACCTTCAGGGACACTCTAATTCTACAGGATAGAAACTGTACTGCTTCAGATCCCTATGGCTAGACGGGAAGACACACAAACAAAATGGAAAAAAAAAAGAAAAAGAGGGGGGAATAAAGCACTCAAACAAACCAGGATGCTCCAATTATAGACTCTATTGACAGCACAGTAGAAGAATGTAAGAGGAGTTCAGAATTTACTTAGTAAAAACTCTCCATGACTTTAAGGAGGATATAAAGAGTGAAATCAGAGCTATGTTTCAGAAGATGGAAGATAACTTAAATAAAGAGATGAAGATCCTGAAAAGAAATCTTTGAAATGAAGGAATCAATAAACCAAAATAAAATTCAATGGAAAGTAGCACCAACAAGGACACTATTTGTAAGACAGAGCCTCAGGCAATGAAGACAAAATATAAAACTTAAAAATTAATCTGACCACACAGAGGAGATGATAATTGTGTGATGTTTCCTCACCCAGGCACAATGCCTGGAAAGTAGATGCTAAATCCAATGGAGTGGAGCTACTGTGACTACTTCTGGGCTGATAAGAAAAACACCCAGGCAATGGCACTGAGGCTGGGTTTCAACTGATGCTCCATAAGCAACTGAAAGGTGAACAAATGCAGTAAGAAATGTCTTAGTTTGTCTGAGAGAGGATAAAGATTGAAGAAGAGTATGCAAAGAATTCGGATAAACTCTCTCAGAATTCTTTGACAGCACAGGAGGAAGACTCCCTGGGTAAAGCATGGGTTCAGGTGAAGAAGAGTCTGACAGATGAAGAAGAAGTTCATCTCAAGTTCTCCACCAACCTTCACAGCAAGGTAGAAAAACCCCTAATAAACTTTCATGAGAACTTCAAGAAAGACATGAAAAAGTGTGACCACCATATCTCTGACCTCCACAAGCAACTCGCCAGCTGCTATGCATTTGTGGAGAAGGCCCAGAAAGCCCTCGCAGTGTGGCAGAGAGACCTGGAGATGAAGACCCAGCAGCTGGAGATCAAGCTGAGCAACAAGAAGGAGGAGGACATGCACAGCAGAAGCCCACACAGACTGGTGATGACCTCCTGTTCTGTGTGGACTTCTACAAGCAGGCCCAGTTCAAGTGGTTTGAAGAGATGGTGACCACCAAGAGCTGGAGTGGTTGGAAGTAGAGAGGGTGGAGATTATCTGGCAACATTTGTACCAGTACACATAGCTACAACACAAGACGAATATGTTCAACCAAAGCAGAGTTGAGCCTGCTTTGAAAACTGCTTGGAAAACTGTTTTGAAAAGTGAACCTGGTGAAACACAGAGAGTTGTGGTTCAGAGAGCACAAAATGGGCAACATTCACCTTGTGGACAGTGAGATATACACATGCCTGTGTCTCCCCAAGGGTCCTGTAAGGAGAGTAGCAGAGTGTCCCACAGAGAGGAGATGGTGTCTACTGCTTGGTGAAATGTGCTCCCACCCACTCTGCTGTCCCCTGAGGAGAGAGCAGGTTATTCCAGACGGTTTACCTGGAAGGCTCACATGGGCAGTCCCAAATATTCCCAGACCAAAAAGAAAGACCTGCAACCCTGCCCTTGTTTTCATGACTGAAGCCCCTCAAACTCCATGCCATGGTTGTTTCTCTGAGAACAAACTGTGTCTGGAAATTTGTGGTCCCTACTGAGTTCCATAGGGGTGGCCCTCACACATTTATGCCCTTGGATGCCCCAAGGTCCATCCTCCAAATGGTCACTTTATCTTCTTAGGGACTTTGACAGATCAGGGGAGGGCTACCTATGCCTCCAAGTCAATGTCAGAATTGGAATCATTCATAGAAGGCACCATCAACTCCGTCTGCACCTAGAATACTTCATAGTATTCATTTTTCTCATTGCATTATTGAAACCAAAATCTAGCTTTTCTTGTCCACTTTTTATCCCCATGAATCTTGGGAAGGCCTGCTTTCTGTATTTCTAGATCAACCCTGCCAGGAGAGTTCAGGATGGAGCTCCTTCATTCGGCAAATTAGCCCCAAGTTGGAGCATTGAATCATGGTTTCTATCACACCAAACATCATTACTGAAGTCTCTGGAAATTCCAATCCATCCATTCCTCAGCTGCTTTCTCAAGGAAGTCCCCACCCTGCACCCCTGCCCAGTCTCACTAGAGGGAGTTTTCCAAGTTCTCAGCCAGCAAGTCCTCCTTCAGCTCTGTGCATGTCCAAAGGATTTGAGGGATGGAGATGAATCAACTCACCTCAGAAACCAGATGGGGTATGCCTGCCATGGTATCCTGTCCATCACTGGGCTACCCTGAATAGCAGTCTCCCAGGCTACCCACCATGGCTTAATGGGGCTGGGTCAGTCCCACATGTGAGAGAGGTTAGGGCACGTCCCCTTTGTCATTCCACATATGGCTCCATCTGCATATGCATGATAAGGTTTGTGCTGCTGTCACTTGCATGGGCACTCCAGACTTTCATGGCCTTAGGAGTTCTTTGCTATCTAGACTTGCCCTTCCCCTGTGCTTCCAGCTACTCTGTACTTCCAAGAGCCCTATGCCAAGTCCTCACATGGTGCCAGCACCTCCTTTTCCTCTGTTCATCTTCCTTGGGGAAGCCTGGGCAAGGTGTGATTCAGGAAGCTTTTCAAAACTTCCACTGGGTTCAGTCCATCACTTCCTTTCTGTACTACAGCAAACATGCTCTCCACCACATTAACCAGAGAAATAACCTGAGAGGACTAGGAGAAAAAAATTGACATAGCTAATAAGGAAAATGTTACACCCAGAAACCCATGCTATGAGTGTCCATATTTCTTCATCTTTATATCAATGTCTTTGGATTGACCCTTACATGTCCCATGGGTACAAAGTTCTATGAGAACAATTCACTGATCGTTCCATCACTTTTACAATCTAATAATGGAAAACATTAATCTTGACACTCACAGCATCTCTTCCATTAAATTGGAATTGCTTTCTAATAGTTTATATTAGAAAGATGTTCAATATACTAAAGGAAACCAGAAAAAAAAAAGTATATGAATTATTCCAGGGCTTAACCTCTGTGGCCACCTTCTCTAGCAATGCCTCCACCTACAAAAATCTACCACACAGTCAAGTCATTAAAACCAGGATGAACTGGTTAGGTTGTAACTCACACAATCCAATCATATAACTTTGAAAATTTATGTGTCAACAGAGGGACTACTGGGAAATACCTCACATTTCATCCATAACTTTCACTGCTGGTCCCCCAAGTCCCATGTCCATTTAACAATACAAAATTAATTTAGTCCATCTCCAGGTGTCACTTAGTTATAACAATTCCAGCATTTCAAAAGTACAAGTCCAAAATATAAAAATAAAACTGAAAATGAATATAAACTCTTGACTTTCACTCACTTGAAAAATCAAAAGCAAGTTACATACATCAATATCCACTGGAAAACAGTAAACCTTCAAATTACAAGAGGAAATACTAGGAGCATAGAAAAAAATGGATGAGGCCTGAGGAATACCAAAATCAACTGAGCAAACAGGTCACACAAGTCCACCTGTAAGTCACCATAAGTCATCCATGACCCTTAACTGCATGTGCTATTTCCAGATAGCTTGATAATTCCCGTCCTTTTGGCCTTGCCAGTTATAGAGCAAAGGTTTTGTTTTTCTTTGCCTCTCTCTGCAGCCAGCAGCTTTACTTGGCAGAGTCTATGCTACTTCCATGTGTTAATTCCCAGAGATTCCACTCTAACTTGGCACACTTTCAGAGTTTCATATTTCACCCTGTCAGTGGAAACCTGCAGAGGCTTAGAAATTGTTACAGTTTGCTTGGTCTCCCGGGCCTTTCTTTGAAATGAAGGTGGGAGCCTCCATGAACCTTTAAGTTGAGGACCCTGCAATCTTGTAGAGCCAAAACAACATAGATGTCTGTTGCCAGCTCACTATACTGATATCCCTGAAATTATTGCCATGGTTATATCTGAATATCTTTCTTGCTGAGAATGGTAAAAACACTTTCTGGGACACTGTGCAAGCAGGGTGCCCACAAGACACTTCCTAAGTGAATTTTCCCTTTTTCATCATTGAATGTGTGTGGGCTTGAAATTCCTTAGATTTGCTCAGCTTCTTTCCATTTGTCTCTGTGTGACATATTTAGCATGTCTTTAGGGGCTGAAATCTCCTTATAACCATAACTTCCTTTGGACAAGTTTTTAAAATGATTCCCTTAAAATTCTGTACAATATGGTTTTTAACTCTTCTAACAAAAATAACTGCTTTCTTAAAATGCTGTATGTCTATGATATTGATATCAATATTTTAAAGACTTTATGAAACTTGGACTAGTTTGATGGTTCTGGCTTTATGTTGTTAGTCATAAATATGACCATAAAATGGTCCATAGATTATGTGCAATATTGTCCTTTTGAGGTTAAACTCTGATCAAATTTCTAACTACAGGCTGCTCCAAGGCTTTTGTCTTCTGCAGTTTTGATTCTATAAAGTACTGACAAACATAATCATGAAATAGACTCTAACAAAGACTCCTAAATACAATCCCCTTATAATGTTAGATCAATTATTCAGAGAAGATTTTTTTGCAATAGATAATTTTTCCTTAATTGATATTACTAAAATCACTTTCCTGTTTTGAGAATAGAAAACAAACTAAATGTTTCTGTTAAATTCTGAAGAAGTTCATACCACACCAAAATACCCCCAGAGTTTTCCATTTTTTGACACAAGATGTGAGATATTTTGAAGTTCATGTATCATTATTTTTTTTCATTTCCTGTGTCACCATGTCTTTCAGTTTAAAACATAAGTTAAACATCCAAAATCTATGTCAAAATGAATACATATCATTAGGGTTGGTGCTTGCAATTTAATTTCTTTCAAAATTCATACATTAGTAACATAATCAATTTACCTGCCTAACCACTTAAAAATTAGTGATACAAGTCACTTATTGTGATTCAGAAAGCTATATATTTGGAGGAAATGCATATAACGTTTGAGTTTGTGGAATTCACCTGGGGTTCTCTGAGGTCCTTCTGCTCTAGCAGTGAGAAACAGAAGCCATTGGACAGAACTTGTGGATGGAGCTCGTGTTGTGATCGGATCCTGTTACAGGAAGGCAAGGCTTCTGGCATCAGCCAGTGCTGGGGTACTCACTCATTTTTATTTCTTCTATGCCCACTTTAAGAAATGCCTCTATTAATATATCACATAGGTTTGGTTTTTTGTATTTTCCTAGGTAATAAATACATTTATGTTTTTCTCCAATTGTTTTCTATCAGTATAAGGGTGAAAAAAAATTGTTTCTCAAAATTTGGAATTTGGTGTATTGATTGTGATATGACATAAATATTTTTTCTCATTTTTGAAATAAGTATTCCCATCCAACTTGAAATTGAGAATATGTCAGTTATGATTAATATTTGGCAAAGCATATCCTATTGAGGAATCTAGAATATTTGGAGAGATATAAGTTGTTTGAAATGAAAGATAGCCACAAGTGAGTCATGGTGGCACATGCCTGCAATCCCAGTGCATCAGGAGTTGATACAGGAGGATGGGAGGTATGAAGCCAGTATCAGCAATAGAGTGAGGCCCTAAGCCACTTAGCAATACCCTGTCTCTATATTAAACAGAACAAAGTCTGGGAATATGCCCCTGTGTTCAATTGCTGTGTAAGGAAACAAAGATAGTCTGTCTCAAGATTTAGGTAAAGTGTAAAGGTAGATATTTACTTTATGAATTCCAGTAATCTGAGAGTAATTTAAGATTTGACTTGGTAAAACACTGAAGCCAATTACAGTACATCTTTTCCTAATTATCAGACATTACACATTAGCATAGATTTTACAGAATTTAAATGAGTGGAATGAAGACCACCCTTAAGCCAACCTGCAGCTCAGCTTCTGAGATTGTTCAACCACACTAGGTGACTCATGGACATAACAAAAAAGACTGGCATTTCTCACAGGTATGGGTGTCAGGGATCTCTTCTCTCATTTATTGTCAGGATGGTGGGATAACAATGGCCCTGTGTTTATTTCATGAACAAAGTATATCTTTTTCATGTTCAGGTGAAGATGGACAGAATTATACTGGTGATTTTATCACATTTTTGGATATATTTTCTTTAGGGTTTCATTTTAGAATATTTCAAATGTAGTTAATTGACAAAATTATGTATTGTAGTTCTTAAATATTGTTTGACAATGCTCTGAATAAGAACAAGTTCTGTGAGTGTAAGTATCTCCAGATTTGATGTGTAAAATTTTCCTGTATGACCATATTTAAATATAGGTGCTGCAAAATATTCAATGAATCTTCAATATATGTAAACACAAATAAATTCAGCAAATATTTTGAATTATATATACTCATTAAAAGATGAATTGAGTCATGCATGGTGGTGCATGCCTGTAATTCCAGTGACTTAGGAGACTGAGGCAGCAAAATTTTGAGTTCAAAAGCCACCTGATTAACAGTGAGGCAATAAGTATGTCAGTGAAATCCTGTCTCCAAATAAAATGAAAAATAGGACTGGGATGTGGCTCAGTGTATGGTTGCCCCGATTTCATTCCAGGTACCCACCCACCAAAAACAAGATGCACTAAAAAAAATTACACATTTTATGAAGGATCCATGGAAATTATGTGGTAATCCCATATATTTATTTTATACAAAAACACACATACTAACAAGGTGATGCTTCATGCAGCTATTTTACTGATAGGACCAGAAGATCTGACCAGATAAATTAAAGAGCAGGAATGTTTGTTTGAAGGCTCACAGATTCAGAGGTCTTCATCCATAGAAGGCTTTCCCCATTCCTCAGGGCTCAAGGTGAGGCTGAATATCATGCTGGAAGAAGGTGGTGGAGGAAAGGAGCTTACATCACGGTGATCAGAAAGCAGAAAGTCTCCACTTTCCAGATACAAATATATACCACAATGTCACAACCCAATTTTCACCTCTTCCAGTCACACCTCACTCAGTTAATCCCCCAAGGGGATTAAATCACTGATTGGGTTGAGAATATTACAACCAAATAATTTCTCCTCTGAACCTCCTTGTATTGTCTCACACGTGGGCTTCTGGGGGACATGTCATACCCAAATGAAAATGACTGATAGTAGAGTAGGCAGTGTAACTTGTAAAGACCTGAAGTGCAGAACATTGTATACAATTATGAACTTCAATCAGTAAAAATAGGATAATGCTGAAATGCATCTTTACTTATTCCTGAGAAAAACTGTCTTCCCAACACTCTCATCACTGCTTCCTTTACCTGATTTTTCCTGAGACTATAGATGAGAGGATTTAAGAAAGGAGGAACCATGCTATAACAGGCAGAGAGAATGAAGTCCTGGAGTTTGACAGAGTTTGTCAAAGGCCTCAGATACAAACCTGTGCCGGAGCTGAGGAAGATGGACACCATGAGGATGTGAGGGGTGCAGGTGGAAAAGGCCTTTACTGAGGCTGTGGTGGGAGATTTCAACACAGTAGAAAATATGTGAATATATGACATGATTATTAAACCAAAGCAGCCCCCACCAATCATTATAATAGAGACTAGAATAAGGATCATGTTTCTGGTAGTGTCTGAGAAAGAGAGCCTCAGTAGAGAGGGGACATCACAGAAGAACTGATGGGCCACATTTCAGTGTCAGAAGAACAACTGGAATGTGTTTCCAGTGTGCACACCTGCATACACCAGGCCACTGAGCAGAGAAGCCAGGGTCATGTGAACACAAAAGTGAGTGTTCATGATGGTAGGGTACCTGTGGGGCTGGCAGTTGGCCTCATAGTGGACCCAGGACATGATGGAGTGAAAAGAAGTTCAACACATGCACAAAAAGACCAAGAAGATCTGGGCTTCACAGCCACTGACTGAAATGGCCCTGATGCCAGTGATGGAGTTGACACATTGGGGACAGTGATGGAAATGAAGTACATGTCCAAGATGGAAAAGTTCTGAGGAAGAAGTACATGGGCATGTGCACGTTCTGATCAGCAGTGGTGACAGTGACGATAAGCAGGTTCCCTAACAAGGTACCAAGCTAGGTCACTGTGAATAACATGAAATAGAGGAGACTCATATTCCAGTCATCAGGAGAGCCCAGGAGGAGAAATTCTGTTACCATGGTGGAATTTGCCACTTACAGGACATTCTCTCTGATTGGGAAGATAAAGAGATAAAAGGAAGCAAAAAACATGATTAATACAATTACTGTACATATTCATGTCCAAGGTGTTTCCATGGAAAGGAAAGGAAAGGTCCCCCCTGATTTTCTCATATGTTTAATTTTTTTTTTTTGGCTTAGTTGCTTTTCCTATCAGGGCTTTCATAAACATGAGTCAAATGTACATTCTCTTAATTGCCACTCTCTATGCAGATCCACCTTGCAGTCATCAACCTATTCCCATCTCTGTGATATGAAAAACCATAGGACATGTAGAAAAAGTTCTGCAAATACATCAGAGTAGGACTCATTCTGGTTTAAGTAAATGAGAAGAAAAGAAAAACATTCATGGAACATGATTCACCTTTAAAAAATAATGCAGAATATATGACTTTCTTCCAGGAAAGTCTTGAAAACTCCAAGGATAGGGAAGAACCAAGAGAAGCCAGTGTTCTTATGTCTTTTATCCATGGTGTGGTCCCAAATTCTTTACAATGTGCTCAACTCATAGAAGAAAACTGCAAATAGCTTTTTTCTGTTTAAATCAATTCCTCAAGACAACATTCACCTTGCTTCATTCAAGGTGTGTGCTTTGATTCAATTTTCAGCAGCTCTGGATTCTTGACTATGATGAACTTCAATGCAGAGGTTGTTAGGTCCTCTATCCATGTTAAACATTTGAAATAATAGTTCAGTAATGTAAAGATTTTTAAAGTTAGTTAATCTCTTCTCTTGTAATAAAACAATTTTTACCCTGGCACCTCAGAATATGAGAAACATCATAGTGTTATATCATGATAGCATTTTATGTGCTTGCAAATTGAGAATAACACTGCATTTCACAGAAAAATTTGGCATAGATTTTCATCAAGTAACACAATGCTATAGTCTAAAACTAATGAGAATTACAAATGAGATCTTTGTTTTATAATATAATTATGATAACCAAGAGATGATGGAGTGGTAGTTTTTTGTTTGTTATACTCTAAAAACATTTCAAAATAATGTAAGTAGAGCAGCATGTGTGTCCAGAATGATTTGACATGCTTACTGCATTTAATGGGTGTAAAATCTATTTCAGTAAAATTAAATTTCACAAAGGTTCTAACAAACTATGGCCACTTTTTCACATGTGCCTGGAAAGTATGACTCAATTTTCTCTATCATGATTTACAAGCAGAAATAGCACTATAATCATTAAGGCACCATTGTTTCAGCACATCATTCTCATCAACAGCTATTTGATTATAGTAGGTAGCTTTATCCACCTACATGGGGAATTATGGAAGTATCATCATGTGAAGAGAATGATGTTCCATTTCGTCAGGTCATTACAACTTCCTTATATTCAAATAATGCCTCCCCCAAACATTAGTTGATATAATCTAAGTAGAAAATATTTCTAAACATTCATTATTTTTACTTCCCAGTATATGTCTTAGTTTAAGCCATGATATGAACTGGCATGGAATAAATAAGCTATATTAAAAGTGAGATTTATTATTATGACAATACAGATCCTTGACCTCAGCAGATGTAAACACCATTTAGTAAATGCACCAAATAACTGTAATCATCCTGTGAATTTCCCAAAATTATTTCAGAGTTCATGACAATATTTTGAGAAAAGGCCAAGTACTTTTACCTCAATGAGTATCTTAATTATTTAAATAGGTTTTAGGAGAAAAGTGATGAAAAGTCCAAATTGCTTTTACATAGGCACCTAGAATGATAAATGAATGATGTGTCCCCATTATGTTTGATCATTTCTAGGCAGAGTGCATCCCCCAGTGCAGGTAGTGCAGGTCTGCAGCTCAGGATCTGGGCATGACCTGCAGGACTTGTCCTCAGTTCCTCCATCATGCCTACCATGACCTCCCAAGATTCCCACGAGGAGTACTTGCAGGAGTTGCTCACTTTCTTTTCTGCAGGGCCACCTGTCTGGCGGGGCATTTTTCAATGCTCTGTAATTTAGCTAAAATCATTCTCTTAAACAAATTACAACTGAGAACATTACTTACAACTCAATTCACTGTTAATAATGTTTTCTTCTCAGTGTTTTTACTGCATGAAACTGGATTCCTTTGTACTTAGGAAAATTTGCCTTTGTCTCATTGATACTTTGTATTTCCTTCCTTTCTTCTCAATGGTATCATGATCATTTAAAAAGACATTGACTGCAATCCTTAATAGGAAATTTTTCCTCATAGGCATAACATTGCTCCAGCAGCTCAGACAAGCTCAAACATGAGTCACCTACATCACCCTTTCCTCTGCGCTTTGTATACTGGGGTCCCACTCAGCAACTTGCCACGTTAACCACACCCACACCATAGAAAAGTGACCTTCCTGCTGAGCCTGTGTGCATTCCTCTGAAGTGTGAGAGTCTTCCAGTGTCAGGGGTGAGTAGCCAGACACAAATAAGTTGCTGTTAATATCAGAGTCATGATGACCTTGAAATGGTCCTACTCAGTCTACCTGCAATCCTATCTGATCCCCATCTCTGTTCCTCCCTGACACAAACTTGAAACTCATACCTCAGTGACACCCTTGTCACAGCTGGCAGAGCCCCTTTTACTACTGTCACATAATGATCCAATATTCCCATTATAATTTATGGAACTCGAAATGAGTGATATGCAACTTTCCTCTGTAACCTTCTTCATAACCTCTAATTTATTTTCCACATGTCTGTTTTCTTAAAAATTTGGCATATCATACTAAATTGCAGGAAATGAGTATGTGTTCATCACCCCCACAAGAGTGTCACATATCTTTGACTTTTGTAAAATGTAGTGTTTATCTTTTCACACATTTAGTAGAAATGACATGATTTCCTGCCTAGAAATTAATCAATAAATATATCGTCACATTAATAACTAACCAGTAAGGTGGATTGATTTTATTCTACTTATTTATAAATGAATAGCACCCAAACAGACTTTGGACCATCTTCACTTCTGTAACAAATAAGTTCAGGCTGGCTTGAAACAATGAAAACCTAACACCCCCCATGCATTCATACTACTAAAGTAGTAATTGATCAAAAGACATTATTGATGACATAATTATGGGTAAGACTATTCCAAACACTGGGTTTTAGGGAAAAAATTAAATGATTAGTGTCTTTACATAATGTAATTACTCACTCCTGAGTATTGCAGGCTGCCAAGGTGAACAGAACAGAGTCTCTCCTTGGCTTCTCTGTCTGCAGTCAGGGTGGACCTGTCCAGCCAGCACAGTGACAGGAGAAATGTAAGGAGTTCAGTCACCACTGGTTTATGTGAACCTGGTGCCCAACTAGAGGATGCAGAGCCCTTGGGGGTCCAGAGCACAGCCTGCAGAGACAGCAGGAGGCCGAGCACACCAAGAGGCAGCAGAATCTCCAGAACCCAGGGGAGAGAGCTTTCACATGCCAGCATGAATGGTGGATGACCCAGGGGAGTCCTCAGCTGAGCAATGCCCTAAGACATTGCTGAGAAGTGAGTAGCACCGAGGAGAGAGTGAAGGACTCACTGTGTGTTATCATCTCTGCCTCCTTCACCTCAGTGTGATTTAGGGGTGTTTATGGGGATCAGGTGACATAAGAGTGGTGAAAACTTTCACTCTTTCACCAATATACAAGTTGGAAACATTTAAAACTGTGTGTAGTTTGGCAGAAAATCTCTTACAATTCAGATGAAATCCTCCTGACATAAAATTAACCTCTGTAAAGGTTCATGGTTATCAGTTCAGTGTCATTTACCACAGTACAAAATTGTACAACTTCCAAATACCTCTTCTTCCCAAATACTTTTATTAGTTCAGATGAACTGTCAAATTCTTTACACACACTGTACCTTTTAACTCTAATTGCAGTCACTGGAAAACACTAAGTTTACTCTGAATCTTTACCTGTCTGTGAAATCTCATACAAAATAATCATTCAATATATGATAACTTTTTCTGGCTTGACTAAGCCTAAAGTTTTCAAAATTAATCCAACTTATAGCATGTATCATTAGTTCATTCCCTAAGGATGAATGACATTCCACTATCTATATATATGTCAGAAATATTTTAATCAATACATTCACTGGTGGACATATTGTTCTTCATTCTGTTAATAAAATGTGACTGATTTATTGGTTCACATATGTTTTGGCATCTTTAATATTTCTGGTACACATTCTGTGCACTGTATGATTATGCTGAGTAATTGTGTGAGTCAGCTTTGCATTTTATTGACCAAAAACAAACACCTGGTCAGAAAATAAAGAAATAATTAAAAAACCCATTAAAAAAAAACAACTCAGATTAGGGGAAGTACATTTTGGCTCAGGGATTCAGAGTCTTAATCTCATTGACAAATTCCATGGCATTGTACCT
Organism: Sciurus carolinensis; assembly: GCF_902686445.1. Classification (NCBI taxonomy): domain Eukaryota; kingdom Metazoa; phylum Chordata; class Mammalia; order Rodentia; family Sciuridae; genus Sciurus; species Sciurus carolinensis. The sequence continues at coordinate 6,266,720 of NW_025920112.1, forward strand.
CTGGTGTCAGCTCATTGAGAAAGGACCCAGCAGAGAAAAACTGCTCTGGATGTAGCTACAAGAAATAAAAAAAGGAAGGCAAATGGGGATACAAGGAAGATGAATGCTTCCAGGGATTTATCCATGTGGCCACCTTCTCCAGCAATGCCCTGTATGCATAAAGATATCACCCAGTCAATTCCTTCAAACCAGGATGAATTGAATATTTTGCAACTTCACAATCCAGTCATTTTACTTTTGAAAATTTCTGTCTCTACTCAGGAAAATTTGGAGACACCTCACTTCCAAAGCATAATATCCCCTGCTAGTCCCCCAAAACTCTTGTTCATTTAACAATGCAAGTGGATTTTAGGCCATCTCCAATGGTTACACAGTGTTAAAAATTCCAGAATTTCCCCAAAGTCCAAGACCACAATCTCATCTGAAACCAAAGGTAAACTTTTGACTGTGAACCCCTGTGAAAACCAAAAGCAAGTCTCAAAAATTCAATATTCACTGGTAGAGAGCAAACCTTCCCATTCCAAACAGAAATAATAGGGCTATTGAAACCAATGGGTGGTTCAGAGGAAAAAAAATGCCCAGGTAAGCAAACATAACTCCACCTGCAATTCCTCATTAGCATCTAGGACCCTTGACTGAAAGAACTTATTTCCAAAGAGATTGGGAATTACTATCCTTTGATCTTGCTAATTGGAGAGCAAGGGGGATCTCTTTACTTGGCTCTTTCTGTAGTTATAAGCTCTTCCTGACAGGAAGGTCATGCTACTTGCATATATTAATTTTTGGGCATTCCTTTCCAAATTTTTCTTCACCTTCACAGCTTCACCTATTATCATATCAGGAGCAGTCTACAGGAACTTGGATACTGCTTCATTTTGCCTGGCCTCTATGGAATTTCTTTGAGATGATGGTGGAATCCTTATGTGATCTGCAGATGCACAAAGCTAAGAGCACTATGTTACCTAATGTAACTTGATACAACCCTGGAATAGATTATAAAACTGAACTGGCTTTCCCATAGAAGGCACTTCTTGCTGTACACCATCAGATGTACTTGCCTCTTTATTTCCCCTCTCCTTAATATTTGCAACTGCACCCCACCTAACTTTTACAGCTGGCTCCTGCACAGGTACACTTTTGGTGTGTTGACAGGAAAAGGGGATAGCTTACTATCTGGAATATACATGCAGGTGTTCCTCATCAGTTGGTACAGATCCCACTCGTAAGGTATGGAGAATCTCTGTGTGATGCCCAATGTCATCATTGGGCCGAACTTCCTTTTCTGTTTTGTAGCCTAAACATACTGTAACTAATGCTGATCTTACTACCATGCTGTCTGAAATAGATTCTTGCTGTCCATGGTATCCGGACAGTGGGTCCTTAAGAAACATAGATTGGAAAGATATTGGTAAAAAAGTGCATGAGGAGACATGGATACTATACTGGTATTATATTCTTGGTAATTGTGTTGAGATGCTATCTCAAAAGCAGCCATGACAGCATTACCAATGTCTGTGAGAATTCTACAAATGAAGATTTTCTCACACACTTCATCCTCTTCCTTCTTTTCCCACAGTCCAGTTTCATTTCTCTGAATGTATCAGGCAGGCAGCTGCTGAAAGGAAAACTCATGCATTGGTTGTCTGTCCGCTTAGATTAAATAATGCAAAGTCCAATTATGGGTCACCTCCCCACCCAGGGCCAAAGGGGGAGAATCCCTATTTAACTGCAGATGCAGATGTCTCCTTCACAAATGTTTCTAATTCAAACAGAAACTCCTTCCACAAATTATTTCATGCCACCAGATGGAGCACAGGTATAGATTTGATTACTACTGAGGTTGATCAAATATGTGTTCCTGGGGAAGTTTGTAAACTACCCAAATCAAGTACTTTTCCCCAGAGATGCCTTTGGTTTAATTTTGCCCACTTCCATGGCACTGAAGAAGAAAAATTATAATTCCTAGAGTAATTGATTGTGATTGTACTGGTGTAATGCACATTCAAGTTTTTTTTCATGTGCCATTAAATCTCCCCAAAGTATCCCTCATAGCTCAATTAATTGTGATTATTTATATTACCACCCAATAGCTCCTAAATAAAAGGAAGAAGGCAAGATTTGGTTCCCCTATTATTGGGCAGGTTTATGTATTATGAAAATAGACCAAAATTAAGCCTTTGTTTAAATGAGCAGTCAATCACAACATTATCAAATACTGGTGTAGATGTTAGAGTTAGACCCCTCTCAATGTGGCCTCGTGCATGGAAATTACAAAGGGCCTCACCAGTTTGGAGCATAGAAGACAATAATGAGCAGGTGCTTAAGAGCTCTCTATGGTTGTGATCCTCCACCCTTCCAACCCAGAGGAATCTACTACTCATATTCAATCATACATTATGAAATTCCCTTTCCTATATCGGGCAGCAACATCTTGCACAAGTTACAAATGTCTATGGAATCTCCTTTTTTATAGGGGCCTCTGCAGATTTGACTGCCTTGCCATTAAAATGGATGGGTGGTCACCATTCTTGTCTGGTTAGAACAATGGTCATGGTCTAAGGAAAATTTTGCAGCCACAGAGGTCCTCATTCAAGGACAGTTTCTATTGGGACATTTTGAACTTTCTACCAGTCCATGGAATATATCCATATTTGTCATAAAAAAGAAATCAAGGTAATGGAGAATATTACAATATTTAAGAGAAGTTATAAATGTATACAACCTATGGGTCTACTTCAGGCTGGATTGCCTTACCATAATCTAATTCCTCAGTACTATTTCTTAAATGTAATAGACCGAAATGACTGGCTTTTTCTTTTATTAGCCTTTCCTCTCTTTTGTCATGATCGAGAAAAAATTGCCTTCCCAGATTCTGTTTTCAATGATCATAAGTCTGCTGATAGATATCAGTGAAACATTCTTCCTTAAGGTATGTTCAATAGGACTGCAGTATGGCAACATTTTGTGAATAAGGCTCTTCAGTCTTTCTGACAATTATCCCCATATATTCATGTTTTTCATTACATGGTTGATACTTTGATTTCTGGGCCAATACTTAGATAAAAATTACTTTACTAAATTGCAACACATTCTATTACAATCTGTTCCCCATATGGTCACAGAAAAATAAATTAATGACTACTTCCTATTAACTACTTAGTACATAAAATACTGATATGTTATTCTGTTCCTCATATTCCAAAATTTTCTCTTTCTTCCAAAATTTCCTAGTTTATTTGCAACAATTTTTAGGACATTTAAATTGTACCTGACCATATATTTCTTTAACTACTGATATGCTATTTCTTTTTATCAGGTGTTGAAAAACAATGTAATTCCACCATTTTTTTCCAGTTAATTCCTGCACTGATTACAGGTCTTCAACATGTTAGTGAAAAATTATCTACAGTTATGTGGATAGACTCCCAACACTCATTGTTCTTTTATCGATAATAATCTTTACAGGAAATCCTTATGCCATTGCTGAAGTTGATGTCATTTATAATCAAGAATTTTAAATAATAGAGTAGTTATATGCTCCTCACTTTTCAGGAAGAAGTAGTCTCCCTTATGCTGATATGTATGCTCAATGGATCTGTGAAGGTCACAATCATATTTTATCTCTTATAGGAACTGATATTCATGGACATTCTCCTACTTATGGAAAGACTTTACATTCACAACATTCAAATTTTTCTTCATATCATCAAGCTGTCCTAACTGATGTTTAGCTCCTATTGCTTTCCTTGCACATCCAGATGAAAACCTTTCCTTATTGTGTCAAGTCTCTCTGTATTCTTTCTTCTATAATTTCCTCCATTCCACATTCAATGGGATTACTGTCTACACTGGTGGAGGAAAACAATGGGACATGGTATCTTTATTCACTGACAAAAAATGGACTTATTATTACACATTGCCTCAAGCTTCTCCTCAGTGGGCAATATTAGCTGTAATTATTTTGGCTCTTTTTATGTTTCCCACCACCTTAAACATCATGGCAGTTTCTCAGTATATAGCCAAATTGATGCCTCATATTTCCTCTGGAAATCTGCCACCTTATTTGGTCTCTAATTTGTTATCCCTGTTTATCACTCTTCAATATCTTACAGGATCATACAGCTCCAGTGTTTCTTGATCACATATGCAGTCACACTAAGATTCCCAGACTGCTTACTAATGGAAATTCTCAGGCTGATGCTGTTATGAAATCACTTTATTCTCTCTTTTCAGATGCCATGGAATCAAACAGTTTTTTTCATCAATATGATCACTGTTTAATGAAAACCTTTTCTATTCCTCTTAACAGGTTGTTTCATCACTAATAATTGCTCTCATTGCACACCCCATTGTTCCCCTACTTGGGAAACTCTCAACCCTCCAGGTTTACATTGCAATGCACTTCCGCAGATGGATGCAACTCATTTTCCTCCCTTTCACCCCTATTCTTTCTTACATGTTACCATAGATAGATATGTCCTCAAGCCTTATATGGGCCAGTGCACATCATTCCGAGATGGTCTCAGCTTGTATCTCTCATTTTCTCTTCTGCATTGCCACCATGGTTAAACTTCATCATTTAAAAACAGACAGCATTAATACTGCTTATACTTCCAATGCCTTTGCTCAGTTTTGTAATCAATATAATGTAATTCTAACCCATGGAATTCTCCACAATCCTACTGGAAAGGCCTTAGTTCAACATGAACATTGCACAATTAAATCATGCCTTTCAAAACAAAAACATAAAAGGATATCTAGCCTTACTCATGTTAATACTGCTTTCAATATTACCTTGTTCACAATGAATGTTCTTAATGTACAATATGAAGGTAATGCATACTATTGGTCCTCTGTCTTGAACATACATTTTACACTTAAGGAACCAATACCAAATATTTATGTAAAATATTGAGTTCCACCAGATCCAATATGGCAGGACCCTGTACCTTTGATTATTTGGGAGAAGGGATATGTTGCTGTTCTTACTCTACAGGTCGTGTCTTAAATCCTGTTCAGATGTGAGACCTGTCAAACGTCATGAGTTGGCATCAAGGACTTGAAAACCCATATCTCAAATTCCAGTTGTTTCTCGATGAAGAGGATCCTAATTCAAAGAAGGAAAATCCAAGAAAAACTAGAGACCCAAGGGAACTCATCTTCTAATCATCTAGTGACTTTGAGGAACACAAAGCATTTAAAAATATCTGATCAAGAATTTCTAGCTTAGAGGTTTTAAAATGTACCCAAGAAAATTTGTTTATAGCTCTGTTTATAAAACTTACCCCAAATTCCACAATGGACTTGCCTATTATTTAATATTTTCTCTGTTTTTGCATCCCTGTTGCTGGTGGCTCTGTACAAAATACTGTTCCATCTTTGACTTCCTGCATTCATTATAAAATTTGGGTCCACTTAGTAAAAATTGTTAATTTTTCTGAAATTTGTATCATCTAGCTATTCATTATAATAGGATTGCTTTTGATTATTTGCTGCTGTTGCATCATAAGGGATACCAGGAACTTAATAATATGTGGCTTTATTAATTTAACTGAGAACAATAAACCCATCCAAAAAGAATTGGATCATCTTAAAGCATTGTTACAAAAGTTCAACAAGATGATGGAGTTTGGGATTTATTAGATTGGTTAACCTCATGACTATCAAATTTTATATGGATCAAACACCTTATCAATGGAGAATGTTTAGTGATATTTGCCTTATTATGCTGTGTTGCTTTTTGACAACCTCTGCCTTGCTTTCTTCCTCCACCTTGCTTACACAAAAGTCAAGTCATGTCTATTTAAAAATCCATACACAACACAAAAGGGGAGTTGTAGAGGTTTCAGGTCAGTCAATGTTCAGAGGAATGTAAGTCCATCAAGTGAGCAAACTTCTCAGGACAGTAACACCTTCTGTTTGAATAGGTTGTAAATGCTCTGCAACTCCTCTGTCCTTGAGGGCTGGAGACATTATCTTATTACAAAATCATTTGGCACTAGTGGACTCTGAGAAACAAGCAAGTTATGTGATCTGCATATGTGCAAAGCTAACTGCACTATTTAAGCTAATGTGACTTGATATAACCCTGGAATACATAGCAAAACTGAATTGGTTTCACAAGGGAGCCACTTCTTGCTTTCACCATCTTGTGTGCTTTTCTCTTTATTTCCTCTCCCATTTATCTTTATAGCTGGACCCAATTCACCTTTACAGAAGATACCTCTGTCTAAAAACAATTTGCCTCACTCTGGTGGACACTTTCCATTATAGTCCTTTCTTCTCAATGGATCATAATTATTTAAAATGATACTGACTGTAAATCCTGAAAGTAATGGTTCACTCACAGTTACAGCAATTCGGCAGCATGTCAGGCAAGTTCAATCCTGAGTCAACTACATCATCATCTCTGCCCTCTCCAATCATGTGTCCTCCTCCTCCTCACCACACATACTCTTCAAAGTTATCTTTCTACTGATCCTGCCTGGGCCCCTCTGGAAAGGTGTGTGTTCCCCAGGTTCAGGGTGGGTGGTAAGATACCAGTATGTTGCTGTTAATTTCACAGTGAGGATGAAGTTCAAGTGGTCCTACTCAGTCTACCTGCAATCTGTTTCTTTCCCCATCTCCCATTCCTCCCTGACACAAACCTGACTTTCACCTGAGGAATTTTCTTGTTCACTGCTCATTTTAAAGTGGGCTATTGATTTAATTTTTCCAATTAGTATACACTGGACTTTAAAGGATACTCAACTGCCATGTATCCTCTGAAACCCTCTTCTACTTTTCTGTACTGTTAGAAATCATCATGTTAATCAACCTTTCAATAAATCAGTATGTAGTCACCACTCCAAGTTACTGGTGCAGGTTTCTTGATTTTGTACCATGGATCGTTCATCATTTTATCATTCAGGAGCAAGTGCACAACTTCCTGCATGGTGGTGAATAAACTAATACCTGTGGCTTTGTTGATTGACTTCTCACCTGCACTGGCTCTCTTTATTCTACTGATTTACAGATGAAGAGCTCCCAAGCAGACTCTGCCCATCTACTCTGCTGTATCAAACACAGTGCAGCATGGAGTGAGGTCATGCAAGATCAGCACCCTGTGTAATTGTAATATAAGTCTATTTAATGCAGTACTAACTCAGAAAATATAACTAGTGACACAAATATGGCCACAGGTATTTCAGATTTCAAGGTTTGAGAAAAGAAAACTATTGGTATTTTTAAATAATTTGATTACCATGGGAGACATAATACAATAATACAGTGTGTAAGAATGTAAATGCATATGAGAAATTCAGAAGGTGATGGATGTTGAGACAAATCCATGTTAAACACATTGCAGTTTTTTACCCTTCTTTCTCACCTTTAGGCACTATACATGTTATTGCTGATGAACCTCAGGCATTTGTGTCAAATTCAAGATGGAAAGTTAAATATGTGTTTAGGATCTGGATACTAGCATAGAACTACAGAGACATGTTCTTGTATTCTATTTTTTTCAGTACTGTACTATATATTGCTTTTGCTCTCCCAATATATTTAGTAAATTCTCCAGTAAGTAGTTTGAATCACACAACCTTAATTGATATCCTTCTTTGCTTATGTGTTTTAACTCAAAATTGAAAAATTTTTCTCAAAATTTGACTTAGTTTCCTCATCAAAATATCTCATAGGAAATTTCAGATTTTGGAGATGATACAGTAATATGTGAATCACCACCTAACTTTCTTGGTTATCAGCATATTCTTAGAGATTTACAAAATATGATTACTTTATGAACATAGATTTTTAAAAAATAAGAAGTAATTTTTAATACCTGTAGATTGTCCTCAATTATTTCAGAGAATTCAGATCTACATTTTCCTTTATTCAATATATTTTACATTCTTTTATTAATTTTTAACTTTGTTCTAATTAGTTATACATGACAGTAAAGTGCATTTATTCATTTTGTTAAATCATACATAAATAAAATATAATTTCTAATTTTTTTCATTGTGCATATTTTAGGATCACACCTATCATGGAATCCTACATATACATGAGGTAATAATATGTCTTAACTCTAGTATCATACCTACCCCTTCCTTCACTTACTTTTACCTAATCTAAATTAACTGTATCCTTCTTTAGCACCCCTGCCTTATTGTGAATTAGCACCTGCATATCAGAGAAAATTTTCAGTCTGTGGTTTGTTGGGTTTGTCTTATTTCACCTAGCATGATATACCCCAACTTCATCCTTCTATCAGCAAATTTTTCTTTAAACCTGAGTAATATTCCTTCATACACACACATGCACACACATGCACACACATTCTCCTTTAAGGTTATCAAAATTCCCTCATAAAAACCATGAGATGGGACATAAATAAAACAAGTCTCAGGTAGCAAGAAGGTCAGGAAAAGAAGCTGGGGGAGAAGTTAGCACATGTTTAATGCCAGAAGTATGAGGAGGGAGTGCTCCAACTTCTTTCCTCTATAAGGGAGAAAAGCTGGGAGTTTTCCCTATTGTTCCTTCTCTGGATAGTATTTAAAATTAGGAAGTGTATGGAAAGCAGATTGCATTTAAAAATGAAAAGGATTGCTTGGGTTGTAAGATACAGGAATTAATTATTTTCTAAATTACTTTTTCCTATTAGCAATTATGGTCTAGTGCTATTGATCATCCATTAGGAATGCTGAGGGGTGCTTTGTCACATAGTGACCTTTATAATGTGCTTCCAAAGGATAAGTGACCTTATTTTTATATTTTACCAGTGGACACACATACTCATTATACCTGATATACATTTAGCATGATGTGAAAAATTATTGAAAAGGAGAACATAATTGTGATAAGGACAAAAGGTGAGCTTGACAAATTCAAAACACCTCAGTGAAAACACAATATTAGAAGTTTTGTTCCCAAAGCTGCTGAAAATTAAGAATGCATGTCATTTGCTAAATAAGCTCTTATCTGTCTACCGGTCACCTGTCAGTTGTTTGAGATTTTGTCTTTCTTGCCTTATTATGAATGTTTTTCTCTGTCAGCTCTCTTATCTGTGCAGATAATTTTGTCCATTTTCTAAGTGTGTGGTAAGTAAAAGTAATTAGAAAAGTGTAATTTTAAACACATAAGCAGCAGCATGAAAAACTGTCACATGTGTTACTTGCAAGTACTGTGCAATCATCCATGACAGTTCAGGCACATTACTATAGAAGCACTAGGATTCATAGAAAATACTACAGTGTTTACAAACTTCTCTAGTCTATTATTTTTTGCATAATTAAACAATTGTTTCCTGGGATAGCTGACTCTCTTGATGAGATTGTGATAAAGGCCCAATACTCACTCCTGAGTGTTGCTGGTTCTCCACAGGGGAGCAGAATTGAGTCTCTCCTCAGCTCCTACTGTCAACTGTGCCTGCAACCAGTGCGGATTTGTACAGGCAGCACAGCACAATGTGGGATGTGAGGATCTCAGTCACTCTGATTTAAGTAAACATGGTACCTTGCCACAGGGAGCAGGGCCCCAGAACTTAGCCTGGAGACACAGCAGGAGGCCTGAGCACAGCACCAGACAGCAGCATATCCAGAGCTCAGGAGAGAGGACCTGGCCACCTTCCAGCATGGGCAGTGGTGGCACAGGGGAATCCTCTGCTGGGCGTCTCTGCAATAACCCTATTTCATTGCTGAGAAGTGAGTAGCACTGAGGAGAGACTGATGGGCTCTCTGTGTGTTCTCCTCTCTGCCTCCTTCACCTCAGTGTGAGTTAGGGGTGTTCATGTGCTCGGTTAACATTAGGGTGGTGAAAACTCTCGCTCACTCACCAACCTGTAAGTGGGAAACAGCTAACACTGTCTGCAGTTCAACAGCAAAAATCCTTACAATTGAGATAAAATTCAGGTTACATAAAGTTAAACTGGTGTAATAGTTCATGGTAACCAGATCAGTGTTATTTATTGTACTGCACAACTGTACAACTTCCAGCTTCAACTTGTTCCCAATAAAAGTAATACTTTTATTACTTTGAATAACTCATTGATCCATTCCACAACATTGTCCATATTATCTCAACCTGTAATCACTGGAAAACACTAAATGTACTCTGTGTCTTTGAACTTACATATTTGTGAAATATCATAAATATAATTATTCAGTATATGATCTGTATTCTGGCTGAAGTTAGCCTAACACGATTGAAATTAATCTTCCTTATAGCATGTACCATTATTTCATTATTTAAGGATGAATGGCATTCCATTAAATGTATATGTCAGAAATATTTTAGTCAACATGTGCATTGGTGGACATATTTTTTTCATTCTTCTCATATAATGCAACTGATTTACTGGTTATCATATCTTTTGCCCTCTTTGAAATTTCTGACAAACATTTTACACTGTCTAAGATTTTGTTGAATAATTGTGTCTATCAGGTTTGCATTGCTGTGAAAAAAATACTGATCGAAACAAAAATATATCCCAGTGCAATGATGCATACTTGTAATCCCAGTGATTCAGGAGGCTGAGGAAGGAGGATCATGACTTCAAAGTCAGTCTCAGCAACAGCAAACTGCTAAGCAACTCAGTGAGATGATGTCACTAAATAAAATACAAAAGAGCGCTGGGGATGTGGCTTAGTGGTTGAGTGGCCCTGAGTTCAATCTCTGGTACTAAAAACCAAACAAACCAACAAAGAAGCATCAAGCAACAACAACAACAACAACACACACACACACACACACACACACGCACACAAAAGATTCAGATCAAGGAAAGCACATTTTGGCTCACAGGTTCAGAATTTTATACTCTGTCTTCTGCCAGTTCCATGGCTTTGTGTCCATGTTGTGGAAACATTGAGGAAGGATCCAACAGAGGGAAGCTGCTCAGGAAGTGGCTGCCAGAAAGCAAAGACAGGGAAGGAAAAAGGGGATGGAAGGAAGATGACTGCTTCTAGGACTTGACCCCAGTGGCCACCTCCTCCAGCAATGCCCAAACATGCAGAAATCTGCCACCTTGTCAATTCATTCATTCAAAACAGAATGGACTTATTAAGTTGTTGCTCTCAAAATCCAATCATTTTTCTTTGGAAACTCCTTGCCAAACAGGAAATGTTAGGAGACTTCTCACATCCCATCCACAATGTATCAACAGCAGACCTCCTACATTCATGTCAATGTCACAAGGCAAAATGATATTAGTCCATCTGCAAGAGTCAATAGTTGGAATAATTCCAGCATTGCTTCAATGTGCAAGTCAAAAATTCACTTTAAACTGAAGGTAAATTCTTGGCTGTGAATCCTTATAAATATTTTTAACACTGGACACTCTACCCCATACTTACACCTGATAAACCTTAATATAAAGTGTGAAAATTTATTTAAAAGGAGGACATAATTGTGATCAGAACCAAAAGGTGAGGTTGATGATTTCAAAGTACTTTGGTAAAAAATGTATACAATATTAGATGTTTTATCTCTAAAGCTACTGAAAAATAAGAATATATGTCATTTGCTAAATGAATTCATATATACCTACCTGTCACTTCCCAACTCCTTGACAATTTGTCCATCTTTCCTTAATCTGAATGAAATTATTTGTCATATCTCAAATTGTAGGAGAGAATTCTGCAAGTTTTTGAAGTATGTGGTAAGTAAAAGTAACTTGAAAAGAATAATTTTAAACCTATAAATTGCAGCATGAAGGACTATCACAGGGGTTACTTGCAAACTCTGTCTATACATTCAACACACTCCAGTTACATTACTAATGAAGCACTAGGAATCAGAAAATACTCGAGTGTTTAAAAGACATATCTGTGCCTCTTATCCTGGAGAACTAACAAATCAATTCCTGACTAGCTGAATCCCTGGATGAGATAGCAATTTTCTAAGCAGAATAAAAATGAGGCTTCATATGCTTTGAACCTTCATTATCTTCCATGGACCACAACTGACATTATATACTATCTAGTCATTGTTAATGCAGTTTTTTCCTTACTGTTTTTACTCATGGTGTTGGTTTCCTTTTTATAGAAGATAATTTGTCTTTGCTTGTTTACACCTTACATTGTCATCCATTCTTCTCAAATGCATCATGACAGCAGCCCAGATCAGCTTGTTCCTGAGTCACCTTCATTGTTATTTACTCTGCCCTTTTCAGACCCGGGTTCTGCTCAGCACCTGATCAGGCTGAACACAGTCATCCTTGGAAAAGCAGTCTTCCTTTTGAGCCTGCCTGGACTCCTCTGTAAATCTGTGTCTTCCCCAGGGTTAGGGGTGGGTGACTAATTACAGTCAGGTTGCTGTTAATTACACTGTGAGGGTGAAGTTCAAGGGGTCCTACAGAGTCTACCTCTAATCTTGTCTCCATCTCCCATTCCTTCCTGACACAAAACTGTCCATACTCCTGAGTGACATCTTTGTTCACACCTGAAAGACTCCCTTTTCTACTACGACATAATATTTTATTTTCCCCATAAGCATTTATTGGACCTGAAAGGAGGCTGAAATGCAACTTTTGCTCTGAAACTTTCTTCATTTTTTCTAAGTTTTCCACTTTTGTGTTTTGATTAAAAATCACCATATCACAAAAATTGCAGTTCATCAGCATGTGTCACTCCCCAAAACGGTAGTGCATGTACTTGAATTTTGCACCATGTAATATTCACCTTTTTACAAGTTTAGTAGTAATTACATGACTTCCTGCATAGTATTTATTAAACAAATATGTGGTAACACTATTGACTAACTCGTGATATGGATTGACTTTATTTTATTAATTTACTAATGAATAGCACCCAAGTACACTTTGGACTCCAGACTTGTAATGTACACAGTGCATACTGGTTCTGAAATAATTCAAGAAAACATTTTCCACCCCCATGCCTTTGCAAGGTAAGACCTAAAGCAGTGGTCACTCAAAAAATATTTAAAGTAATTTTTTTTTAATTCTCTGAGATTGTGGAGTACTGCTCCACCCTAATGTGTATCATGACAAAATAAGTACGGGAACCATCTCCTAATTTCTATAGAGAACCTCGGTCAATCTCAGTAGGCTTCAGATCTATAGCTTCTTCAGGAAGATAGATTTTTTTAAAGTAACAAACCTGCTTTATTCCAGATATTGGCATCATAATAATTTCAGTGGGACTCAGGACTGCCTCCACATTAGGGGATGAGAAATGCATACTGAAAAATTCCCTTGCACAAACAGTTAGAAGAAGGTAAAACAACACAAAGTTCAGGTGAAAGTGGGAGGCAGGGAAATTCATGTGGGGAGCAAGTCCTAAGGCAGGAACATGAGGAGGGACTGCCCAAGGGTTTTCTTCAAGAGAGGAGAAAGCTGAACTTTTCCACATCTCACATTTGTCTTGATAGTAGTTTTTTTGGGGGGGGCATCAATTTACTAAAAAGTCACCTAGAAAATGGGTCCTTTGACAAACCACCCATTGCCATGTGCTGCATTAGGGGCTGTGACCAGGCTCTGGCTACCCCACTACCCAAGGACAGTCTGCCCCAAGAGGACCCTCTCCTGCTGAGAGTGAGGCTGGAGGCAGTCAGGCATGTGGAAGTGGGCACTAGGTTTGGCTCACTGAAAGCACTCACACTGTAAGCAAGTTTGGACCACAAGATAGTGAGTGGGTCCAGCAGGGAGAGGTTCTGGAAGATGCCCAACCTGTGAAGTGGCTGCTACAGTGAGAAGGATGGGCACTGAGAGCCTCTGCAGCCAGGGCTTTTGGGAATGGGGAAGGAGAGGCCAGGAGTAGAGGAAGAAATGGCAGAGTGGGAACTGACTGTGGGGTCAGCTTTAGGAAAAGAATATGGGTACCTGGACTCCTAGGACAAAGTCCCCATCACCTTGGGACCTTGTGGTCACTGCCTCAGAGCCCTGCTGTGTTGGGGTTGGGGAGCCGCCTGCTTGGGCAGGGGTAAGGCCTCGACCCTGTGCTGGCACCATCCTCCCTCAGCCTGGTCCTGGTGGGTGGCTGTGCTAACTGGCCACACTTCTCTGTGGGATGCAGCCTTCCATCTCCAGCACCTCAGGCCAGCCCTCGTGCTTGTTGGTGTGCTTACTGTTCTTCACGTGCTGCTCAAAGGGGCTGCTGTTCTGCACACCCTGGGCCCCCACAAACACCCAGCTGTCATGGAAAGCTAGCTCCTTGGCATTCCTGCTGCTCAGCTCACTGAAAAGCTTCCTGGTCTCTTCATTCATCTTGGTGACTGGGTCGTTACAGGATGCCACAAACACCAAGGTGTCTTCATGCAGTGGACGAATGAACTTCAACAGATCATTGACATCTCCAGCCCACATGTCAGAGGCATGGGCCTCAATGAACTCACAGCTAACACCATTCACCAGGGCAACATTCAAGTCCATGGCCCACGTTGTCCTTGACACTGCTCATGAGCATCCTGTCCTCAAGGCAGATCTTGGGTTCAATGACATTGGCAGCCCCACTGACCATGTGGAAGGCCAGGTGCTCCTCAGGACATGGCTTGGGCAGGCCACAATTGTACTTGCTGACCCGTGCTCTGCAGTCACAGAGCTTTCGGAGTTGTTGCAGAATTGCTGGATGCAAGGAAATCCACTGCCAGGCCCACCCAGGAGGATGCCAACTACGATCCAGCTGAGACCCACAGTGACAACTAGTGCCACAATGCAGAGTGGGCCTGCCAACCTCATGTCCACTTCTCCTGGTGGATTGGGACCACTGCAGGTTTACTGTTGGAGGTCAGTGTGCTCTGCCTCTGGGCAGATATGAGCCAGCCGGGTCAGGGAATGCCCTGTCAGGCTAATGCCCAGCTTGACCCAGCCAGGAGAGGGAGCTGAGCAGAACAACCCAGCAGGTCCCCCAGTGGTGGCCAGAGGAGGTGTCAAGTGGGTTTAAATAAGGAAATGAATAAGAAATAAAGCATTTCAAAACTGCAAAGAATTTTTGGGGTTGGAAGAGAAAGTATTATTTATTTTTTAAATCACAATTTTTCAGTTTAAAGATTTTTAATTACTCTAATTAATTACACTACAGAGAAATATTATGGTGATATTCATAATGCGTTTCAAATGTTGTAGCATATCAACATTTTTAACTTTTCCCACTGGACACAGACACGTTCTTAGTCACACCACATATATGTTGAGTAAAAAAGTGCTAAAAATCATTGAAAAAGAGAACATAATTGTGAGCAGTATAAATACCAGAGATTCAAAATACTTCAATGAAATTTATATGTGATATTGAATCATTTATTTTGTATAGTTATTGATATATTTGAATGTGTATCATTTATACAGCTAAGTTCCTACCTACCTAAATATTACCTATCAAGTATTTTTCATGATATATTTCTTCCTTAATTTAAGTGTATTTATTTGCCTTCTCTGAAATTTCTGTGCAGACTATTTTGTGCAGTTTCTACATATATTGTAAGAATAATTTGAAAACAAGAATTTTAAAGCAGTAGGAAGTAGGATGAAGAACTATCACATGCTTTATATGCATACACTCCAGATGTTCCCAATGGTCCCTGTGTTCCTATAGTACCACTGCCTGTCACAGTAATTACCATAAAGCAGTTTTATTGACTCTCTGGGCTTGCTGCACTCTTCACAGAATTAATCAATCATTTCCTGGGCTAGCTGACTCTTTGGATGAGATTACAATTTGCTGAGGAGGATAAATGTGATGCTCAGACATGCTTTTGGACTCTGACTGCCAAGTATCACTCCTGAATGTTCTTGTTCTCAACATGGAACAGAAGTGAGTTTCTCCTTGGTTTCTCCCATCTCTGCCTTGGTTTCACTCACCCTGTGTCTGCAGCCAGGGTGGATCTGTCCAGCCAGCACAGTGCCATGTGGGATGTGGGGAGCTCAGTCTCCTCCGCTGTGGGTAAACCTGGTGCCTTGCCATGGGAGTAGGATGCTTGGGCGCCCAGAGCTCAATCTGCAACATACTCATTTTAATTTGTGAGTATGCCCTTTCAACTTTGGCTTCAGCTCCACAGCTTTTCTGGTTACCCTGGCAGGACCACAGACCCTACCACTTTGCCTGGCCTGTCAGGACTTATTTTGAGACAGTGGTGGAAACCTCCATGATCCATTAACTTGAGCACCCTGCATTCCTGCATAGCCAGCACAATGTAAATAATGTTAGGATCACTTCTCCGGGAGGTGTGGTGCTGCTGCCCCTGAGCCCACTATCCCAGAATGTTTTCTTGGCTACCACCAGGGGCAAGTGCAGATCAATTTTCTGGGTCTTGCTGTCACAGGCACAACTGCCATGGCCCAGAGGTTTTCTCTTGCAGCTCACTTGCCCCCAGATGCTGCTGCCACAGGTGCCCAGAGGTCTTTTTCCAGGTGCTGCTGATGTTGATGCCCACACTCAGAGGTCTGCTGCCCTAGACACTGCCTCAGAAGCCTGGCTGCCATCAACACTGCTCTCACCTCTGCTGCTACTGTTGACACTGCTGCTGCCAAAGCTGTTGTTGCTCCCAGGAGATCTCCTATCTGGGTGCTGTTGCAGCTGCAGCCATAGCTGACTCTGCTGCCAGGACTGCCAATACCCCTCCCTGCTGCCAATGCCCCTGCATATAGCTGCTGCTGAACCCCCCACCGGCTGCCACTGACTCCTGCCACTACCAGTTCCACCACTGCCCAGAGGTCTGCTGCCAGGGAGACTCAAGGTTTGGTCATGTGTGGCCACATCCATTTTGAGGTGTCAGCCAAAGCCTGGGGTTTGTTTGGGGTTCTAATGGGTTTGCTGCCACTGCCATCTTTGGGCACAACTGCCCCTGTATGGGGACACTGGAAAGAACTTGGAGGTTCAGTGTCATGGTGTCTATGGCTTGGCTGAACCGGGGTCTCCTCCTGGGAGTGTGGGTTGCCACCATCTTGGTTCTGTTTCTCCGGATTGCTCATCCCTGGTGGTCTCTCTCCAAATTCCAGTGGTACTGAGATCTTGGAATAGCAATGTGGCTGAACCCAGGACTTATGAGGCACAGATTGGTGGGATAGTGACTGGGTCTGCCAAGGCCTGTCTGGGCCAGGCCATCTTGTGGGAATTCAGAGACAGGGATAAGAAGCTTTTGGATGCTGGCATAGACAGTTTCTCAACTTTCCACTGAGATTTATTTTATTATTACTTTTTCTTCTCTGCCATCTCTATCCACATTTGGAGCACATTTTTTGTGTATCAGTTTGTTGAAGATGGTGATATATGCATAGTCTGTTGCACTTCTGCTGTATATTCCTATATTTTTATTTATTTTCTCTTCATATGTATTCTTCCTCTCAGTTGTCTGTCTTCCTAGATTCCCTTTCTACCTTTTCTCCACCTAAGAGCCAATGTCTGTTGATTCCTCTTCCAATCCTCCTGTGGATTTTTGCTTTGGCCTCTGCTTTCTCCCTCATAAACTCTATGTCTTACAGTACTTCTGTTCTTTATTTGTCCACTATTTGAGATAGCAAATCCATTTAGCAAATTTACTGCTTTTATTGTGAACAGTCAACTCATAATTGCTGTTTTATCAAAAGGCCACTGGACACCTTGCTGGAGCTATTAGAGTTGAGACTGTAAATTTTTTGCACTGGCTGCTATTGATATTGGTCTCCCTCTTAGAGGCAGGGCACATGATATCTTCAGTGACAATATAGGTCAACAGGGTAGAAGCTGAATTGCCTCATACAATTAGGTGGGAAAACACACAGGCAACATAAAAAAAACAAGGAAACAAAAGGCCACAAACAAACCAAGCTGCCCCAATAAGAGAAGCCACTGACAAAACAGAAGAAATGTCCAAGAAGGAGTTTAGAATGTGCATAGTTAATCTGATCTGTGAAGTAAAGGATGGTATAAGGAGTAAACCTGAAGAGAAAATACAGGAAGTGAAAGATCATTTCAATAAAGAGTTAGAGATTGTGAAAACACAAAACAAGCAGGAATCCTTGAAATGAAAGAATGAGTAAATTAAATTATAAACTCAAAGGAAAGAATCACCAACAGGCAACACCATTTGGAGGAGAGAACCTTAGATCATGAAGGCAAAATATTTAATATTGAAAATAATGTTGTTCATGCAGAGAAGATAGTATGAGTCCATGAACAGAATTTCCAGGAATTATGGGATAACATAAAAATTTGAAATTTAAGAATTATTGGGATAGAAGAAGGAACAGAGACAAACAAAAGGAATGCATAATCTTTTCAATGACATTTCAAAAAATTTCCCAAACATAAGAATGAAATGAAAAATAAAATACAGGGGGCTTGCAGGACCCCAAATGTCCCAAACTGGAGTAGAACCACACCAAGACACATTATAATGAAAATGAAATAGAAAATAAGAATGAAACCTTGAAGGCCATCAGAGAAAAAAGGAAATTACATATAGGGGTAAACCAATTTGAATCTCAACTGATTTCTCAACCCAGACACTCAAACTAGGAGGTCATGGAACAACATATTTCAAACTTCAAAAGAAAATGGATGCCAACTAAGAATTTTATATCTATCAAAATTAAGCTTCAGATATGAATGAAATAAAAATCTTCCATGATGAAGAAAAGTTAAAGGAATTGACAGTTAAAAATCCTGCCCTATAGAAACTTCTCAACAAAATATTCCATGAGGATGAGGTGAAAAAAAAAGTGAAAACCAGCAAAGGGAAGAATTATATGAAAGGTATAGTTAAAGGAGAAACTAAATCAAATTAAAAGCCAGAAATAAACCAAATGACTTTTGATATGAGTCACATCTCAGTAATAACCTTGGCTATTAATGGACAAAGCTCATCAACCAAAGGACATACACTGGTAGATTGTATTAAAAAACAAGACCCAACAATATTCTGTCTCCAAGAGACTCACCTCATAGGCAAAGACATCCACAGACTGAAGATGAAAGAATGGGAAAACCCTATCACTCATATGGATTGCTTAATCGAGCAGGGGTTTTATCCTCATATGAGATAAAGTGAACTTCAAACCAAAGTTAACCAGAAGAGACAAAGAAGGTCATTTTATTCTACTGAAGGGAATTATACAACAGCAAGACATAACAAGTGTAAATTTTTATGCCCCCCAATGGAGCATCTATGCACATCAAACGAACCCTTCTCAGTTTCAAGAATTAAGTAGATCACAACATAATAATTCTGGGTGAATTTAACATACCACATTCACTACTGGACAGCTCCTTTAAACAAAAACTAAATAAAGAAACTATAGAAATACATAACAAAATAAATAGTTTAGACTTAACAGCATATGCAGAAGGTTTCATTCATCAAAGAGTGAATAAAGATTGACATTCTTCTCTAAAGCAGACCATATCTTATGGCACAAAGCAACACTTGCCCTAGAAAAAGAAGAAAAAATAAATGCCAAAAACAGGAAGTAATTAAAATAAGATCTGAAAACAATGAAATTAAAGCAAAAGGATCAATTGAAAATATTGAGAAAACAAAAGTTGGTTCTTTGAAAAGAATCAATAAAATTGATAAACCCCTTTGCAACATTAACAAAGAGAAAAATAGAGAAAACCAAATGACTAAAATACATGATGAAAAAGGAAATATCACAACAGACATAATTGAAATACAGAAGATAATTAGAAACTATCATGAAAATTTATACTTCAACAAAATAGAAAATATTGAAGATATCGACAAATTTCTAGAGTTATATGACCTACCTAAATTGAATAAGGAGGTCATACAACTTTTTAACAGAATGATTTCAAGTAATGAAATTTAAAATGCCATTAAGAGCCTACCAGTTAATAAAAACTTAGGACCATACATATTCTCAGCCAATTTCTACAAGAGCTTCAAAAAATAATTAACATCAATACTCCTCAAATTATTCCATGAAGGAGAGAAGGAGGGAACCCTTTCAACTCATACTATGAGGCTAATGTCACTCTGATACCTAAACCAAAGACATCAAGGAAAGAAACCTTCAGGCCAATATACATAATGAACATAGTTGCTCAAGTTCTCAATAAAATTCTGGCAAATTCCATGAAAACATATTAAGAAAAAAGTGCAGGGCTATGCTTGTGACTCAGTTGTAGAGCAGTTGCCTGGTATGTGTGAGGTTCTGGATTCAATCCTCAGCACCACATATGCATAATAATAAAAAATAAAGTCCACTGACAGCTAAAAACATATATCTATATATATATCTATATATATATACACATACATATAAGACAAAACAATTAAGAAAAAAATAGAATACACCATGATCAAATGGGGTTCATCCCAGGGATGCAGGTTTGCTTCAACCTATGGAAATAAATAAATGTGATTCCTCATATCAATAGACATAAAACAAGAATCATATGATCACCTACATAGATGCAGAAGAAGCATTTGACAAAATACAACACCCCCTCATGTTTAAAAAACTCGAAAACTAGGGATGGATAGTAGGAACATACCTCAACATCATAAAATCCCTACATATTAGGCCAAAGGCCAACATAAGTTTAAACAGAGAAAAACTGAAAGCATTTCCTTTAAAAACAAGAACACTCTCTTTTACCCCATTCATTCAACTTGTCCTTCAAACTTTAGCCAGAGAAATTATACAGAAAAAAGAAATTAAAGGTAAAGAAGAACTCAAACTATCACTATTTGCTGATATGATTCTATATTTGGAAAATTCAAAAAATTCCACCAGAAAACCCCTGTAACTAATAAATGAATTTAGCAAAGTATCAGGATATAAAATCAATTCCCATAAATTAAGTGCATTCCGATACATCAGTAATGAATCCACTGAAAGAGAAATAAAGAACACTATCACATTCAAAATTGCCTCAAAAAAAAAAAAAAAAGAAAGAAAGAAAAGTACTTGGGAAATCAATCTAACAAAAGAGGTGAAGACCTCTACAGTGAGAACTAAAGAACAGTAAAAAAAGAAATGCTCCTGGATAGGCAGTACTGATATTGTCAGAATGGCCATAGTACCAAACAATCACAAAATTAATGCAATTCCTATTAAAATCCCAATGACATCTTTCATGGAACTAGAGAAAGCAATCAAGAAAATTCATTTGAAAAAATAAGAGACTAGCCAAAGAATAGCCAAAGAAAAACTTAGCAAGAAGAGTGAAGCAGTAGGCATTCATCACAATACCAGACCTCTAACTATAATACAGAGCTATAGTAATGAAAACAGGATAGACTGGCACAGAAACAAACATGTACAGCAATGGTGCAGAATAGACACACAGAGACAAACCCACATAAATACAGGTATCTCATACTAGACAAAGGTGCCAAAAACATTCACTGGAGGAAAGAGAGCTTATTCAACAAAGGGGACTGGAAAAAAATAGAAACCCACATGAATTAAAATGAAATTAAACCCTTCTCTCTCACTCTGCATGAAACTCAACTCACTGTGGATGAGAGATTTAGGCACTAGAACAGAGACCCTGTGACTACTAGAAGGAAAAGCAGACCCAAGTCTTCACCATGTCCCCCTAGGTCTTGACTTACTTAACAAGATCCCTAAAGCCCAAGAGGTTAAATCAAGGATAAATAAATGGGACAGATGCAAACTAAAAAGCTTCTTTTCAGCCAAAGAAACAAAAATAATGTGAAGAAAGATCCTGCAGATTGGAAGAAAATCTTTACTTTATGCACTGCAGATAAAGCATTAATTTCTAGGATATATGAAAAACTCAATCAATTTAGCATGAAAAAACCTAAAAACAAAATCAATAAATGGACTAAGGGAATTAACAGACGCTTCACAGAAGATACACAATCTATCAACGAATATATGAAAAACTGTTCACCATCTCTAGCAATGAGAGAAATGCAAATTAAAAGTAATATTTCTTCTCAATCCAGTCAGAATGGCAATTATCAAGAATACAAGCAACAATAAATGTTAGTGAGAATGTGTAGAAAAAGGAACACTCATCCGTTGCAGGTGGGAATGCAAAAAGGGGCTACCTTTATGGAAAGCAGTATGGAGATTCCTCAGATCTTGGAATGGAATCACGATTTGACTCTTTTTTCCGCTCCTTGGTTTATACCCAAAGGATTTAAAATCAGCATATTACAGTAATGCAGTCACATCCATTTAATAGCAGTTCAATTTACAATAGCTAAACCATGGAAACAACCTAGATGCCCTTTAACAAATGAATGGAAAAAGAAAATGTGGTATATATATGTAATGGAATATTACTCAGCTTTAAAGAAAAATGAAATTCTGGAATTTGCTGTTAAATGGATGGAGTTAGAGAATATCATGCTTAGTGAAATAAACCAAACCCAGAAAACCAAAGGTCAAATGTTTTCTCTGATATGTGGATGTTAATTCACAATAAGGGGGTAAATAGGAAGTAATAGAGTTACAATATATTAGGTAGTGGGGAGTGAAGGGAGGGGAGGGGGGTATGGGGGAAGGAATGATAGTAGAGGGAAACAGACATTATTACCTCATGTGTATGTATGATTGCATGACCAATGTGATCCTGAAATATGTATAATCAGATAACAGAGAGATTAGACTATTTATGAATGATCTATCAAAATGTATAAATACATTCTATTGTCATGTACAATTAATTAGAACAAATAAAATAAAATTTAAAAAATATTAATGTTTTCTGCCAGCTGACACCATCGTTTGGTCCTTGAAATTACTGCCATGTGGTTTCTGAATGTCTTCATTGCTAAGCATGGTAAAACAACTTCTTGGACCCCTGTGCAAGCAGGGTGGCCCCAAGACACTTCTCAAGAGAATTTTCCCTTCTACATTCTTGAGTATTCAAGAAGTGCAGTCTTTCAAATTCTTTAGCTGTCCTCAATCTCTTTTCTATTGTGTCTTTTTGAAATACCTGGCATCTCTTAAGGGACTGAAGTAGGTTTGTCACCACACCTTTCTTGGCCTCAGTTTTTTAAATGACCACTTTAAAATCTCATCAAATCTGTTTTTTAATTCTACTAATATAAACAACTTCTGTTTTTACAATGCTATATATCTCTGGTATTGATACAAATATTCTAAAGTTTTATTAAACTGGGAAAAGTCTGATAGTTCTGACATAATGTTGTCTGTCAGGAATTTCACCTCAAAACACTTAATAGATTAAGTTACCATATTGTCTTGTTGGTGGTTAAACTCTCATCAAATTTGTATCTGTGGACTGTGTTAAGTCTTTGTCTTTTGCAATTTTGATTCTACAAAACACTGACAAACCTAATTAAAAAAAAAAAAGCTTTAACAAGTACTCTTAAATATAGTTTCCTCTGAGGGCAGACATATTATTCAAAAAGCTGTGTTTCCAATATCTATCTTTGAGAGAATTGATATTACCATGAAAAAATTGTTTTCTTAGTTCATGACTAATACAGAAAATAAATGATTTTACTCAAGTTTGCAAAAGTTCTATAGCACACCCACATACTTACAGGGCTTTGCATTATTTGTCACAAAATGTGAGATACCATGAAGTCCTTACATCAATATTTCCCTTTTTCATCTCCTTTGCCACCAGGTCTTTAAAAAAAATAAAAGTAAAATGTCTGAAAATATTCATCAATGTGACTCCTCTCCATTGGACTGGTGGTTGTAATTCTCGTCATCATTATCAGGCATGACTCATTAGCTTAATCACTAGAGAAGCAAGATATGTGGGAGGAAACACTGCCAGAAGCTGACCTATAGTTCAGCCCAGAAGTTTGGTCCCCCACAGTGGGTCACTCTTGGACAATAAAAGACGGGCAGCTGTCACAGGTGGGGAAACCCAGATTGCTCTTCCCTAAGGGGATAGATTTGGATGTCAGGACATGAGGGTTGTAACCTGTGTTCTCTCTTACCTTCATGGACAAGGAGATTCTTCCTTTGTCATGTTCCAAATACAGAGTAATATTACTGTTATTTTTCTACATTTTTGGATAAAAATTCTTTAGGATTTCTTTGTAAAGTTTTTCTCCCTGACACAGTTTCTATATTTGATATAGGAACTGTGAAATATTCAATGGAACATTAATATATATAACCACAAATGATTTCAGAAAATATAATGGATTAGATTTATACATTAACATACATTGATAAAATTGCACCTTTTATGAAGGATTCATGGGAATAATATGGTAAATCATATAATTATTTAATAAAATAACTGTGTTTCCAATAAAGAGACATTGTGGTAGTCAGTGTAACTTGTAAAGCCAACATGAGAAGAGCAATTGATCTCATCTAACTGCATGAAGTGAAATTAGGATGATGCTGAAATTCATCTTAATCATTTTCCTGAGAACAACTGTCTTCCTATTACTCTTCTCATAGCTTCCTTCACCAGTTTGTTCCTGTGACTGTAGATGAGTAAATTCAAGATGGGAGGAACCATGGTATAACAGGCAGAGAGAAGCATGTCCTGGAGTGTTTCAGAGGTTGCTGAACACCTCAGGTAAACACCTGTGCCAGAGCTGAGAAAGATGGATACCACGAGGATGTGAGGGGTGCAGGTGGAGAAGGCTTTGCCTGGGGCTCTGGTGGGAGATTCAGCACAGTAGAAAATATGCGTATATGATGTGACAATAAAAGTAAAGCAACCACCACACACAAACAGCACAGAAACTAGAATAAGGACCATGTGATTGATGATGTCATAGCAGGAGAGCCTCAGCAGAGAGGAGAGATCACAGAAGACCTGATGGACCACATTTCAGTGGCATAAGGACATCAGAAGGAGTTTCCAGTGTGCACAACTGCACACACCAGGCCACTGAGCAGGGAAGCCAAGGTCATGTTGACACAAAACTGAGGGTTCATGATGATGGGGTACTGGAGTTGCTGGCAGATGGCCACATAGCAGTCCCAGGCCATGATGGAGAGAAATAGCATCTCCACACATGCACACAAAATGACCAAGACAATCTGGGTTGCACAACCAGTCACTGATATGGCCCTGTTGCCAGTGAGAGAGTTGACACAGGCATTGGGGACAGTGATGGAAATGTAGCACATGTCCAAGATGGACAGGTTCCTGAGGAAGAAGTACATGGGTGTGTTCAGGTTCTGGTGAGTAGTGGTGACAGTGATGATGAGCAGGTTCCCTATCAAAGTACTCAGATAGGTCAGTAGGAATACTGTGAAATAGAGGACTCTCATATTCCAGCCATCAGGAGAGCCCAGGAGGAGAAATCTGTTACCATGGTGGAATTGGTCATGTACTGGAAATTCTGGTTCTGTGGAATGATAAAGTCATAAGAGAGAGGAAACAAATCATGATTAATGCAATTAGAGTACAAATTCATGTCCACAGTGTTTCTTGAATTTTTAGTTGCTTTCCCTGCAGAGGAAAGGTCACTTCTGATTTTCTGATTATTTAATCATTTCTGAGCACAGTGCACCCCCCAGGGCAGGTGTGGAGGTCTGAAGCCCAGGGTCTGGTTGTGACCTGCAGGGTTGTCCTCAGCTCCTCCATCATGCCTCCCTTGACCTGCTGAGACTCCCATGCAGAGCACTTGCTGGGTCTGCTCACCTTCTCTCCTGCATGACCACTTTTCTCACAGTGTTCTTTAATGATTTGTGATTTAGTTAACTTCTGTCTCTTCCATAAATACAATTTTACCATTATTTTGCCATTTTCTCCACACTTACATAATTCTAATTATGATTAACAATGCAAATGTAATTAATTTTTATATTTTATGTAGGAATCTATCTATTGTTGGAGTATTTATCACCATGATCATGAAAAATTTTACTCATGAGGAAACAGTCTGTAACAATCAACATTTCCCTTCCCAGGACTGTAGGTGCAGTGTTGAGGAATCAGAGCTGACCTGACTGCACCTGGACTGTGCTTCAGGTACCCACCTTTCCTGTGGTTCCCCCAGGACCTGGGTGGTGCTGCCTCAGGTCACACCCTCAGCCCTCCTGTTCCAGCTCCCACTGGGGCTCTCTTTTCATCTCCAATAAATGAATTATATGTCGAATTCAGCCCAGCTCACATTCTCCTAAACTTTTACTTTTCACCTTAATATTTTTACTTTGTGTTCAGCACCATGAAGTGGAAATTTCCTTGGTTCATACAAGAGTTTGTATCTCCATTGTTGACACATTCCATTATATCTCTTTCTTCTCAATGGTATCATAAATGTACAAAAAGATACTGACTGCATATCATAAAAGGGATTTTTAGCTCATACGTACAACACTTCTAAAGCAGCTCAGACCAGCTCAATCCCCAATCACTAAAATCACCTTCAGCTCAGCCCTCTGCAAACCTGGGTCTGTCTCAACACCTTGCCAGAATAACCACACTAACCTTAGAAAACTGACCTTGCTGAGCCTGCCTAGGCTCCTCTGGGAAATGTGTGTGTCTCCCAGTGTTATCTGGGGGCATGAAGAATTAATGGTAGGTTGTTCTTAACTTGAAACTGAGGATGACGTTGAAATTGTCCTACTCAGTGTACCTGTAATAATTTTCTTCCCCAACCATCATTCCAGCTCCAAACAAACCTGAAGCTGACACTTGAGCGACATGCTTGTTCACAGCATCTCTGGAGTTTGCTGACAGAGTCCTATTCTAATGTGACAAATCAATTTAATTTTCTGTATTCCTATGAATTACTTTTTTTCTTTTAATTTTAGTTATGAATTGGTCTTTAAGACAGGCTCAAATGACTCTTTTCCTCTGGAAACTGCTTTACAACTCAATTATTTCCCACTTTTCTGTAGTGTTATATATGGAAATGTCACACTACTTTCACTAAATCAGTATATTTTTATCACTGAACCCACTGATGGAAATTCCTTGAATTGGGACCTTGTATCATTCATCTTTTTGTCCTTTCAGGAGTAAGTGCAGTATGTCCTTCCCAGTGGTTCATGAACTAATGCATGGTGGCTTTGTTGACTGACCACTCATCTGGACTGGCATTCTTTACTGATTGATAGATGAAGGGCTCCCCTGCAGACTCTTCCTCTTCCAAACTGCTGTGGCACACAGTGCAGGCTTGGGTAAGTTGATTAGGGTCGAGGGGGTTGTGCACTTGCCAGGTAAGATCTCTTTACAGCAGGAATCACTTAAAATACATTACTGAAGACACAAGTATGGCTACAGTTGTTGGAGATGATGAGTTTTTGGAAAGGAGAAAAATATTGATGTTTTTAAATAATTTGATTACCATGACAGAAATAATACAATATTATTTCTGCTTGTGACAAATTCAGAAAGTGATAAGTGATCAGACAAATCCATATAAAAATCCTGCAGGTTTTTAACCTTCTATACTGACCTCCAGGCACTCCAGGTGTCCTTGCTGACCATCCCTAGACATTTGTCTCAAATATTAGATGGATGATTAAATATGTGTTTGGAATTTGGAAACTGGCATAAAACTACACAGACATATTCATTGTTTCTATTTTTTTTCAACCAAATCATGTACTGTTTTTGTTTTTCAAATGGAAAATTCTGCTGTAAGTAGTTTGAATCATATGAGCTTAATTAATGTCCTTCATAGCTTATGAGTTTTAACTACGACTTCAAAAACTCTTCTCTAGATTTGACTTAATATTTTTATGGATTAGTCTCATAAGGAAACTTCAGGTTATGGGTATAACACAATAAATATATGAATCACCCCTTTATTTCAAGGGTTCTCAGAGCATTCTTGCAGATTGACAAAATATGATTACCTTGTTTACCTAGATTTTTATAAATAAGAAATAAGCTTTAGTTTCTGTAGTTTAACCACTAATTTCGGAGTGTTAAGAATTACATTGTCCTTCAAGGTGTCAAAAAGCTTATTCTGTTTTCCTCTTAAGAAGCAAAAATTAGAAACATAATAAAACACAGCTTAGGTAGCATATAGGTCAGGAAAAGAAGTAGGAGAAGTTAGCATATGTTCAATGCCAGAAGCATGAGGAGGGGCTGCCCAAGTGCTTTCCCTGGTAAGGGGGAACAGCTGGGGGTTTCATTTTGGTCCTTCTCTTGATAGTACTTAATAAGGAAGGGTATGTGAAACAGATTGCATTTAATAATGCACAGGATTGCTTGGGTTACAAGATACAGGAATTAATTATTTTCTGTATTACTTTTTTCCTCTTAGCAATTATGGCTTAGTGCTGTTCATCAGCCATTAAGGAATGCTGAGGGGCACTTTGTCACATCCTGACCTCCATAATGTGCTTCCAAATCTGTGTAACTTTATTTTTATTTTTACCAGTGGACAAACTCTACTCACATCTGATATACATTTAATATGAAATGTGAAAAATTCTTGAAAAGGAGAACATAATTGTGATCAGGAAAAATAGGTGAGGTTGATGAATTCAAAATGCTTCTGTGAAAATTATATTCAATGTTAGATGTTTTATTCCCAAAGTTGATGCAAAATAACACATATTATTTACTAAATGAATTATTTTCTAACTCCCTGTCATCTGTCAGATCTTTGGCATTTTGTGCTACTTGCCTTAAGAGGAATGTATTACATTGTTACCTCTTGAATCTGTGCAATTAATTCTGTGCATTTTCTAGGTGTGTGGTAAGTAAAAGTAATTTGAAAATAATAATGTTAAACCCATAAAAGGTAGCATGAAGAATGATCACTTGCAGACATTCAGGACAATCTAAGTACATTACTACTGAAGCACCAGGAAGCAAAGCAAATACTACTGTACAAGTCCTCTCTGTGCCTGTTTATCTTTGCAGAATAAATCATTTCTTTCCTTAAGTAGCTGACTCTCTGGATGAGAATGTAATTTTTGGGCAAAATAAAAATGAGAATTCAGATGCATTTTGATGCTAACTGCAAAGTACTTAATGTCGCCGCCCACAGCAACAATCCCACGGATATTTGTTATCGCCTGCAGCAACAATTGCACAGGTATTTATCGGAGGTGGACTGGAAACTGAGTTACTTTTATTATCTTTCTCTTTAGTGCACTTCTTTCTTGCTTGTTTGTTAGTTTATAGAAGAAGAGAGGCTTACTTGTTTGTAGAGGAAATTTTAGAGGAAGACAGGCTTTGCTTAGAGCTTAGACGAAGAGAGACTTTGCTTATAGAGGAAAAGAGACTTGCTACACTTTCAGATAGGCTATTATTATCAGAGGAGCTACTTCTTAAAGGTCTGCTGCTTCTTCTTAGAGGTGCATCCTGCATCCTGTGATCTTCATTCTGCGAGCTGCAACCTGCATTCTACAATCTGCCATCATCAACCCGCAACCTAGAGGTGTCTGCTTTGTCCTCCACCCAGCGATCTATCAGAGGTGCTGCTTATCTGAGGTGCTTCCTATAATTTAAAACCCCTAAGAGCTAGCATGAAGAACGATCACATGCCTTACTTGCACATTCTGTGCAGATATCCAGGACACTCCAGGTACATTGCTATTGAAGTACCAGAAATCATAGCAAATACTACTGTACAAGTCTTCTCTGTGCCTGTTTATCTTTGCAGAATAAATCATTTCTTTCGTTGTTTAGCTAACTTTCTGGATGAGAATGCAGTTTGTTGAGCAGAATAAAAATGAGGATTCAGATACATTTGGATGCTAACTGCCAAGTACTTACTCCAAAATGTTGTCTCTTCTCTACACTTTTGCTGAATGGAGTTTCTCCTTGACTTCTCCTATCAACTGTGTCTGCAGTCAGGGTGGACCTGTCCAGCCAGCACAGTGCCATGTGGGATGTGGGCAGCACAGTCACCTCTGCTTTATGTGAAGCTGGTGCCTTGCCAGTGGGAGCAAGGTTCCGAGGAGCCCAGATCAGCCTGCAGAGACAACAGGAGGCCTGAGCACAGAACCAGGCAGCAGCACCTCTAGAGCCTAGAAGAGGACCTGGCCATGTGCCAGCGTGGACAGTGGATGATAGGAACTGCTCTGCTGGGCATCACCCCAAGTCATTCCTGAGAAAGGAGTAACACTGGGGAGACAGTGAAGGTCTAACTGTGTGTGTTTTCACCTCCACTCCTTCACCTCAGTGTGAGTTAGGGGAGTTTATGGGGGTCAGTTAACCTTAGGGTGCTGAGCAACTCTCACTCACTCACCAACCTGTAAGTGTAACATCTAACTCTGTCATCACTTCAGCAGCAAAATCTCTAATCATTGGGATGAAATTCACATGACATATAGTTAACCTCTGTAACAGTTTATGGTAATCAATTAAGTGTAATGTACTACATTTTCAAAATTGTACAACTTCCAACTGCATCTTTTTCCCAAATATTTCTATTTCTTGAAATGGACCATTTAATCTGTTACACACATTGTCCTTCCTTGTCTTTATCACAGTCACTGGAAACCATTAAGTATAATCACCATGCTAAAGTTTTTTGTTTTAACTTAACAAGGATTTATTCACAGGAATACATGTAAGTAGAGAAAAAATAACTGACAAGCTAAACAAATGAAAAGAACAGGAACCAAACCAACATTCATTCTGTAGCTTTCACCTTGCCGTCTGTTTACATGTATCTAGGGCACAGAGGGCCACCAACTTGCACCAGTACTGTGTAGAAAGCCTGCATTACATTTGTAAAATTAAACATTTCTTTCAGATCTAACTTTGAACACAAAAAGGAAACTTGAAGGCAGTATGTTGAGTGGGAATACACATTGAAGACAGCAATCATTTTTCATCTTGTACAATTGTCTTCATGTGCCAACTACTCTCATGCAGCCCTTTACAGATCTTTTACCATATCATTTAAATTTTGGAAGGTTTGAAGCAATCACTGGTAGTATACAGCCATGTAGAAAGCACAGCACACTGACAGCATGGAGGGAAAGATGTTGCACCGGTTCAGCATCAGTTTTCCACACTATGCAGAATACACATATTACAATATCAATTTTATTCCTAACAGAGACTACAAAGATATTTCAACACCTAGCTGAAAATTGCAGTGCTTTTACATATCATTTACTTTTTTTATATCTATTTTCTTAATAAAAATAAAATCCGCAAATTTTCAGAAGAAATTTGAAAGGCAGGGCTACACCAAAATGATAAAACGGAATGCAAACTGGTGCCACATAGTTCAACGAACACCAGTTTCGCTGTACGTGATGCAGGATGCTAGCTTCCCACTGATTTACCTTCAATCGCTATGTGCCAGAACGCATGCCTGTACCTTAAACTGCGCTTTAATAAAGTGCATTGGTCCCAAAGTTA
Source organism: Sciurus carolinensis (assembly GCF_902686445.1). Taxonomy (NCBI): domain Eukaryota; kingdom Metazoa; phylum Chordata; class Mammalia; order Rodentia; family Sciuridae; genus Sciurus; species Sciurus carolinensis. Next base: position 6,297,871 of record NW_025920112.1, read on the forward strand.
AATCTAATGAAGCACAGTCATTAAATAATATGCAATACATTAATGTTTCAATGTAAATTCAAGGTGTCAACTTCAGTTTTGATATATCCAACCCCATTTATTCCCACTCCATTTCCACCCTGCAAAGGTACAAGCTTTGACTCATTTGGATTTCACAGGGTGCTTCATTGTTTGGATTTGTTTAGTTTATTTCCAATATTTTTGGTCTTACATCATAATTTCCAAAATCCTTCTTGTACAGTGGGAAGGTCAGCTGATTTTTACCTGTTAGTTTTGTTTGTGTAACTCTTTATCAGCATGCAAAACAAGGCACTATAATATGGAAACATTTATATGAAAATATTTACATTTTAAAAATGAAGCCTTTTTGGTGTTTGTAATCCATTCTTAGGTTTCCTTTATTGTGCATTACAGAATTTTTAGTCTTTCTTAACCCTATGCATCATCACATGGTTCTTGTTTTGGTACAATTCCCCATAATATTCTAGAATGTAGTGTTTTGTGAGTACACTGAATAGATGTCTTTGCTTCTTCACATCCAGTGCAGAGTTGTAGTTGAAGTTGTTATTTCCACCCACAAAGGCTCCAGATGTTAAAAAACATTTCCCAAGTTTGACTTAATATAATAACCATACACCTGCCACCCACCCCTCCCAGTAGGGTTGGGATCACACTGTATTCGCTACTGATATACACTTCCCTCTGTTAAGGGAAACAATTTCCCTGAGTGAAGAGGCTCCCTTGTAGTCTCTAAGATTAAATGACCCCTAATTTTGGGGTCTAAGCAGTCTAAGTGTGCTAGATTAAACACCATTAAAAGCTACAGACACTCTTTAAGGGGAGAGGAAACTGGACAGAGAAATACCTCTAATTTTTATCCTCAATATAATTTTTAAATCCATGAAGGATCTTACATATCCTGTGGCCAAGATCATCTTTGGGATTGATCCATGAGGCAACAGCATCACAAAAATACAAAAACGGCATGGTATTGGTACCAAAATAGACAGGTAGATCAATGGTACAGAATAGAGGACATGGACACAAACCCAAATAAATACAATTTTCTCATACTAGACAAAGGTTCCAAAAATATGCAATGGAGGAAAGATAGCCTCTTCAACAAATGGTGCTGGGAAAACTGGAAAACCATATGCAATAGAATGAAATTAAACACCTATCTCTCACCCTACACAAAACTCAACTCAAAATGGATCAAGGACCTCGGAATCAGAACAGAGACCCTGCATCTTATAGAAGAAAAAGTAGGTCCAAATCTTCAACTTGTTGGCTGAGGATCAGACTTCCTTAACAGGACTCCCATAGCACAAGAAATAAAAGCAAGAATCAACAACTGGGATAGATTCAAACTTAAAAGCTTTCTCTCAGCAAAGGAAAATATCAGAAATGTGAAGAGAGAGCCTACGGAGTGGGAGAATATCTTTGCCAACCATACCTCAGATAGAGCGCTAATTTCCAGAATCTATAAAGAACTCAAAAAACTCTACACGAAGAATACAAATAATCCAATCAACAAATGGTCTAAGGAAATGAACAGACACTTCACAGAAGAAGATGTACAAGTAATCAACAGATATATGAAAAAATGTTCAACATCCCTAGTAATAAGGGAAATGCAAATCAAAACTACCCTAAGATTTCATCTCACCGCAATTAGAATGGCGGTTATCAAGAATACAAGCAACAATAGGTGTTGGCGAGGATGTGGTGAAAAAGGAACACTCATACATTGCTGGTGGGGTTGCAAATTAGTGCAGCCACTCTGGAAAGCAGTGTGGAGATTCCTCAGAAAGCTTGGAATGGAAACACCATTTGACCCAGCTATCCCACTCCTTGGCCTATACCCAAAGGACTTAAAATCAGCATACTACAGAGATACAGCCACATCAAAGTTCATTGCTGCTCAATTCACCATAGCCAGATTGTGGAACCAACCTAGATGCCCTTCAGTTGATGAATGGATAAAGTAACTGTGGCATATTTATACAATGGAATATTACTCCGCAATGAAGAATGATAAAATTATGGCATTTGTAGGCAAATGGACGAAATTGGAGAATATCATGCTAAGTGAGATAAGCCAATCTCAAAAAACTAAAGGACGAATGATCTTGCTGATAAGCGGATGAGGACATATAATGGGGGGTGGGAGGGGTTAGCATTAGGTTTAGGGTTAGGTTTAGGGTTAGGGATAAGGAGAGCGGTAAGAATGAAGGAAAGAAGGACTGTATAGATGGAAAAGAGGGGTGGGAGGGGTGGGGGGGAGGGAAAAAATAAACATCATTGCCCTATGTAAACGTATGATTACACAAATGGTATGCCTTGACTCTATGTACAAATAGAGAAACAACATGTATCCCATTTGTATGCAATTAATAAAATAAATAAATATATAAAAAAATATAAATAATCATGGATTACACCACTAGGATTCACACTGATTATGGTAAGAGTCCCATAGAATGCTGAGTCCTTTTCTTCATTGTCTCTTGTTTCTCAGAGTGGTACACCGGCATCTTATAAACTGCTGTAGAATGGGGGCCACCTCTTGGGACAAATGCAACAAGATGAGCATTGTTATTGCTGTATTTTCTAACAACATCTCTCATGTGTTGGTCTCTTAATGATCTCTACAAGCTGGTGCAACAACATAGGAATGTAAGGCAGCATATATATACCCCTGCGAATGAATATTTCTCTAGTTGTCCAGGTGCCTTTTTGTAGAATGAAATGAACTCTGGATTTAGGTTGGCTCCCAATATTGGCATGAAATTGACTATGCAAGTTTTAACATGCTGAAAGTAAGCTTTGGTCTGGTCAACTAATAGGGCAAGGAGACTCTGTTGAATTTTTGACATTTTCACCTGCATGCATTGATACATTAGCGTTAGGATGCTACTTCGGTATACCAGCTGTTCAATGTTGCCTCCAAGTCCTTCAGCCAGGTCACTGAGTAAATCAATCGCCACTCTCATAAAATCTTTCTCTGGAGTCTCATATTGATCTGGTTGAGCATTGCTCAGAGGACTTGTGCAAGTGTCTTGTGTACTAGGTTCACACAATGCTGATACACAGGTTCACGGTACAGAAGGAAGTTGGACTGCAGGGCCATGGGCACTAAAGATAGGCACTCAAAGGAAAGAGATCTTTATCTTCATCCTTTAACATGCTCCATTTCTGGATTAGTGGAGGCATTATCATCTGAATATGTTCTGGTTGGTTTGAATAATATTCTGCAGAATCTGTTAACGTTCAAATGGCATCAAAAACAATGAGCAGGTTTTATGTTGGTATTTACTGAATGCAAAGACCATGGTATCAAGCATATAAGCAAGGTAAGGAACAGGCTGTGTACAAGCCTCCTCTTCAAGGGGATCAACGGTGCAGGAGGCAGCTTCTCCTACTCTCTGTTCCCATCCACGACATGCTTTAGCAATTCTGCCATTAATGGCTCCAGGTATATGTCTGGTGACTGACTAGCTACCCTGTGTGCACAGTGTAAGTGTCCAGAATGTTATGGAATACACAGGGACCTTTTTATCATAGAGGAACTGAATAAGGGGAGGGATAAACTCAGGCAGTTATGGAATCATGCACCACATGCAACATTCATCTATTGCTCCTAAAACCAAAATGTCTGATTCTTTAACAACCCATTCATGATGAAAAAGCAGTTCTTTCAAGAGAGACAAGATTCATGGCACTAGCTCATTGCAGTACACATTTTCAAGAACATCTAATGCAGCAGCAGAATATTTTCTTGGATCCCAGTCAGAAATTGTATGATCATCACCATCATCTTCTTAGTCACCTTCTCTTGAATTCCCTCTTCATCATGCTGCTGAGCCATAGTTCTTGATCAGTGAAAATGTAGCTCTGTAACCTGTTCACCATCAGGAATCATTTCAGGTTCTTCATCATCACCCTTGAGCAGCACCATATCTGTGTTTGAGTACTTCATGTATTTCACTAACACAGGAATCAATTTAGGAAGATGCATCATGAGCATATCTTTGCATATTGACTGTTCAAAGTATGCCAAAGTTCACAGGTTTCTAAAGCTGCATTTTCATCTTGGTCTTGAGTCATCTGTAGCATGCTCTCACCTGTATTATGTATGTGAGGAAGCAGGCAATCAAGCAGCATCACAAGAGCCTGGCACACATTTCTTTGTACCACTGGTTCCTCATCATCAGAGTTTGAGTCCTACTAAAGATGAACTGATTGACACATGCTAGATCAAGAGACCTTATTTTGGGGCTACTGTGTTTGAAGAACTGTAAACATTTGGGAATCATGACATTGAGAGGGCAATGTAAAACATCATTATCTAAAATTTCACAGACCCTTCACCTGTCTTCTGAAGTGCACCAAATGCTCTCTCACAGATGTCATGATGTTCACAATCAGTAGGTTACAAAGTTTTGGTAATTGGTCAGACCGGTTCTGTAGTTCTCCCTTGGATATGATGGTTGTCAATATGCCTCCAGGTGTTTTGATAAAGGAGAGGAGTCACCTATTTTGTTTAAACATTTACTTCTAATAAAATGTCACACCACTTAAGAGGTTCTGAAAATATGCTTTCATGTGATTCTTCCAAATGAGGCACTCAAATATCTTGTGGGTTCATGTTCAGATTTTAATTTTGTAAGAACAACAATCAGGTAGTTGTTAAAATCTGAATATTGATTGGGTTGTTCCAGTCTCTAGAACAAACAGTAGTAGTTAAGGAAACTTCCTTGTGTAATTGAATTCCATATTAAGTAATTTGCTGCTAATTGACAATAAAAATAGGAGGTTTAAGTTTTCTTTAAAGAATTAAGTTCTTTGGGCTTAACAGAACATTGGTAAAAAGGTCATAGTTGCATGACCCTCTGGAGGGTGGTGTCTAGGGACTGGGACTCCTTCAGCAGCAGCAGGATTTGCTGAAGACCTTGCTCCTCAGGTTGATACTCATATTCCATTGTGCTTTACTGCCCTGGGTGTCCCAGAGGAAGTCCCTGTGGGCAATGTCCTGTGGAACAACTCTCAGTAGCTCTGCTGCCAAAGTCTACAGCTGCTGCCGTGGCCCTAAGCCCAAGAACATGACCACACCATGTCTGTATTCATATGTCCTGATAATTTTGTATGACTAGAATCATTCAGCATATGCTCTTTTTTATGACTTAGCTCAACCTGATATTTTAAAAATTAGTCCATATTGTAGCATCTATCACTTTTTTTTCATTCCTTTAAGGGATGAATGAGATGCCACTATATGTGTCCACCAGCATTTTAAAAATCCACAAGTCTGCTGATGAATGTTTTGCCCTTTGCTTCCTTAACACAATGTGGGATTTGTTGGTGATTGCCTGTTCAGGATCCATTGCATAATGTGAAAGATTCCATATGAACATTGTCTATAATCGTGTTGATGTACCCTTGGATTTCTTTGCTAGATTTTGTTGAGAATGTTTCCTATGTTCTTATAACAGATATTGTTCTACAGTCTTCTTTTCTTATTTCCATTTCATCTTAAGCCAGTCATGCCCCACATTGTGCCTGTTATGAAGAAAAATAATTATCTGTTGTTCCAACCAAAGAGAGAAAGAACCAAGAATCTATCTTGACAGCCATCAGTAAAGATGACCACCTTGGTCTTTAGGTAACAATTTCTGTTAGATTGGAGGACTCAGGAGCAGTTTCAGCAGGAAGCTGATGTGTGATTGCATGGACCCAGAGGGTTCACAGCTAGAAAAACTGTAGAGTGTAAATGACTTCACACAATGGAGACACTGTTAGTTACTATGTCTAAAACTTAATTTGAGTTAAAGTCCCATGGCCAAAGAAAGACTGAAAATATCCAGGAACAGTGTCAGTAATTGAGTTGGTCCTTGTTGAGTAGATTGAGGGAGATCCTATATTCATGAAAATTCCAAGTAACAAATATAATTTTAGCCTACTATACTTGCATGTGTACAGAGCAAACTGCCTTGGTCCCAGAGTCTAGCATAATGATGCAACACTGATCATGTTGAACCACAGAGGGAAGCATGCTGAAGGAGGTCGCAGAGTGACCAGTGAGCATCTTACCCCTCTCTCACTCATGAACTTTAGGAGAGGCCAGACCAAGGTAAGCAGCCTCCATACTACTATGAATGTTCCACCAGACTCATGGTGAGGAGGACACAGTGCTGGTCCTCAGAGCTATGTAGCTTCTAAAACCTAGACCACTCTCAGCTGAACTGTAAACCTTTCTAGTCTTCACAAGTATGTGATTTTTTCTTTTAATTGCCATTTCTAGTATAATGTTCTCCAATATCTGGGGAAAAAGTTCAAGAATATAAAAAAGCACTGTGAAAAAAAAAATCAAGTCTGCTGTCTAGAGAGGTTAATGGAGAAAGGGTTGCATGAGTGCATGGGTGGAAACTTTCTCTTCATGTCCATCAACAGTGTCCCACAGGTTGGGGAGCCAAGAAAGAAGCATTTTCTATTTTCTTATGTTTATAAAACGGAATGATTAAAGAATTAGGAAAGGAAGTTAAGAATAATGGAGAACAGAAATTGTATTCTTGGAGCCCTGGAGGGGTCCAGGGATCAGTGCTGACTGCACTACAGGCCATTGAGGAAGAGGATCCATAACACCTGCAGTGGAATCCTGTGTAATCCTGGCCTTGTTGTGTAACTGGACTATTGGAATTGTTGTTCATTCCAATCTCTAAGCACAACAGAGAACTCAGCAACATTTTCCAGGACTCAGCCTGCAGCAGATTTCTGATCTGTACAATACTCATTAAAGTTCTTGCATAGTGCACTGGCCAGGGTGGTTCATGTGAGGTGGGACCTGGCCCCCTAGGCAGATGGCCTCTGTGGAGGTGGGAACCCTGTGCTCATGGCTGGAGCAAATCCATTGTTCCGTGGGCTACTTCCATGGAGGAATGCTTTGAGCCTCTGAGCTACAGCAAGCACAGTGTGAAAACAGGGTTTTCTAGAGCACAGGCTGGAGAGCTATCCATCTCAGCAGTCATCAGCAGGCTTTCTGCTTTGAGTACATTCTTGAGCATGCTCAAAATCATAACCACCATGAACTCCAGTCCTGTTCAGTGGTAGATGAACAACATTGCTGAGTCAAGAAAGGCTCCCTGGCTTCTCTGCTAAGAGTTTCCATTTGAATTTAAATATTTGCATCCTCTCACAGAGACAAAACACCTTTTTCTCAGAATGAGTTTTAGTAACTATATTTGTGACTTGACAAAATGTATAAAACTGTTTTCATAGGTCAGCATGTTTGCTCACATATTGTAAAAGTTTTAAATATTTTAATGTTTTCTCTTTATCTACAATTGAATCTATTTTTCTTTTATGAAGGATGAATACAAATGATAGTTTAACTCACCAAATTATTATATTGAAATTTAACAGAACTAGATTTTAATTAGTTCTGTAATTTAATTAGTTTGATGTTAGGGTAAGCAGTGTAACTTGTAAAGCCCAGATGAAGAGGTTTATTTAATTAGGAACCTGAATGAGTGAAATTAGATTAATACTGGAACCCATCTTTGTCATTTCCCTGAGGAACTGTCTTTCTATTACTCTCCTCACAGCTTCCTTTACCTGTTTGTCATGAGACTGCAGAAGAGAGGATTCAGTAAGGGAGGAATCACAGTGTAAAAGACAGAGAGAAGCATGACCTGGAGCATGTCAGAGGTTGCTGAAGGTCTCAGGTACACACCTGTGCCAGAACTGAGGACGACGGACATCACAAGGATGTGAGGGGTGCAGGTGGAGATGGTCTCACCTGACTCTTTGGTGGAAAATTTAAGCATAGTAGAAAATATGCAAATGTATGACTTGAGCCTTATATGAAAGAAGCCACCACCAACTACTATAATACAGACAAGAAGAAGGACCATGTTGCTGGAGGTGTCAGAGCAGCAGAGCCTCTGCAGAGAAGGGAGAGCACAGAAGAACTGATGGATCACGTTTGACTGACAGAAGGACAGATGGAAGTTGATCCCAGTGTGCACACCTGCATACACCAGGCCACTGAGCAGGGAAGCCAAGGTCATGCAGACACAAAAGAGAGGGTTCATGATGATGGGGTTCTGGAGGGGCTAGCAAATGGCCACATAGCGGTCCCAGGCCCTGGTGAAGAGAAACAGAATCTCTATAAATGCACAATAAATGACCAAGAAGATCTGATTTGCACAGTCAGTCATTGAAATGTCCCTGTTGCCAGTGAGAGAGTTGACACAGGCATTGGGGACAGTGATGGAAATGAAGCACATATCCAAGATGGACAGGTTCCTGAGGAAGAAGTACATGGGTGTGTGGAGCTTCTGGTCAGCAGAGGTGACAGTGACCATAAGAAGGTTCCCTAAGAAGGTACTCAGGTAGGTCAATGGGAATACTATGAAATACAGGACACTCAGTAACCACCCATCGGGAAGGCTAGGAGGAGAGATTGAGTTAACAAGGGTGAATTGGCCATGGAGTGGAAAATCTGTTTTCTGTAAAGATAAAGACATAAGAGAGAGGAAGCATAATATGATTTAGTATAATTACTTCACATATTTATGTCCACAGTGTTTTGCTATATTTTTCAGTTTCTTTCCCTACAGAGGAATGATCACACTTTGTTTTCCCATATATTTAATAATCTCTAAAAAGAGTGCACCTCCCAGAACAGGTGTGGAGGCCTACAGCCCAGGGTCTGGGTGTGACCTGCGGGGTTGTTCTCAGCTATTCCATCATGCCTCCCTTGACCTCCCGAGACTCCCATGCAGAGCACTTGCAGGAATTTTTCATCTCCTCTCCTGCATGTCCACCTGTGTGACAGTGTGCTCAATGCTCTGTAATTTATTTACCTTCCTTCTCTTCCATATTTACAATTCAACCTTATTTTATCATTGCATACACACTTAATATTATCAAATATGATTAGTAATTCAAATTGTAATTAATTTTTCATATTTTTATATAGGAATGCCTAAATAATTTTGGAGTAGTTTTCAACACAATCATGAAAAAATTTACTCATGAGTAAATTCTTGAGAAATGATACTCCAATTATGTATGATATATCAAATACCTAAGTGCATTCTACTCTCATGTGTAACAAATTAGAACAAATAAAAATTAAAAAATATAAAAAGAAGAATGCAAACTCTCCCATTCCAGGCTCCCAAGTGTAGTTTTGTGGTGACCTGAGGTGACTCAACTGCCCCTGGACCCTCCTGCAGTTCCCCATTCTCCCTGGTACTCCCTAGGACATTGGTGGTGCTGCCTCATGGCAACACACCCTCGGCCAGGGGCCAGATGCAGCTCCCACGGGGGCTCTAATTTCCTCTCCTAATGATGAGTGTAAAGTGTTTAAAGCCTCCAGGTTTCAGCCCAGATCACATTCTTCTAAACTTCTACTCATTACTTAATATATTTTTACTCTGTGATCAGTTCCATGAAGTAGAAGATTCCCTTTTCTGTACAATCATTTGTCCTTTTCTTGTTGACACTTTCCATCATATTCTTTCCTTCTCAGTGCCATAATTATACAAAAAGATACTGACTAGATGCACTGAAAGGCAAGTCGTGCTCATTCTTACAGTTCTTCTGCAGCAGCTCAGACCAGTTCAGTCCTGAGCCATCTACATTGCCATTTCTTCTGCCCTCTAGAAACTTGGATCCTTCTCAGCACCTTGCCAGGTGCTCACCCTTAGAAAAGTGTCTTCTTGCTGAGTGTGCCTGTGGTTCTCTAGAAATGTGTGTGTCCCCCAGGTTCAGGGGTGGGTGGCAAGACACAGGTAGGTTGGTGTTAATTTCACCATGTGGGTAAAGTTCAAGGGGTCCTACTCAGTCTACCGGCAATCTCTGTCTCACCCAGTCCCCCATTTCTATCTGACAGAAACCTGACTTTCATAACTGAGAGACACTGTTGTTCACTGCTGACTTCTAATATGATCTAATGATTTAATTTCCCATTGGTATGCAATGGCCTTTAAAGGAGAATCAGATACAACATTTCCTCTGTAACTTTTTCCATAATCTCTAATTTTTCTTCCAATTTTGTGTAGTGCTAGAAATCAACATATTTTATGACCTTTCAGTAAACCCTCACCCCAGGTGACTGGTTCAAATTACCTGATTTTGGTCCATGTATCCATCATTTTTTTCTTTCAGGAGCAAGTGCATGACTTCCTACACAGTGGTGAATGAACTATTGCCTGGTGGCTTTGTTGACTGACCCTTCAGCTGGATGGGCTGTCCTTATTCTGTGGATTTACAGATGAAGTGCTCCCAAGCAGACTCTGTCCCTTCTACACTTCTGTAACCAACTCCATGCAGGCTGGGGTGAGCTCATGCAGGTTCAGCACCCTGTGTACTTGCCAGGTAAGATCTCTATGCAGCAGTGATTGCCCAACAAATATCACTGATGACACAAATGTGGCTACAGGTATTTCAGATGGTGACAATTTGAAAAGAAGAAAAGTGTTGATTTTTCTAAGTAATTTGATTACCATTAGAGGACAAAACATTAATACAATGTCTTTGAGTGCCAATATATGTCACAAATTTCAGAAGGTGATTGGTGATGAGACAAATTCATATTAAATGCCTTGCAGCTTTTCACCCTTGCTACTGACCTCCAGCACTGCATGTTATTGCTGATCAACTCTGGGCATTCATATCAAGTACAAGATGGAAAATTAACTATGGGATTAGGATCTGGAAGCTATCATGGAACTACAGAGACATTATCTTGATTTCTAGTTTTTATACTAAACCATGTACTGTTTTAGTTTGTCCAATAAAATGTAGTAAATTCTTCAGTAAGTGGTATGAATCATATCAACTTTATTGATATCCTTCTTTGCTAATGGGGTTTAATTACAACTTAAAAAATTCCTGTCTAAATTTGCCTTATTTTCTCATGGATCTGTCTCATAGGAACTTGAGATTATGGATATGACACAATAAATACATGCATCACACCACAGCTTTCATAGGCCCTCATATCATTCTTGCAGGTCTACAAAATAGGATTATTATATGAACCTAGGTTTTTAAAAATAAAATATAAGTTTTAGTGTCTGTAGTTTGACCTCAAAAATTTTAGTGTTCAGAACTACATTGTGCTTTAATGGGTGTAAATGCTTATTAAAAATTTCCCACCAAAACAAAAAATTGGAAAATAAAAAAATCAAAACTCATGGAGCATGAGTGTCAGGAAAAGAAGTAGGAAGAGTACTTAGCACATATGTGATGTTTATGAAGAGGGACTGTTCCAGGTGCCTTCCTCTCTAGGGCCCATTGAGGAGTTTCCCTTCTGGACCTCCTCTTGATAGTGCAGAACATAAGAAAGTGTACAGGAAACAAAGTTGCATTAAAAAATGCAAAGGATCACTGGAGTTTGTAAAACTCAGGGATTAACTATTTTTTAAATTACATTTTTTTCCTATTTACAATTGTAGCTATATGCTACCGATTAGCCATTGAGGAATTCTGAGGGGCACTTTATTACCTCCTGACATTCATAATGGGCTTCCAAAGACAGTGCAACTCTAGTTTTAATTTGTACCAATGGACCCAAATCCTCTTCACACCTGACATACCTTTAGTATGAAATGTGAAAAATTTTGAAAAGAAGAACATAATTGTGATCAGGACAAAAAGGTGAAGCTGATAAATTCAAAGTGCTTCAGTGAAAATTTTACACAATAGTGGATGTTTTATTCCCACAGCTACTGAAAAATAAGAATATATGCAATTTGCTACATGAATTGTTATCTACAATCTGTCACCTGTCAGCTGTTTGCGAATTTTTCTTTCTTCCCTTCATATGAATGTATTGCTTTGATACCTCTTGAATCTGTACAAATAACTCTGCATTTTTAAGTGTGTGGTAAGTAAAAATAATTTAAAAAGAACAATTTTAAGCCCATAAGAGACAGCCTGAAGAATGACCCCATGGTGTACTTGCAAACACTGTGTAGAGGTCCTTGATATTACAGGTATATTACTAGTGAAGCACTAGGATTCATAACAAATACCAAAGGGTTTAAAAGACTTCTCAGGACCTGTTACTATTTGCAGATTTATCATTTATTTCCTGGGTTAAGTGATTCTTTAGATGATATTGCAATTTGATTAGTAGAATAAAAAAGAGGATACAGTTGGACTCTAATTGATAAGTACTCACTCCTGAGTGTTGCCCATCTCCAGATGGGAGTAGAACTGAGTATCTCCTTGGCCTCTCCCATCAACTGTGTCTGCACTCCAGTGGATCTGTCCAGCCAACCCCACGCCATGTGTGATGTAGGTAACTCAATTGCTTCTGTTTTATGTGAACCTAGTGCCTTGCCAGTTGGAGCAGGTTCCCCAGGAGCCAATGCTCAGCCTGCAGGGACAGCAGGAGGCCTGAGCACAGCACCAGGCAGCAGAATCTCCAGAGTTCAGCAGGGAGCACCGGCATGACCAGCAGATGGTAGTGGAACTCCTGTGCTGGGCATCAACCTAAGTCATTGCTGAGAAGTGAGTAGCACTGAGGAGATGCTGCTGGGCTCACTGTGTGTTTTCATCTCTGCCTCCTTCACCTCAGTGAGAGTGAGGGGTGTTTATGGGGGTCATTAAATATTCGGATGGTGAGCAACTCTCACTCACTCACCAACCTGTAAGTGGAAAACTTCTGTCTGCACTTCAGCAGCAAAATCTCTAATCATTGAGATGAAATGCTCATGACATAAAATTACGCTTTGTAAGAGTTCATGGTTATCAATTCAGTGTACTTATAACATAGCATACTGTACAACCTGAACTACAACTTGATTCCAAATATTTTCATTATTTCCAGTGAACAATCTAATCTGTTACACTGTCCCTAATATCTGTACCTTCTTTCAATGGAAAACACTGAGTATGTTCTATATGTCAATTCACATATTTGAGAAATTTCATATAAATAGCATTATTCAACATTTGTTTCTTTTTTGGCTTGTCTTAGTCCAATTTTTTTAAATTAATTCACGTTGTACCACATATCATTTGTTCATTCCTTCCAGGTGAATGACATTCCATTATATGTATATATCAGCAAAATTTGATCAACATATCCATTTGTGGACATATTTTTTTTCATTCTGTTAATGTAATGTGACTGATTCCTTGGTTATCATATTTTCCCATATTTCACGTCACTGGTATGTGTTCCATACTCTGTATGATTATGTTTAATAATTGTGTCAGTCAGCTTTACATTGCCATGACCAAAATACCTGTTCAAAATCAAAAAATGAGAAAACAGAAAGCAGAAAATCAAATCAGATGAGGGAAAGCACATTTTTGCTCCTGGGTTCAGAGTTTTACTCTAACATATGCCAATCCAATGGCTTTGTGCCCATGGTGTGGGCACGTTAAGGAAGGACCCAGCAGAGGGAAGCTGCTCAGGAAGTGGCTGCCAAGAAGCAAAGACAGGGAAAGGGGAAGGGGATGCAAGGAAGATGACTGCTTCCAGGGCTTCACCCCAGTGGCCACCTCCTCCAGCAATGACCCCATATACTGAATGCTACCACCTGGTCAATTCATTCAAACCATGATGGACTGGTTATGTTGTAGCTCTCACAATCCAATCATTTTACCAATGAAAAATTAGCCTCAACACAGGAAATTTGGCAGCCATCTCACATCCCATCCATAACAATTCATATTGGACCCCCAAATCTTATGTCCATTTCACAATGCAAAATGCATTCTGCCCAACTCCAAGAATCCCATAGTCTTAACCATTGCACTACTTCCTCACACTGCAAGACCAAAATCTCACCTGTAACTGAAGGTAAACTCTTGGTTGTGAGTCCCTGTAAAACTCAAAATCATTACATATATCCAGTATTCAGTGGCAGAAAGAAATCTTCCCATATGAAAAGGAAGTAATAGGGACATAGAATAAATGGATGGAGTCAGGGGAGAACCACAAGGCAGTTGAACAAGGAGGCCATGCAACTTCAAATCTAAATCCTCATATAGCATCTAGAATTCTTGACTGCAAGGTGTTGTTAAAAGCACTTGTAAATTCCTGCCCTTTGACTTTTTCAGTTTCTGGGCACAAGGGCTCTCTTTTTCTTTGACTCTCTTTCTGCAGGCAGCAGATTTTCTTGGCTGACAGTCCATGCTACTTACATCCATTAATTCCTTTAAATCCGATTCCAACTTTTCCTTCACCTTCAGACCATGACCTATCACAGACTCCGGGGAAGTCTGCAGAGTCTCACATCCTTCTACAGTTTGCCTAGGAACCCTTGGATGACTTTCTTTGAAATGATGGTGGAAGCCTCCATGACTTGAGCACCCTTCATTCCTGCAGAGCAGGAACCATGTAGATGGTACTAAATTCTGCTACCAGTTCACACCATAGTTGGGTCCTGAAATTACTGCCATGTTAGTTTCTGAATGTTTGCTTGGGTATGCATGGTAAACCACTTCCATGGTCCCCTGATAAAGTGGGATGTCCCCACAACATTTGTCAAGGAAATTTTCTGTTCTATATCCTTGAGTGTGGAACATGTTTGGTCTTGCAAATTCTTAGATGTACTCAACCTCTTTTCAATTTTTTTTTGTTTGAAATACTTAGCATCTCTTTAGCGGCTGCAATTCCTTTACAACCAAAACTTCCTTGGCCACAGATTTTTTAAATGATTATTAAAACTCTGATCAAATCTGTTATTTTTACTCTATTAATATAAACCACAGCTTTTGATTTTTTATTTGTTCTAATTAGTTATAGAAGACAGAAGAATGCATTTATGATTTTGATGAATATATAAAAATGCAGTGTATTTTATCATTTTTCTGATTGTACATATTATGGAATCACATTGGTCATGCAGTCATATATGTACATGAGGAAATAATGTCTGTTTCACTCTACTATCCTTCCTACACCCATACCCATTCCCCTACCTTTCTTACTATTTGTCTATAATATTGATATAAATATTATGAAATCTTTCTAAAACTTGGAAAATTCTGATAGTTCTAGTATAATATTCTCAGTCATAAGTATTATCTTAAAATGCTGTGTAGAATAAGTTGCTACTTTGTCTTTTTTTTTTTTTTTTTTTTTTTTTGCGGTATTGGGGATTGAACTCAGGGCCTTGTGCTTGAGAGGCAAGCCCTCTACCAACTGAGCTATCTCCCCAGCCTGCTACTCTGTCTTTTTGATTGTTAAACTCTCATCAAACTTCTAGCCACATACTACTCTAAGTCTTTACTCTTTTGAAGTTTCTGTTTTACAAAAAATTGACAAACATAATCATGAAAACAATTCTAATAAGCACTCCTAAATATAATTTCCTTATGAGGGTAGACCAGATATTTCATAAAAATTCCTCCAAATCTTTGTCATAACTGATATTACTATAAAAATCTGATTCATGGTTCAAAACAATTACATAATGTTAATGCTTTTGCTGAATTCTGCAGAAGTTCAATACCACATCTACAAAACCACAGGGGTTTTGCATTATTGGACATAGAATGTGGGACATCATGAACTCCTTATAGCAACATTTCTTTTTCATAGCCTCTGTAAGTAGGTCTTTCAAATGAAAGCATCTTTTTTTTTTTTTCCTGTAACAGGGATTGAACTCAGTGGCACTCAATCAGTGAGTCACATCCCCAACCCTTTTTGTATTTTATTTAGAGGCAGGGTCTCCCTGAATTACTTAGAGCCTTCCTAAGTTGGTGAAGATGACTTTAAACTCACCATCCTCATCCTTCAGCCTCCTGAGATGCTGGGATTACATGCATGCTCTATTTTCCTGGGCAATTTAAAACATCTTAAAACATATATTAAATATTCAAAATCTTTTTGAAGATCAATACATATCATTAGGTATTGTATGTGCAATTTAATTTTTTTCTACCTTTTATACATTAAATATAAAATTAACTTATTCAGCTAACATAACTCATAAAAATTTGATACAAGTCACTTATAATTGGTAGAGGGAAAATGTTAAAAAGTCGAATTTGCAGACTTCTGCTGGGGTTCCCTGAAGATCATTCTTCTCTGGCAGAGAACATTGGAATAGGGAGATACAGAAGCCACAGGGTAAAATTTGTGGATGGAACTTGCGTTCTGGTTGGATCACGTTAGGGGAAGTCAAGGCTTCCTGCTTAAGCTAGCTCTGAGGGATTCTTATTGATTCCTATTATAAGAATTCTTTTACTTAAAATTATTCATTTATTTTTTAATTTTTACAGACTGCACTTTGATTCATTGTACACAAATGGGGTATATCACTTCATTTCTATGGTTGTGCACAATGTAGATTCATGCCATTTGTGTAAACATACATGTACATAGGGTAACGATGTTTGTCTCATTCCACCATCTTTCATACCCCAATCCCTCTCATTTCCCTCTGAGGCAAAACAATTAGAGTCCATATTTTCCTAATTATCACGCATGACACATTTGCATAGATATTACGGAATTTAGATGAGTGGGATGAAGACCACCCTTAAGCTGACCTGCAGCTCAGCCTCTGGGATTGTAAAACCACCCTGGGTAACTCATGGACATAATAAAATACTGACAGCCCTCACAGCCAAGGAAGTCAGGGTGCTCTTCTCTTGTGTATGGATTTTATTGCCATTATGGTATGATAACAATGGTCCCGTGTTTATTTCATGGACAAGGAATATCCTTTTTCATGCTGCAATGGAGCATGAAATGGAGAAATATTCTTGTAATTTTCTCTACATTTTTGATCATATTTTCTTTAGGATTTGATTTTTGAATATTTTTAAAGACTTTAATTGAAAAAATTATGCATTTCAGTGATTAAACATTTGCTTGACAATGCTCTAAGAACAGGTTATGTAAGTTTAAGTTATCTCCAGTTTGATTGGTAGAATTTTCCCATATGAACATATTTGAATACAGGTACTGCAACATATACAATGAATTTTCAATACATGTAACCTCAAAGGATCTCAACAAATATATTGAATTATATTTATTCATTAAAAGATTCACTGAGTCAAGCACAGTGTTGCACATCTGTAATCACAGTGGCTAGGAAGGCTGAGGTAGCAGGATCTCAAGTTCAGAGACCACCTCAGCAAGAGTGAGGCAATAAGAGATGCTGTCTCTAAATAAAATGAAAAATAGGAATGGAGATGTGATTCAGTGGACAGGTGGCTCTGAGTTCAATTCCCAGTACACTCCCCAAAAAATACACTGAAAAAAATACACATTTTATGAAGATTCCATGGAAATAATATGGTAACCTCACAGATTTATTTTATACCAAAACACAAATCCTAAAAAGGTGATGTTTAACTCAGCTATTTTGCTGATGTGACTATCTGACCAGAACGACTGTAGAGGAGAAAACTTTACTTGAGGGCTCACAGTTTTAGAAGTCTTAGTCCATAGAAGGCTTTCTCTATTCCTCAGGAGTCAATGTGAGACTAAACATCATGGTGGAAGAGGGTGGAAGGAGCTCACATCATGGTGATTAGAAAGCAGAGATTCTTCACTGACCAGATACAAATATGTACCACAAAATCACATCCCAATTGTCACCTCCTCCAGCCACACCTTACAACTTCAGTTACCAATCTTTTAATCCCCCAAGAGGACTAAATCACTGATTGTGTTGAAAATCTCACCACCCAATAATTTATCTTCTTGTATTTGCTCTCATTTGGGCTTCTGGGAGACACGTCACACCCAAACCAAAACAGGTGATAATAGAGTAGTCAATGTAACTTGTAAAGTCCTAAAGTGAAGAACATCATATACAATTATGAACTTCAATCAGTAAAATTAAGATAATGCTGAAATGTTTCTTTAGCATTTTCTTAAGAAAAACTGTATTCCCATGACTCTCCCCATAGCTTCCATTACCTGTTTATTCCTGAGACTGTAGATGAGAGGATTCAGTAAGAGAGGAACCGTGGTATAAAAGGCAGAGAGAACCATGTCCTGGAGAGTATCAGAGTTTGCTGAAGGCCTTAGGTACACACCTGTGCTAGAGCTGAGGAAGATGGACACCACGAGGATGTGAGGAGTGCAGGTGGAGAAGGCCTTTACTGAGGCTCTGGTGGGAGATTTCAGCACAGTAGAAAATATGTGAATATATGACATGATAATTAAAACAAAGCAGCCCCCACCAACTATTATAAAAGTCAGAAGAAGGGACCATGTTATTTCTGGTATCAGAGCAGGAGAGCCTCAGAAGAGAGGGAACATCACAGAAGAACTGATGGACCATATAGGACTGGCAGAAGGACAGCTGGAATGTGTTCCCAGTGTGCCCACCTGCATACACCAGGCAACTGAGCAGGGAAGCCAGGGTCATGTGGAAACAAAACTGAGGGTTCATGATGATTGGTTACTGGAGGGGCTGGCAGATGGCCACATAGCGGGCCCAGGCCATGATGGTGAGAAAAAGAAGTTCAATACATGCACAAAAAATGACCAAGAGGATCTGGGTTGCACAGCTAGTCACTGAAATGGCCCTGTTGCCAGTGAGAGTGTTGACACAGGCATTGGGGTCAGTGATGGAAATGTAGCACATGTCCAAGATGGACAGGTTCCTGAGGAAGAAGTACATGGGTGTGTGCAGGTTCTGGTCAGCAGTGGTGACAGTGATGATGAGCAGATTCCCTAACAACATAACCAGGTAGGTCACTGTTAATATTTTGAAATAGAGGACTGTCATATTCCAGCCACCAGGAGAGCCCAAGAGGAGAAATTCAGTTACCATGGTGGAATTCACCATTTGCAGGAAATTCTGGTTGAGTAGGATGATAAAGAGATAATAGGAAGCAAAAAACATAGATTAATACAATTGATCTACATGTTCATGTTCAATGTGTTTTCCTGAAAAGGAAAGGTCACTCCTGGTTTCCTCATGTTTAATCATTTCTGAGCAGAGTGCATCCCCCAGGGCAGGTGTGGAGGTCTGCAACCCAGGGTCTGGGTGTGACCTGCAGGGTTGCCCTCAGCATCTCCATCATGGCTCCCTTGACCATCTGAGACTCCCATGCAGAGCTCTTGCAGGGTTTGCTCTTCTTCTCTTCTGCATGTCCATTGCTCTGAAGGTGCACTCTTCAATGCTCTGTAATTTAGTTAACATCATTCTCTCCCATGAACTACAGACAAAGTTTTTACCACTCTGTCCCATGATAATACTGTTTTTTCCTCAGTGATTTCACTCCATTAAGTTAGATTCTTTTTACATAAGACAATTTGCCTTTGTCTCATTGACACATTCCATTTACTTCATTTCTTCTCAATGGTATCATGATCATTTGAAAAGACATTGACTATAATTCCTAACAGGGAGATTTTGCTCATAGGTATAACATTTCTGCAGCAGCTCACACGAGCTCAATCCTGAGTCACCTACATGGTCATTTCCTCTGTCCTTTGCCAACCTGGGGCCTACTGAGCACCTTGCCAGGTTAACCACACTCACCCTTAGAAAAGAGACCTTCCTCTGAGCCTGTCTGCACTCCTCTGGAAATGTGAGTGTCCCCCAGGCTTAGGGGTGAGTGGCCAGACACAGTAGGTTGCTCTTAATTTCACAGACATGGTGAAGTTGAAGTGGTCCTACTCAGTCTACCCACTATCTTGTCTTATCCCCATCTCCAGTTGTCCCCTGACACAAACTTGGAACTCACACCTGAGTGACTTTCTTTCCACAGATGGCAGAGCCCCTTTTTCTATAGTCACCTAATGGTCTAATTTTCTAATTAGAATATATGGAACTGGAAATGAGGCTCAAATGCAACTTTCTTCTGTAACTTTGTTACTTACCTCTATTTTTCCACGTTTGTTTTGTATAAACATTGGCATATCATACTAAATTGCAGAAAATGAGTATGTGTTCATCACCCCCACAACAGTGTCACACATCCTTGAATTTTAGACAATGGAAGGATCATCTTTTTACACATTTGGTAGAAATGACATGACTTCCAGCCTAGGAATTAGTCAATAATTATATTGTCACATTTATGACTAACCAGTAAGGTGGATTGAATTTATTCTACTGATTTACAAATAAATAGCACCCAAATAGACATTAGACCATCTTCACTCCTGTAACAGGTATAACTCAGGGTGGTTTGAAATAATGAAAGCCTAACCCCCATGCATTCACAAGGTAAAATCTAAAGCAGTAATTGATCAAAAGACATTATTGATGACATAAATATGGCTACAGCTATTCTAAATACTGGGTTTTAGGGAAATAAGTAAATGATTAGTGTCTTTACATAATGTAATTACTCTCTCCTTAGTATCGCATGCTGCCAACATGAACAGAACAGAGTCTCTTCTTGGCTTCTCCCACCAACTGTGCCAGCAGCCAGGGTGGACCTGTCCAGCCAGGGCAGTGCCAGGAGGGATGTGGGCAGCTCAGTCACCTCTGTTTTATGTGAACCTGGTGCCCAGCTAGAGGATGCAGGCCCCTTGGGGGGACCAGAGCACAGCCTGCAGAGACAGCAGGAGGCAGAGCACACCAGGAGGCCGCAGCATCTCCAAAACCCAGAAGAGAGAGTTGGCCCCATGCCAGCACACACAGCAGACACAGAGGAGTCCTCTGCTGGGCATCACCCTACATCATTGCTGAGAAGTGAGTAGCAATGAAGAGAAACTGATGGTGCACACTGTGTGTTCTCATCTCTGCCTCCTTCACCTCAGTTTGAGTTAGGGGTGCTTATGGGGATCAGTTAACATTCAGGTGCTGAGAACTCTCACTCGCTCAGCAATCTGCAAGTGGGAAACCTCTAAGGATGGCAGCAGTGCAGCAGTAAAATCTCTTATCATTCAGACACAATCCACCTGAAAAATCAACCTCTGAAACAGTTTGTGGTTATCAATTCAGTGCCATTTACCACAGTACAAAACTTTACAACTTCCAAATATGTCTTGTTCCCAAATACTTTTTTTTAAATTTATTTTTATTGTAAACAAATGGGATACATGTTTCTCTGTTTGTACACGGAGTAAAGGCATATCATTTGTGTAACAATACATTCACATAATGTAATGTTGTTTGATTCATTCTGTTTTTTTTCCTTCCCCCCATCCCTCCCACTGCTATTTTCCCTCTATAGAGTCACCCCTTCCTCTATCATTGCACCCTCCCCCCCATTATGTGTCATTGTCCTTTTATCAGCAAGATCATTCTTGCTTTGGATTTTTGAGATTGGCTTATCTCACTTACCATGATATTCTCCAAATACTTTTATCAGTTCAGATGAACTGTCAAATCCTTTACATACACTGTACATTTATCTCTAATTGCAGTCACTGGAAAACACTAAATTTACTCTATATCTTTACCTGTTTGTGAAATCTCATATAAAAATAATCATTCAATATATGGTAATTTTTTCTGGCTTGACTAAGACTAGGCTTTTCAAAATTGATCCAACTTGTAACATGTATCATTAGTTCATTCTCTAAGGATGAAAGTCATTCCATGATATGTATATGTCAGAAATATTTTAACACATACATTGGTGGACATATTTCCTTTATTCTGTTAATATAATGTGACTAATTTACTGGTTCTAATATATTTTGGCATCTTCAATATTTCTGGTACACATTCTGTGCACTGTATGATTATGTTGAGTAATTGCGTGAGTCACCTTTGCATTTTTTTACAAAAACACCTGGTCAAACTCAAAACAAAACAAAACAATAGAAGTTCCCTTTAAAAAAAAAAAGCAACGTAGAAGAGGGAAAACCCATTTTGTCACAGGGGGTTCAAAGTATTAATGTCATTGACCAATTCAATGGCATTGTGCCCATGGTGTGGGCACATTGAGGAAGGACCCAGCAGAGGGAAACTGCTCCTGATGTGGCTACAAGGAAGTAAAGAAAGGGAAGAGAAAAGGGGAAGCAAGGAAGATCAGTACTCCAGGGCTTTACCCCAGTGGCCACCTCCTCCAGCAATACCGCAGATGGCTAAAGCTATCTCCCAATCAAGTTATTTGAATCAGGAAGGACTGATTAGGTTGCCGCTCTCACAATCCAGTCATTTTTACCTTAGAAAATTCCTGCCTCAACTCAGTTGCTTTTGGGAAGCACCTCTATTCCAATGCATAACATCTCCTGTTAGTCCCCTGAAGCTCTTGTCCATTTAACAATACAAACTGATTTTAGTCCAGAATGGTTCCATAATGTTTGAAACTCCAGCATTTCCCCAAAAAATAAGATCACAGTCTCACCTGAAACTGAAGGTAAACTTTTGTCTGTGAACCCTTGTAAAAAGCAAAATCAAGTCTCATAAATTGAATATCCACTGGTAGAGAGCAAACCTTCCCTCCAAACAGGAATAATAGGGCTATTGAAAGAATGAATGCAGCTCTTTTCAAGATGGTGGGAGTCTGTGTTCCTTATTGCTCTGTAACTCCAGATTCAAGCAAAGGATATCTGTTTCTTAATAGCTCACTGTCAGGTGCTTATCATCTGCCATTTCCCTGCCTTTTGCCTGTCCATGGCTTGCCTGACACCTATCAATCACCCAACAAACAAGGTCCACCTCCCAATTGTCCGACAAAAGTCAGCAAACTGATCGCAGACAGCCCGTGGAGCGCCACCTGCCTGCTGTGACCTGGAAGTTCACAGTTACAGTACCTGCAGGACCTCCAGCAGACTACATCCACACTCTGAGTTGAGCTCCCCATTTGCCAACACATTTGGAAGCCAGAGAGGCCATTTTGGATAATCCTGGAGGCTGTAGCTCTGATCTTTAGGTGGGGCAAATCTCATCCTGAGATGCCTTCTGGAGACTTGAAGCTCAATGTCAGGTACCTCTCATGCATCAGGCTACTGAAGACTAGGAGGTTTCATTACTATATGATGTTATACTGTAGATTTTCTTTTTTCTCCTTATTGAAAAATTTTAAGTTTTTATTTTGTTACTTTTTTGCTCTCTTTTCCATTTGTTTACCTGTACCCTCAGAGTATCTTTCACCCTTTTCTGCATGCTAAAATCCAAATTCTTTTGTTTACACTCTCACAGTTCCTATTTTCTAGAACTTCTGTATATTATTTTCTTATGCCATTAACAGCTACTTCTAGATCCCTCTGCATCCTCTTTGTCCTCCATTAGAACCGCAGACCTTATTACAAATCTGTTTGTTTTACTGAAGATAATATTTGTACTCTTTCTGTTTATTATGACAATGTTGTTATTGTCCTCACAGGGGCTATTTGTCTAGGATTGCCTAGTGTCTGAATTGGGCACTGCTAATATTGATCTACCCTTAAAGAAAAGGTTTTGGAAACCTATAAGGCCAGTATAAGCCTATAGGTAGAAATCTACAATATCCGAGATCTGCACTACTAGAGGAGAAGATACATGAACAACATGAAAAAACAAGGGAAGAAAATTATCCAAACAAATCTAGATTCTATAGTAATAGAATCC
Source organism: Sciurus carolinensis (assembly GCF_902686445.1). Classification (NCBI taxonomy): domain Eukaryota; kingdom Metazoa; phylum Chordata; class Mammalia; order Rodentia; family Sciuridae; genus Sciurus; species Sciurus carolinensis. The sequence continues at coordinate 6,321,330 of NW_025920112.1, forward strand.
AATGAGAGTATTTTAGAAGACTAAAGGTGGAAGAATGGGTTAAAACCTACCACACACATGGACCCACTAAAAAAGTGGATGTTTCCATTCTTATATTAGATAAAGTTGTCTTTAAGTCAAAGTTAGTCAGAAGCGATAAAGAAGGACATTTCATACTGCTTAAGGGAACAAAAAATCAGGAAGACATAATGATAGAAAATATTTATGCCCCAAACATTAGTTCATGCCTCTACATCAAACAAATCCTTATCAATTTCAGGAATCAAATACACCACAACACAATAATTCTGGGTGATTTTAACACACTGCAATCATCAAAAGATAGTTCTTCCAAACAAAACCAAGCAAAGAAACCATAGAACTCAATAACACAATCAATAACCTAGACTTAATAGACATATATAGAATGTTCCATCCATCAAAGAGCATATTCACTTTCTTCTCAGTAGCACATGGAACCTTCTCGAAAATAGACCATATGTTATGCCACAAAGAAACCCTTAGGAAATGCAAAAAAAATAGAGATACTGCCTTATGTTCTATCAGATCATAATAGACTGAGAGTAGAAATCAATGACAAAATAAAAAACAGAAATTACTCCAACACCGGGGAACTAAATAATATGCTATTGAATGAAACATGGATAACAGAAAATATCAGGGAGGAGATAAAAAAAAAATTCTTAGAGGTCAATGAGAATGACAATACAACATATCAAAAACTGTGGGACATTATGAAAGCAGTACCAAGGGGAATATTCATTGGGTGAAGAACATTCCAAAAAAGAATGAAAAGTCAACAACTAAATGCCCTAATATTAAAGCTCAAATCCCTGGAAAAAGAAGAACAGAATAAAAGCAAATGTAGTAGAAAACAGGAAATAATTAAAATAAGAGCTGAAATCAATGAAATTGAAACAAAAGAAACAATTCAAAAAAGTGACAAAACAAAAAGTTGGTTCTTTGAAAAAGCAAACAAAATAGACAAATGCTTAGTCACACTAACAAAGAGAAGGAGAGCGATGTTCGGGGCTGTGCCATGTGGGCTGCACTGGGATGGTGCCTGGCGGCCAGCCAGAGGTTGTTTTGATCACATCGGCAGTGAGGAGGTTGATTAATATAAGCACACCCAGGTGATTTATCATTGGCTGCATTCAATTAAGTCCACACACACAACGCGTGAACAGGTTTTCCCGAGTGCTCCTGCTCGGGACTGCTCATTTAACCTTTGCGATGATAGGGCAGCTGGCTCCTTGCCTGATCTCAACTGGCATGGCCCTGCCCTCCGCCCTGGAGGGAATATAAGCAGACAGTAGGCAGAAGGCAAGAAGAAGCAGCAGGCAGAGAGAAGAAGCAGCAAGCAGTAAGCAGCAGGCAGTGGCAGAAGGCAGATTGTAGAGCAGAGAACTGAGAACACACCTCTAGGTCGTAGATCAGAGATCGCAGTATGTGGGATGCACCACTAAGAAGCACCTCATGATAGATAGCACCTAGTTCACAGGATGCAGGACCTAAGAAGAAGCAGCAGAACTCTAAGAAGAAATAGATCTCTGATAAGCTTAGAAGCTTGTCTTTCTCTAAAACTTCCTCTATAAACTAATCATCTCTTCCTCTAAGTGAAGTCTCTCTTACTCTAAGCAAAGTCTCTCTTCCTCTAAGCAAAGCCTCTCTTCCTCTCAGAGAAGCCACTCTTCCTCTAAAAATGGAAGCAAGCAAGACAGAAATAGAAGTAGTTTATTTCCAGTTCACCTCCAATAAATACTGGCGCAATTTTTGCTTCAGGTGGTAACCAATATCCGCGGAATTGTTGCCACGGGCAGAAACAAGTGGTGGCCCATATGGGGACAGGGAAGGCCACAACAATCATACAAGGAGAAAGGAAATCAGAACAGTGGGGAAAGTAAACTGAGGAACCGCACAGGAATAGGGCGAGGGAAAATTCCACGTTCGCCTTCAGGAATAGGTATGGCAGGGAAAGTAGGAACCTCACAGGAGTCTCTGGACAGAGTGGTTTAAGGGCGAGGGATAGTAAAAGGAAATGGGGTTGGTCAAAAACTAAAGGTCACAAAGGACATGACAGTGAAGTGCAAAATTGTGTGTATTTTGTGTTGTTTGTGTTTGTCAAATTCAAGAGTCTTGCTCTAAGTAGTGAGGTAAGCTGAGGCCTTGTCTCTCTGTGAGGCAGTTAGGTGCTCAGGATAGCTGGCCAGGTAAGCTGAGCCCCTGTCCCTTGGGCAGTTAGGTGCTCAGGTAGGCTGAGACCCTGTCTCTAGGGCAGTTAACCCTTTTCTCTAGGGCAGTTAGGTACTCAGGTAAGCTGAGGCTCTGTCTTTCTAAGGCAGTTAGGCGCTCAGGATAGCTGGCCAGGTGATGAAATATAAAGAGGATGATAAAGGAGCTCCAGAATGTGGGTATTTTGTATTTTTGTGTGTTTGTACTGCTGTTAGTGTAGCCTTTGTACAGTAAAAGATGAGTTCAGAAATATCACGAAATAAATCTGAAAGTATAATTCAAAAAGGAGGTGTGAAAAATATATTACAAGAAGGAGAAGTGCTGGAAGTGATTAAAGAGGAAGTTAGCTGGGTAGCCAAAAACAGAAAAGTTCTGGGGGGGGAGGAAACACTGGGGATGAATTAGAAAATAAGGAAACCACTGCATGATCATATGTTCAAACTGTAGCAGAAATAAGCCCAGAGTTTATAGAGGAAAAGCTGCTCAATGTGTCACAAGGAGATATTCATAAACAGGATCTAATAGCAACAGAAAAGAACTTTAAAAGAGAACAAAGTAAGGAATATTTGCATGGTAGTGACTTAGAAAACAATTACTCAGAAAGTTTAAGAACAGGGGAAAATGTAGGAGAAAGCTAAATCTGATAGGAAGAACACCAAAATTCATGAAACTTGCCCATAAAAACTTTAAAGAGGCATTGATGACTGATTGGAAACAGCTATGCAGAGCAGTGTTATCTGGAGGATAATATCTGAATTGGAGGGCTCAGTGGCAAGAAATAGCTGTTGAAACTGCTTGTAGAAAGGCAGTAGCAAGGTTTCCTGGTAGGAATGTTGAACAAGAGAAGGCCAATATGTTTCAATAGATACTCAAAATCAATATGATCCTGGAGCGTATGCACAGATATATACAGCAGCAAAGAGACAATGCCCTAACAAAAGACAAGAGATAACTACAGTAAAATCTGTTACACCTCATGCCCCAGGTCTTTGCCCAAAGTGCAGAAAAGGAAAACATTGGGTTAACAAGTGCAGATTAGTTACTGTTGTTGAGGGCAAGATGTTACCAAATCATTTAAGAAACGTGTACAGGGCTCTTCGACTCGGGGCTCACAAATGTATGGAACCTTAGAGGGGAATGGTGTTAGATCACAAATTCAGATGGTGCCATGACACAATCCATTCCTAAGGCCCTGAATGTTTCTCCTAATGGTGCTGCTGGAGTAGATACTCACAAAGATACTATTATTCAGATTATATCTCAAAAATCAGCTCAATTAGTGGAAATGGAAGCAGCTGTCATAGCCCTTGTAGAGTTTAAGGAGTAACAAATCTTTTTGCTGATAGTGATTGCATCACTTGGGCGATTTCCAAATTAGAATTGGCTGGACCCATAGCCCCTCATAAGCTGATTTAGCCACTCAGATGGTTTTCATCTTTTTCTCAGTAAGGCAAGCTGCTTATTTTCATTCTGTGTAACTCACTTTCTGATCCCTCCTGTTGGTGCCTCACCTTTAAGGAGGGTCTATATGTAAAGGTAAGTGCACTGATCAAAAGGTTAATGGAGTTAGTACTGAAATATGTAGAGAGGGTGAAACAATTGTTTTTTCATATACTCCTGTGTGCCTAGCTCTTCCTTTTCTTTCTGTGACTTCTAATGAGAACCTCTCTAGACAGTTATTTTCACAGATGGTACAACAACGGACACATAGATTTGATGAGCTAGTAGCAAGGCTTCAACAACAAATCCTCACCATAAATGCCACTAAGGTGGAAGTCAAACTGGGAGGACTTAACATAGGAGTATTAGATGGGCTAGCAAAATTTGGTACCAAATTTGGGGGATTCTTAAGTTTTACACTAATAAGCTTGAGTATGCTTGTGTTAATTCTATTCTACATCTACAAACACCTCAAAGCCAGTCAGCAGGCTCATTATGTGATCATAAAGCAGGCCATGGCCGCCCTTGAAGCAGGACAATCTCCCAGTATATGGTTTCATATGCTGGATCGGTAGTCAAAGACGGGTAACCACGGGAAAACACTGTACCAACCTAAGACAGGAGGGCCAACTCTGCTTTGGTATCCTTTGATGATGCATAAGGACAGGATGTTGATTCCTGGGACCTAAGACAGACATGATCCCTGCCAGCTTCATTTTCATTTCATATAAGGAAGGAGGAATTGTTAGGGGCTGTGTCATGTGAGCTGTGACAGGATGACAGCAGGCGGCCAGCCGGAGGTTGTTTTGATCACATCAGCAGTGAGGAGGTTGATTAATATAAGCACGCCCAGGTGATTTATCATTGGCTGTATTCAATTAAGTCCACACACACAACGCGTGAACAGGTTTTCCCGAGTGCTCCTGCTCGGGACTGCTCGTTTAACCATTGTGATGATAGGGCAGCTGGCTCCTTGCCTGATCTCAACTGGCATGGCCCTGCCCTCCGCCCTGGAGGGAATATAAGCAGACAGTAGGCAGAAGGCAAGAAGAAGCAGCAGGCAGAGAGAAGAAGCAGCAAGCAGTAAGCAGCAGGCAGTGGCAGAAGGCAGATTGTAGAGCAGAGAACTGAGAACACACCTCTAGGTTGTAGATCAGAGATCGCAGTATGTGGGATGCACCACTAAGAAGCACCTCATGATAGATAGCACCTAGTTCACAGGATGCAGGACCTAAGAAGAAGCAGCAGAACTCTAAGAAGAAATAGATCTCTGATGAGCTTAGAAGCCTGTCTTTCTCTAAAACTTCCTCTATAAGCGAAGTCTCTCTTCCTTTAAACAAAGTCTCTCTTCCTCTAAATGAAGCCTCTCTTCCTCTCAGAGAAGCCTCTCTTCCTCTAAAAATGCAAGCAAGCAAGACAGAAATAGAAGTAGTTTATTTCCAGTCCACCTGCAATAAATACCCGCACAATTTTTGCTGCAGGCAGTAACGAATATTCACGGGATTGTTGCTGCAGGCAGCGACAGAGAGAAAACTCAAATTAATAAAATTCATGATGAAAAAGGAAATATCACGAAAGACACCACTGAGATACAGAACATAATGAGAAGCTACTTTAAAAATCTGTATTCCAACAAATTAGAAACTACCGAACACATCGACAAATTTCTAGAGACATCTGATCCTCCCAAACTGACCAGGAGGACATACACAATTTATACAGATAAATATCAAGCAATAAAATAGAAGAAGCCATTATAAACCTACCATCCAAGTAAAACCCAGAAACAAATGAATTCTAAGCCAAGTTCTACAAGATCTTCAAAGAAGTACTCATTCCAAGACTTCTCAAAATATTCCAGGAAATAGTAAAGGAAGGTATCCTACCAAACTCATTCTATGAAGCTAATACCACCCTCATACCCAATCCAGGAAAAGACACATCAAGGAAAGAATATTTTAGACCAATATCCTTGATGAATATAGATGCAAAGATCCTTAACAAAATATTGGCAATCTGTATCCAAAACATTAAGAAAATTGTGCACCATGATCAAGTGGGGCTCACCTCTGGAATGCAACATGTTTTAACATCTATAAATCAATAAACATAATCCATCATGTGAATAGACTTAAGGATAAGAATCATATAGTTATTTCCATTGACACAGAAAAGCGTCCGACAAAATATGACACCCCTTCATGCTCAAAACTCTAGAAAAAATAGGGATAGTAGAAACACACCTGAACATTGTAAAGGTTATTTATGCTAAGGCCATGGCCAACATAATTCTTAATGGAGAAAAACTGAAACCACTCCCTTTAAAAATGGGAACAAGACAGGAATCTCCTCTTTCACCACTTCTCTTCAACATTGTCCTCGAAACTCTAGCCAGAGCAATTAGACAGACTAAAGAAATTAAAGGGATATGAACAGGGAAAGAGGAACTTAAGCTTTCACTATTTGCTGATGACATAATTCTACACTTAGAAGATCAAAAAACTCCTCCAGAAAACTTCTAGACCTCATCATTTAATTCAGGAAAGTAGCAGGCTAAAAAATCAACATGCATAAAACTAAAGCATTTCTATATGCAAGCGATGAAACATCTGAAAGGGAAATGAGGAAATCAACTCCATTTGCAATAGCCTCAAAAAAATTAAAATACTTGGGAATCAATGTAACCAAAGAGGTAAAAGATCTCTACAATGAAAACTACAAAACATTGGAAAAAGACATTAAGGAAGACCTTAGAAGATGGAAAGATCTCCCATGTTCTTTGATAGGCAGAATTAATATTGTCAAAATGGCCATACTACCAAAAGTGCTACACAGATTCAGGGCAAATCCATTTGACATACCAATGATGTAACTTACAGAAATAGAGCAAGCAATCATGAAATTCATCTGGATGAATAAGAAATGCAGAAATGCTAAAGCAATCCTTAGCAGAAAGAATGATACAGGGGTTATCGCAATACCAGAACTTCAACTATACTACAAAGCAATAGTAAAAAAAAAAACGGCATGGTATTGGAACCAAAATAGACAGTTATATCAATGGTACAGAATAGAGAATACAGACACAATCCCAGATAAATGCAATTTTCCCATACTAGACAAAGGTGCCAAAAATATGTAATGGAGAAAAGATAGCCTTTTCAACAAGTGGTGCTGGGAAAAGTGGAAATCCATATGCAACAGAATGAAAATAAACCTCTATCTCTCACCCTGCACAAAAATCAGCTCACAATGGTTCAAGGACCTGGAAATCAGACCAGAGACCCTGCATCTTATTGAAGAAAAAGGAAGACCAAGTCTTCAACTTGTTGGCTTAGTATCAGACTTCCATAAAAGGACTCCCATAGCACAAAAAAAAAAAAAAAAAAAAAGCAAGAATCAACAACTGGGATAGATTCAAACTAAATAGCTTTCTTTCAGCAAAGGAAACTATCAGCAATGAGAAGAGAGAGCCTATGGAGTGGGAGAAAATCTTTGCCACTCATACTTCAGATCAGCACTAATTTCCAGAATATATAAAGAACTCAAAAAAATCTACACCAAGAATACAAATGACTCAATCAACAAATGGGCTAAGGATATGAACAGATGCTTCACAGAAGAAGATCTATGAGCATTCAACAAACATGAAAAAATGTTCACCATCTTTTTTAATACCAGAAATGTGAAACAAAACTACCCTAAGATTCCCAATTATAATAGCGATTATCAAGAATAAAAGCAACAATAGGTGTTGGACAGGATGTGGGGAAAGAGGTACACTTATGCATTGCTGGTTGGATTGAAAATTATTGTAGCCACTCTGTACAGCAGTGTGGAGATTCCTTAGAAAACTTGGAGTGGACCCACCATTTGACCCAGCTATCCCACTCTTTGGCCTATACCCAAAGGACTTAAAATCAACATACTACAGAGATACAGTCACATCAATGTTCATCGCTGCTCAATTCACAATAGCCACATTGTGGAACCAACCTATATGTCCTTCAATTGATGAATGGATAAAGAAGTTGTGGTATATGTATACAATGGAATATTACTCAGGTATAAAGAATAATAAAATTATGGCATTTGCAGGCAAATGGATGAAATTGGAGAATATCATGCTAAGTGAGATAAGTCAATCTAAAAAAACCAAAAGATGAATGATCTTGCTGATAAGCGGATGATGACATATAATGGGGGTTGGGAGGGGACAAGAATGGAGGAAAGAGGGACTGTATAGAGGGAAAAGAGGAGTGGGAGGTGTGGGGAGAAGGATAAATAACAGAATGAATCAAACATCATTACCCTATGTAAATGTATGATTACACAAATGTTATGCTGTTACTCCATGTACAAATAGAAACAACATGTATCCCATTTGTTTATAATAAAAATAAATTGAAATTTAAAACAAAGAAAGAAAGAATGAATGGGTTTAGACGGAAAAACCCAGAAAAGTTAACATGACTCCACCTGCAATTCCTCATACAGCATCTAGGGCCTTTGGCTGAAAGACATTATTTCCAAAGTGATTGTGAACTGTCCTTTGGTCTTGCTAATTGGAGAGCAAAGGAATCTCTTTTACTTGGCTCTCTGTGTATGTAGCAGCATTTCTTAGCAGGCAGTTCATAAACCTTTCATATACAAGTTTTTGTGGATTCCATTCCAACTTTGACTTCACCTTCACAGTTTTGCCTATTACCATGTGAGTGGCAGTCAACACACCTTGGCTCTTTCTAAAGTTTGCTTGACATCCAGACCTTTCTTTGATATGCTGGTGGAATTCTCCATGACCCCTTGACTTGATCCACTCAAACTGAATCAATAGGGAATACACAATTCAACCAATTCAATTCAAGCAATGAAATAGAAGAATCCATGAAGAGCCTACCAATCAAGTAAAGTCTGGAACCAAATAGATTCTCAGCTGAGTTCTGCAAGACCTTCAAAGAAGTGCTTATACCGATACTCCTCAAAGTGTTCTATGAGATAGAAACAGAAGAAAGCCTTCTAAAATCATTTTACGAAGCTAGTATCAACCTGATACAAAAGAAAATACACATCAAGGAAAGAAAACTTTTGACCAATATCCCTGTTGAATATATATGTAAAAGTCCTTAACAAAATCCTGGCAAATTGCATACAGGAACATATTAAACAGACAGTACACCATAATCAAGAGGGGTTCATCCCAGGATTGCAAGGTTAGTTCCACATCTGGAAATCAACAAATGTAATTCATCACATCAATAGACTCAAAGTTAGGAATCATGATTATTTAATAGATGCAAAACATTTGATAAAATAAAGCACCCCTTCATGCTCAAAACACTAGAAAAAATAAGGAGAGTAGGAACAAACCTCAATGTTTTAAATGCTATCTATAATGAGCCCATGGCCAACATTATTCTATATGGAGAAAAACTGATAGAATTTTCTCTAAAATGTGGAACAAGACAGGGATGCCCTCTTTTACCAAGTCTATTAACCATCATCCTTGAAACACTAGCCAGAGTAATTAAACAGACCAATGAATTTAAAGAGATATGATTAAGAAAAGAAAAACTCAAGCTATCACTATTTGCCAATGACATAATTCTATATTTAGAGGATCCAGAAAACTCTAATAGAAAACTTCTAAAACTAATACATGAATTCTGAAAATTAGCAGGATATAAAATCAACACATATATCTAATGCATTTCTATTCATAAGTGATGAATCTTCTGAAAGAGAAATTAGGAAAACTACTACATTCAAAGTAGCCTCAAAAATTTGGGAATCAATCTAACTAAAGAGGTGAAAGATCTCTTCAATGAAAGCTACAGAACACTAAAGAAAGAAACAAAAGAAAACCTTTGAAGGTGGAAAGACATTCTATGATCTTGTATAGGCAGAATTAATATTGTCAAAATGCCCATATTACCAAAGGTGCTACATAGACTTATTGCAATTACAATTAAAATCCCAGTGATGTTCCTCATAGAAATAGAGAAAGCAATCATGAAATTCATGTGAAGAATGAGACCCAGAATAGCCAAAGCAATCCCTAGCAGGAAGAGTGGTGCAGGAGGTATCACAGCACCAGAACTTGAACTATAATACAGAGAAATAATAACAAAAATGGCATGGTATTTGCACCAAAATAGACAGATAGACTAATGGTACAGAATAGAAAACACAGAGACAAACCCACACAAATACAGTTATCTCATATTAAACAAAGTTGCCCTGGGAATGGTTGTAAAATTGTTACCCAAATTCAAGAACATCTAGCCAAAGATTCCTTTCATTTAATGTTGCCCCACTCCCACAGTAAAAAGAAGAAAAATTTGTTAATACTGGTGTAATTGATTGTGATTATACTGATGTAATGTACATTCAAGATTGGTCTCATATGCCCTTAAATCTCCCCAAAGGATCCCTTATAGCTCACTTAATTGGGATTCTTTATATTACTGCCCAACAGTCATGAAATAAAAGAGGGAATGCAGGATTTGGTTCCACTATTATTGGAGTATGTTTACCTATTACTGAAAATAGACCAAAGTTAACCCTTTGTTGAAATGAGCAGTCAATCACAGGGTTATGGGACACCAGTGCTGATGTTAAAGTTGTACCCGTCTCAATGTGGCCTTCTGCATGGCCCTTACAGAGGGCCTCACCAGTTTGCAGCATAGAAGACAATAATAAGCGGGTGCTTAAGAGCTCTCTGTGGTTGTGATGCTCCACCCCTTCCAACATACAGCAAGTTACTACATGTATTCAACTGTATATTATGGCAATTCCCTTTCCCATATGGGGCGGAGACATCTTCCAAGTTACAAATGTCTATGGAATCTCCTTTTTATAGGGTTCTCTGAAGATTTGACCTCTTTGCCATTATAATGGAAGGTCACCACTCCTGTCTGGGTAGATCAATGGTCATGGTCTAAGGAGAATTTGGCAGCCACAGAGGTCCTCATTCAAGAACAGTTTCAATTTGTACATATTGAACATTCTAACAGTCCATGGAATATGCCCATTGTTATCATAAAGAAGAAATCAGGGTAATGGAGATTATTACAAGATTTAAGAGAAATTAATAAATGTATACAACCAATGGGACCACTTCAGTTTGGATTGCCTCACTCTAATATTATTCCTCAGGATTTTTCTTATATGTAATAGACATAAAGACTGGTTTTTTTATTGAAAAATCATAATTTATTTAGTTAGAAGTCTCCAAAAGATTATTTTATTATCTTGCAGCAGTTAGTATTATATATATATGAAATTTTCAATCTTTCATTTATTTATTATCATAAAATAACTGGAATATAAAACAGAAAAGTAACAACAAAACATCATGAAGTGTACAAAATATTCTAAAAGCAAATTATCAGATAATGTTAGTAAATACTATTAGTAAATAACAAATGTGAAGGCATACACTTGAATTAGAAATATCTAATTATAAGATTATTGTCTAAACACAGAATCAACAAAGTCTTAAGAATTATAGTGAAATATATCTATGCTTTGAATAGCAGTGTTGAGCAAATAAGAAATAAATACTGAATAAACCAAAATAGAACCATAAAAGTATTTCAAAAATATCCAGAGGAGTATGCAATAGTTAGAATATGAGGAAACAACTCTTTTAATATTTTTCTCCATGTCACATTTCTTGACATTTGTCTTCCCCATATACATATGTTTTTTTCTCCAGTCCCTTTTCTACAAAAGTAGAACTAAAGTTTGGAGAAATTAAAGAATTTGTCCAAGGTCTCAGAGTTCCTTTGGGCATAGCATTGTGTTTTCCACTCCAGTGCCAATGCTCTTTTCATCCTGTCAAATCCTACTGTCTATGAACAAAGAATTTATTTGCTCATTAGAACTACATAATAAATTTTATCAACATGATTTCATAGATTTTTGTCCTTAGTTTCCTTATCTATTAATTAAAGGAGTAGTATTAGATAAGCTTTAAAAATTCTAGTGTTACTAAACATCTTAATATTCTAACCCATTCCCAATGATTAGTACACGAGAAAACTCACCAAATTGCATAGTCTTAATAAGGACTAAAAGAATGTATACATCTTTGTAGTAGTTCATATGTTATCTGATCATTATTAATAACTGATTATAAGAGTAAAAATGGATATCTAAGTTTATTCTATTTTTTCTTATGTTCATTAGTGTCCCTTACTAATCTGGTGTTTGAATTCTGAGAGATGCACTTATTCTTTAGATAATTTTGATGATTCTGATTTTTAGAAGTATATTTTCTTACATGGAATTAACTCTGCTTCTCAGTGGTATATCTCATTTATATTATATTTTATCTGTGGTGGTCATGCAGAAGAGATACAATTCCTCTTTCTCATAGTCTGAATATTTTTCTTGTGAAGCAGCTCTTTTAATAATTTCTAATATAACAAGGACTTTTATCCTCTCAATTATTTTTCTTTGGGTTGCTTTAGATTACATATAATCCTTGTGATATATGACTCCCCAAACTAAACATAATATGCTCAGGCAAAGTCAATAGTCTATTTTTTTTAATAAAATGAATGGAATTTGGCAAGGTACATTAAATTAGAGGAGAAATTAGATATTACTTTGAGGAGTTTAATACAATGATATCTAACCTGCATTTTAATTTTAAATAATCTGAAAAATAAAATGGAAACTAATAAGTGAGTTGTTGTTTCAATATTAAGATGATAATAAAGAAGATTTATAGTCAACTTCACAAAAGAAATTTACCATTAGTATGTTCTTATTTATCTTCTTAGTTTAAAATGATGGCAGGTATCAAATAATGATATACTTTAGAAACAGAATCAAAGGCAGTTTAGACAAACCTATATGGATTAAATTGAATTTAATAAAACCAGTTATAATAACAAATGAAGGACAAAGTGAAGTTTTAGAAAAAAAAAGAATTCATGTATAATAATAAATTCTATCTGAATTATCTTAAGTATCAAGTACATGTTGATTATAACTCAATAATTTTCTACTGCCACTCCTTTCTTTAGCATTTTATTTAATGAAAAAAATGTATTAAATTATTTTAGTTAATCATTATAACTAAATTACCAGTTAAGATGTGAAAACATTAAAAAGAAACATTATAATCTAATTTTTAAAATTATACTAATACTATAACTGAATTTGTTGAATAACAGATTTTATAATTTTTTAAGGAACAGATTTTATAATTGGCAAAACTGAAGAAATCTAAAAATTATCTCAAAAAATATTCTATATCATATGGGCAACATAGAAATAGAAAGATATAACTAAAACTACTCATGTATATTCCAGTCACTTTTCTTCTGAATATTAAAAGTTCTAGTTGATATATATTTAATAATCAAGTTCCTGAAATGCATGCAGGCCAACCATTCTTATAATTTCTTCAGTAGTATCTCACTCCTGAAGTTTTTCATTTTGTAATCCTCAGTATCTTTGTAAGGCCTATTTTTCCCTCATTTATATCTCCCTGTAAATCATCCATTCAATTTTTATATATATTGAATATTCAGTAACCTTCCATTTTCCCAATATGTAACTATATGTCATACATTTCTTATTAATCTTGATTATCCTTGTGAAATATTTCCATGTCTTGTCCTTTAGAATTTTCAGAACCTATATTCTGTAAACTAAATTGTTTTCTATTATCTTTTCCTGAATGACTTGTTGTTTTGTTTTTGTTTTATTTTACCATTCCTCTCTTTCTACATGATCAAGAAAAATTGCCTTCACAGTTCCTGTTTTTGATGCTCATAAGCCTGCTGATAGTTATCAGTGGAAACTTCTTCCTTAAGGTATGTTAAATAGCCCCACATTATATCAATATTTTTTGAGTAAGTCTCTTCAGGTTTTCTGACAATTAACCAACATATTCATGTTTATCATTATATGGATAATACTTTGTTTGCTGGGCCAATACTTACAGAAGACATGTTACTAAATTGCAATTCTATTACATTCTGGTTTCCATGTGACCACAGAAGAAATTCAATGACAACTCCCTATTAACTATTTAGGATATAAATTCTCCAACATTATTCCATTCCTCGTATTCCAAAATTGACTCTTCCTTCCAAATTTTCCTTAGCTCATTTGCAAAACTTTTCAGGATACTTAAATTGGGCCCATCCATGTATTTGTTTACTGATATGCTGTTGCTTTTTATCACATGTTGAAAAAGCAACATAATCCTACCATTTTTTCCAGTCAACTTTTGCACTGAATACAGCTCTTCAACACATTAATGAAAACCTATCTAGAGTGCTTATGGGTAGACTTCCAACACTCACAGTTCTTTTATCTCTAATAATCTTTGCAGGAAAGCCTTACGCCTTTGCTGCATTTATTGAATTTATAATCAAGACTTGTATATAATAGATTGTTATATTCTCCTTACTTTTCAGGAAGAAATATTCTCCCTTATGCTGATATGTATGCTTAATTGGCTTCAGATGGTCACAACCATATTTTATCTCTTATAGGAACAGATATAAATATACTTTAAATTACTTATGGGAAGACTTTGGGCTGGGGATATAGCTCAGTTGGTAAAGTGCTTGCCTCACAAGCATGAGGGCCTGGGTTCAATCCCTAGCACCACAAAAAAAAAAAAAAAAAAAAAAAAAAGACTTTCCATTCACAGCATTTACAATTTTCTTCATATCATCAGCTGTATTATCTGATGTTTTGGCCCCTATAGCTGTCCATGCACCTCCAGATAAACACCTTTTCTTATTGTGTCAATTTCATGTGTTCCTTCTTCTATAATCACCTCTGTTCCACTTTCTAGTGGGATTACTGTCTACACTGGTGGAGGAAAACAATGGGACATGGTACCATATTCACTGATAAAAAATGGACTGATTATTACAGTCCTAAAGCTTCTCCTCAGTAGGCAATATTAGCTGCAATTATTTTGGCTCTTCATATGTTTCCCACCACCTTAAACATCATGGCAGATTCTCAGTATATAGACAAACTGATGTCTCATGTTTCCTCTGCAATTCAGTCACCTCATCTGGACGATAACCTGTTATTCCTGTTTGTCATTCTTCAATCTCTTACAGGATTATACAGCTCCACCATTTCTTGCTCACATAGGCAGCCATACTAGCATTCCCAGACTGCTCACTGAAGGAAAGGCTCATGATGCTGCTGCTTTAAAAACACATTATTTTCACTTTTCATGTACTGTGGAATCACACAGTTTTTTTTTTTATCAAGATGCTCACTCTTTAATGAAAACCTTCTCCCTTTCCACTCAACAGGCCCATTTCATCATTAATAATTGCTGTCATTGCACACCCCATTGTTCCCCTACTTGGGAAACTGTAAACCCTTGAGTTTTACATTCTAATGCCCTTCGGCAGATGGATGTGATTCACTTCCCTTCCTTCCACCCCTATTGTTTTTTACATGTTACCGTAGATACATCCCCAGCTCTTATTATGGGCCAGTGCACATCATTCAGAGAAGGTCTCAGTCTGTATCTCTCGTGTGCTCTTTTGCATTGCTGCCATGGGTAAACCTCTTCATTTAAAAACTAATACTGCCCCTGCTTATACTTCTAGTGCTTTTGTTCAGTTTTATAATCAATGTAATATAATTCTAAACCATGGAATTCCCCATAATCCTACTGGACAGACCTTAGGTGAATGTACATATTACATGCCTAAAATGTGCCTTTTAAAACAAAAACAGAAAAAGGAGACCTAGCCTTGCTCATGTCAGTAATGCTCTCAATATTGCCTTGTTCACAATGAATGCTTTAATGTACAATATGAAGATAATGTACGGTGCTTGTCTTCTGCCTTGAACAGACACTTTGCCACAAAGGAATCACTACAAAATATTTATGTAAAATATCAAGTTTTTATATAATACTTGGTGGAACCCTGTACCATTGATTACTTGGGGGAAAGAATATGCTGCTTTTCTTACTCCTACAGGTTCTCTCTGGATTCCTGCCAGGTGTGTGAGACATGTCAATCATCATGAGTTGGCATCAAGGACAACCTGATTCCCAAATTCCATTTGTTCCTGGATGAAGAGGACCCTAATTCAAAGGAGAAACCTCCAAAAATATCAGGATACCCAAGGGACCTCCAGTCTTCTAATCATCTAGTTACTTTGGGGGACAAAAGAGTTAGCAACATCTGCCCAAGAATTGCTAGCCTAGATGACTTTTGAATGTACCCCAGGAAATTTGGTTACAGCTCCGTTTAGC
Source organism: Sciurus carolinensis (assembly GCF_902686445.1). Classification (NCBI taxonomy): domain Eukaryota; kingdom Metazoa; phylum Chordata; class Mammalia; order Rodentia; family Sciuridae; genus Sciurus; species Sciurus carolinensis. The sequence goes on from NW_025920112.1 coordinate 6,337,264, forward strand.
CAAAATTCCACAACTATCTTGAGCCTATTACTGAGTTTTTTCTCTGTTGTTGTATCCCTGTTGTTTATGGACCTGTAAAAAAAAACTCTTTCAATTTTGGCTTCCTGCACTCATTATAATATCTGGGACCACTTAGCAAAACTTGTTAATTCTTCTGAAATTTGCATCATCAAGTTATTCATTATAATAGAACTGTTATTGATTATTTGCTGCTGTTGCATCATAAGGGATGCCAGGAACTTAATAATATGTGGCTTTATTAATTTAACTGAAAACAGTAACCCCATACAAAAAGAATTAGATCATCTTAAAGCATTGTAACAGTAGTTTAAAAAGATGATGGAGGTTGGGGTTTATTAGATTGGTTAACCTCATGACTATCAAATTTTACATGGATCTAAGAGGTTTTCATTGGAGGATGTTTACTGATACTTAACTTATTATGCTGGGCTTCTTTTTGCCAACCTCCACCTTCTTTTCTCCCCTCACCTTCCTTAAACAAAAGACAAGTCATGTCTATTCAGAAGGATGAAAAATAAAAAAGGGGAGTTGTAGAGGCTTCAGGCCAGTCAATGTTCAGAGGTGCATAAGTCCTCCAAGTGAGCAAACTCCTCAGGACAGTAAGACCTTCTGTTTGAATAGGTTAGAAATGCTCTGCAACACCTCTGTCCTTGAGGCCTAGAGACATTATCTTATTATAAAATCATTTGGTACTAGTTGACTCTGAGAAGCAAGCAAGTTATGTGTCTACACATGCCCAAGGCTAACTGATTATGTAAGGTAATGTAACTTGATATAACCCTGGAATACATAGCAAAACTGAATTGGTTTTCACAAGGGAGCCACTTCTTGCTTTCACTATCATAGGTGTTTGCCTCTTTATTTTCTCTCCCCTTAATCTTTACAGCTGGATCCAATTAAACTTTACAGAAGATCACTTTGTCTAAAAATAATTTGCCTCAGTCTTGTTGACACTTTCCATTATATTCCTTTCTTCTCAATGGATCTAATTATTTACAATGATACTGACTGTATATCCTGAAAGTAATGGTTAACTCACAGTTACAGAATTTTGGCAGCATGTCAATCCTGAATCACCTATATCATCATACTCTGCCCTCTGCAAACATGGGTCCTCCTCAACACATACACCCTTCAAAGTTATCTTTCTGCTGAACTTGCCTGGGCTCCTCTGGAAAGGTGTGTGTTCTGAGGTTCAGGGTGGGTGGCCAGATACCAGAATGTTGCTGTTAATTTCACAGTGAGGGTGAAGTTCAAGGGGTCCTAATCAGTCCACCTACAATCTGTTTCTTTCCCCATCTCCCATTCCTCCCTGACACAAACCTGACTTTCAACTGAGGAATATTCTTGTTCATTGCTGACTTCCGTATAGTGAGCTACTGATTTATTTTCTCATTTAGTTTGTACTGGACTTTAAAGGACATTGAAATGCAATATGTTCTCCAAAACCCTCTTCAAAGCCTCTAATTTTTCTTCTGTTTTTTCTGTATTGTTAGAAATCAACATGTTAGTCAACCTTTCAATAAATCAGTATGTAGCCACCACCCCAAGTTCCTGGTGCAGATTTCTTGATTTTTGACCATGGATCATGCATCATTTTATCTTTCAGGAACAAGTGCATGACCTCCTGCATGGTGGTGAATAAACTAATACCTGGTGGCATTGTTGACTGGCTTCTCACCTGCACTGGCTTTCTTTATTCTACTGATTTATAGATGAAGCGCTCCCAAGCAGAGTCTGCCCTCTACTCTGCTGTATCACACACAGTGCAGTCTGCGGTGAGGTCATGCAAGTTCAGCACCCTGTGTACTTGTAAGATAAGTCTACTTAATGAAGTACTCACTCAACAAATATAACTAATGACACAAGTATGGCCACAGGTATTTCAGATCTTGAGATTTGAAAAAAAAGAAAAATATTGGTATTTTTAAATAATTTGATCATCATGGAAGACGTAATACACAAATACAGTGTGTAAGAGTGTAAATACATGTGACAAATTCAGGAGGTGATGGGTGATGAGACAAATCCATGTTAAACACCTTGCAGTTTTCACCCTTCCTACTGACTTTTAGGCACTTCACAAGATGTTGCTGATTAGCCCCAGGCATTTTTGTCAAATACAAGATGGAAAATAAAAAAATGTGTTTAGGATCTGGAAGCTGGCGTAGAACTATAGAAACATGTCTTGGATTCTGTTTTTTCAATACTAAACCATGTACTGCTTTTGTCTTCCCAATAGAATTAGTAAATTCTCCAGTAAATAGTTTGAATCATATGAGCTTATTTAATGTCCTTCTTTGCTTATGTGTTTTAACTCCAACTTGAAAAATTCTTCTCAAATTTGATTTACTTTTCTCATGGATCAGTCACCTAGGAAATTACAGATTTTGGATATGATACAATAAATATATGTATCACCACCTAAATTTCATAGGTCCTCAGCATATTCTTGGAGATCTACAAAATATGATTACTTTATGAACCTAAGCTTTTTTATAAGATATAAACTTTATTACTTGTAGTTTGACCTCAATAATTTTAGAGCATTCAGATCTCCATTTTCTTTTATTTAATACATTTTTAAATTGTTTCTTATTTCTTCTAATTAGTTATACATGACAGTAAAATGCATTTATTCATTTTGATAAATCATACATAAATGAAATATAATTTCTGATTTTTGTATTGTGCATACCATAAGTTCACATTGTTCATGGAGTCCTATATGTACATGAGGTAATAATGTCTGTTCACTCTACTATCATTCCTCCCCCACACCCTTTCCCCTCCCTTCTCTTCTAGTCTAAAAGTAACTCTTCTTCTCTGGCACCCCAGCCTCATTGTGTATTACATCCACGTATCAGGAAATAATTTCTCCTTTGGTTTTGGGTTTTGCTTATTTCACTTAGCATGATATACTTCATCGCCATCCTTCTACTAGAAAATGCCAGAATTTCATTTTTCTTTAAACCTGAGTCATATTCCTTCACACACACACACACACACACACACACACACACACACACATACATGCATCCTCCTTTAAGTGGTGAAATGGGCATTGAAAATACCCTTCTATAAAACATGAAATGGGGCATAAATAAAACAAAACTCAGGTAGGCTGAGGATCAGGAAAAGAAGTAGGAGGAGAAGTTAGCACATGTTTAATGCCAGAATTATGAAGAGGGAGTTCTCCAACTTCTTTCTTCTATAAGTGAGAAAAGCTGCGAGTTTTCCCTTTTGGTCCTTCTCTTAATAGTGTTTACAATTAGGAGGGGTATGGGAAACAGATTGCATTTAATAATGCAAAGGATTGCTTGAGTTGTAAGACACAGGAATTAATTATTTTCCAAATTATTTTTTCCTATTTGAAGTTATGGTCTATTGCTATTGTTCAGCCACTGAAGAATGCTGAGGGGCACTTTGTCACTTCCTGATCTCCATAATGTATTTCCAAAGGATATGTAACTTTAATTTTATGTTATTCTCATCTTCATCCCACCTGATATTCCTTTAATATGAAATGTGAAAAGTTATTGAAAAGGAGAACATAAATGTGATCAGAACAAAAGGTGAACTTGATGAATTCAAAACCCTTCAGTGAAAATACAATTTTAGATGCTTTATTCCCAAAGCTGCTGAAAAATAAGAATGCATGTCATTTGCTAAGTGAACTCTTTGCTACCTACCTGTCACCTGTCAGTTGTTTGGGATTTTGTCTTTCTTAACTTAATATGAATGTATTTCTTTGTCAGCTCTTATCTGTGCAGATATTTTTGTCCATTTTCTAAATGTGTGGTAATTAAAAGTAATTTTAAAAGAATAATTTTAAACCCATAAGCAGCAGCATGAAGAATTATCACATGCCTTTCTTCCAGACAGTGTGCAGACATCCATGACAGTGCAGGTACATTACTATGGAAGCATGAGGAGTCATAGCAAATACTATAGTGTTTACAAAACTTCTCTGTGCCTCTTTTTATTTGAATAATCAACCATTTTTTTCCTTGCCTAGCTGACTCTCTTGATAAGATAACAACTTTTTGAGCAGAATAAAAATGAGACTTCAGATGCAATTAGATTCTAAGGGCCAAAGAGGACTGAGTGTCACCAGTTTTCTACAGGAGAGCAGAATTGAGTCTCTCCTTAGCTTCTCCCATCAAATGAGTCTGCAACCAGTGTGGATTTGTCCAGCCAGCTCAGTGCCATGTAGGATATGGAGAGTTCAGTTGCCTCTGCTCTATGTGAACCTGGTGCCTTACCAGGTAGAGCGGGGCCCTGGGAGCCCAGAGCTCACCCTGCAGAGACAGTTGTAGGGGTGAGCCCACCACCAGGCAGCAGCACCTCCAGAGTCCAGAAGAGACACTGACCAGCTGCCAGCATGGTCAAGGGATGATAGTGTAACTCCTGTGCTGGGCATCACCAGAGTTGTTGCTGAGAAACAAGTAACACTGAGGAGAGACCAATGGTGCTCACTGTGTTTTCATCTCCACTCCTTCACCTCAGTGTGAGTTAGGAGTCCTTATGGGGGTCAGTTAACATTAAGAAGGGCAACAACTCTCACTCACTAACCTGTAAGTGGGGAACATCTAACACTGTTTTCAGTATGGCAACAAAATTTCTTATCATTGAGATAAAATCCATGTGACATAAAATTAACATTTATAATTGTTCTTGGTTATCAATTCAGTGGTTACCACATTGCAAAATTGTACAACTTCAACTACATCTTGTTTCCAAATAGTTTTATTATTTCCAATGAACCATCTAATCTGCTATACTATTCCTATTATCCCTACCTACTTTCACTGCAAAACACTAAATATATTTGGTATCTTTTAAATTCACATATTTGTGAAATTTAATATAAATAGAATCACTCAACATATGTTTCTTTTCTGACTTGTCCTAACCTAATTATTTTGAAATTAATCCACCTTGTAGCATGCTATCGTTTGTTCATTCCTTAAGGGTGAAATATATTCCATTATATATATATATGCCAGCAATATTTAATCATCAACACATCCATTTTTTTTCACATTCTGTTAATATAATGTGACTGATTCACTGGTTATCATAATTTTCCATATTTGACATCTCTGGTATATGCTCTATAATCTGTAGGATTATGTCCACTAATTGTGTCATTCAGTTTTACATGGTCATTATGAAAATACCTGTTCAAACCCATAAAATGATAAAAGAAAAAAAAGCAAAAAAAAAAAAAAAAACAACTCAGATGAGGGAAAGCACATTTTTTCTTTGGGTTCAGATTTTTAGTCATCTATCATTGTCCAATTCCATGGCTTTGTGCCCATGGTGTGGGCACGTTGAGGAAGGACACAGCAGAGGGAAGCTGCTCAGGAAGTGGCTTCCAGGAAGCAAAGACAGGGAAAGGGGAAGGGGATACAAGGGAGATGACTGCTTCCAGGCCTCTCCCCAGTGGCCACCTCTTCTAGCAATGCCCCCACATGCAGAAAGCTGCCACATGGTCAATTCCTTCATTTAAACGGGGATGGACTGATTAGTTTGTGGCTCTCAGAAGCCAATCATTTTGACTTTGAAAATCCTGCTGCAACACAGGAATAATTAGGACACACCTCACAACCCATCCATAATATTTCATCACTGGACTCCAAAACTGTAAGTCCATTTCACACTGCAAAAATAATTCTGTCCAACTCCAAGGGTCCCATAATTTTAAAAATTACACTATTTCCCCAAAGTGCAAGTCCAAAATACCACCTGAAACTGAAAGTAAACTCTTGAGTGTGAGCCTCTGTAAAAATCAAAATCAAGTTCCATGCATCCAGTATTCAGTGGCAGAGAGTAAACCTTCCCACAGCAAAAGGAATAGTGGCAGAGAAAGAGTGGATGGAGGCAGAGGAAAACCACAATTCAACTGAACAAACAGGCCACACAACTCCACCTATAGTTTCTTATTTAACATCTAGGTCCTTGACTGCAAGGTGTTATTTCAAAAGGGTTCGGCAGTCCTGCCCTTTGGCTCTGTCAGTTGCTAAGCATGGGGGCTCTCCTTTCTTTGGCTCTCTCACTGCAGGCAGCAGTTTTTCTTGGGTGCCAATCCATGCTACTTGCATCTGTTAATTCCTGGGGATTCCATTCCAATATTGGTTTCACCTTCCTAACATAACCTATCAGCAGTCATGGGCAGTCTGCAGAAACTGACTCTCCTACACTTTGCCAAGGAACTGTTGGAGGCCTTTCTTTGAAATGACTGTGGAAGCCTCCTTGACTTGAGTCCCCTGCATTCCTCCAGAGCCAACACCACATACACCATGCTAAATTCTGCTTCCAGCTCACACCATAGTTGGGTCCCTGAAATTATTGCAACATTGGTTCCTGAATGTTTAACTGAGTGAGCATGGAAAACCATTCCACAGGCCCTGACAAAACAGGGTGCTCCTACTACACTTCCCAGGAAATTTTTTTGATCTGCATTCTTGAGTATGGAATGTGTGTGGTCTTGCAAGTTCTCAGATACTCTCAGTCAGTTTCCCATTGTGTCTGTTTGAAATGCTTAGCATCTCTTCGGGGGCTGAAATCTTTTTAAAACCACACCTTTGTATGCCACAGGTTTTTAAAAGATTCCTTTAAACTCTGATTGAGTCTGTTTTTTAACTATTAATATAAACAAAAGCTTTATTTTTTAAATTTTATTTGTTCTAATTTGTTATACATGATAGTAGAATGCATTTATGCATTTCAATAAATCATACATAAATGGGATATGATTTCTCATTTTTCTGATTGTACACATTGTAGGGTTACGTTGGTCTTGCAGTCACATATGTATATGACATAATAATGTCTATTGCACTCTACTATCCTTCCTACCCCTGTGTACATTCCCTCACTTTGTTACAATTCTCTTTGTCTATGGATTGATATAAATATTCTAAAGGCTTTATAAACATAGAAAATTCTGATGGTTGTTGTTGTATAAGATTTCCACTCATGAACATTACCTTAAAATGCAATATAGAATAAGATAATACATTGTCTTTTTTAGTTGTTATACACTCATCAAACTTCTAAGGATGGGCTGCTCTAAGACTTTTGTCATCTGAAGTTTTGTTCTATGAAGAAATGACAAGCATAATCATCAAAAAGAATCTAACCAGCACTCTTAATTATGGTTTCCTAACAAGGGTAGACTTAATATTTTAGAAAATTTTCCTTTCCAATGTATATCTTTGACATAAATGATATTACTATAAAACTCTCTTTCTTGGTTCAAAACTGTTACACAAAGTAAATGTTTTTGCCAAATTCTGCAGAAGTTCAGTACCACACCTAAAAAAGAACAGGGTTTTGTGTTATTGGACACAAAGTGTGGACATTATTAACTCCCTATATCAACATTAAATTTCATATCCTCTGCAAGCAGTTCTTTCAAATTAAAACATCTTTTATTTTTTCTGTTTTGAAATGGAGATTGAACTCAGGGGTACTCAATCAGTGAGCCACATCCTCAATCCCTTTTTGTGTTTCATTTAGAGACAGGGTCTCACTGAATTGCTTAGGGCCTCCCTAAGTTGCTAAAGCTGGTTTCAAGTTAACCATCCTCCTGAGTTGCTGGGATTACCTGCACAGTCTATCTTCCCAGGCAATTTAAAACATCTTAAAGTATCAAGTAATCATTCAAAATCTTTGAGGGAATTTTAGAATATGTAGAAAGAAATAAGTGGGAGGGGGGTATGAAAAATGGTGGAATGAGACAGACATCATTACACTATGTACATGTATGATTACACAAATTGTATGACTCTACATTGTGTACAACCATAGAAATGAAATTATGTACCACGTTTGTATACAATGAATCAAAATGCAGTCTGTAAAAAATTAAAAGCTAAATAATAAAAACTTTTTCAAGATTGATCATAAAATTAAGTATGGTGTACACAATTTAATTTCTTTCTACATTTATACATTAAGTATAAAATTAATTTACCTAGTTAGTATAACACATAAAAGATTTGATACAAGTTACTCTATAGATGGTAGAGGAATGTGTGGAACAGTGGAGTTTGCAGACTTCTTCTGGGGTTCTCTGAAGGTCCTTCTGCTCTGGCACAGAACATTGGAACACTGAGATCCAGAAGCCACAGGACAGTCTGTAGATGGATCTTCTGTTCTGCTTGGATCATGTTAGGTCAAGTCAAGGCCTCCTCCTTCAGACAGCGCTGGGGTGCTCATGGGTTCCTATTACAAGAACTCTTTTGTCTGAAAACCTTAAGAAGTGCCTTTATTAGTTAATCACTTGTTTATGATTTTGTATTTTCCTAGGTATTAAGTATATTTATGTTTTTCTCCACTTTTTTCCTATTAGTTAAGGGGTGAATAAAATTGATTTTCAGAATTTGGAATTTAATGTATTGATTGTGATAATACATAAATTATTTTTCATTTTGTCATATAAGTAATCCTAGAAACTTGACCTTGAGCATAAATCAGTTATTAATAATTCACAAAGCATATCCAAGTGAGAACACTGAAGTGTTTAGAGAGAAATAACTGTGGGAGATGCTGAAAGGCTGCACCAGACAGGTGTGGTGGTGCACACCTGCAGGCACAGTGCATCAGGAGAGTAGGGCAGGTGTGGTGTGGTTTCCAAGCCAGAGTCAGCAAGTTAGGAAGGCCTTGAACAACCTAGCAAGACCCTGACTCTAAGTAAAACACAAAAAAGGGCTGGAGGTGAGACCTTGGGTTCAATCTCTGATAAAAACAAACAAACAAACAAAACCAAAAACAAAAAGACAGAAGAAAATCCCAAAACAAAAACAAAACTAAAACACTGCCACAAGGGTTTAGGGAACAATTTCAGAGATGAGATTTCTTTAAGAAGTTCAGTAAACTGAGAGCAGTCGAAGAGTTGAACTAGGTCAGAAATTTAGCCAGACAACAACAGCCCATCTTTTCATAATTTCAGGGATGACAAATTAACATGGATATCACTTAGGTAAGATGTGTGGAAGGTGAACCTTCAGAGCTGACCTGCAACTCCTCCCCTAGGCATACACCCCCACACTGGGTCACTCATGGACATAATAAAACACTGGCGTCCATCATGGTCAAGGGAGTACAGATGGTCAAGGGAGCACAGAGTGTTCTTCCCCAGTGGAAGGATTTGACTGTGGGACCAAGGACTGTGGTCACCATGGCCTTCTGTGATCTTCAAGGACAAGAAATTTCTTCTTTTCTCGTGTGTCAGATAGATTGGTCAGAACTCCTTTAGGCTTTTATCTTTGAATATTTTCAAATTACATTTATACAATTATGTATAACTGTGTTTACAAATTTGTGGGACAATTCCTCTGAATAGGAGCAGAATATGTCAGTGTAAGTTACCTTCAGATTTAATACCTAAAATTTTCCTCTGTGACAGAATTTGAAACAGGTTCTGGCATATTTGATGCATCTTTAATAAATATAACCATGAAAGATTTATGTAATGTATTGATTATATTTAATCATTAAGAGATGCATTGACAAAAGTACATATTTTATAAAGGAACCATGGAAATGATATGGTAAATCACAAAAATTACTTAACAAAATAACTCCTATTCTACTAAGGTGATATTATGGCAAGTAGTATAACTTATAAAATCAGATATGAAGAGCATTTGGTCTAATCTTGAACTCCACTCACTGAAATAAGGATAATGCTGAAGCCCATATTTGTCTTTTCCCTGAAAACAGCTGCATGACTCTCCTCACAGCTTCCTTTACTTTTTTGTCCTGAGACTGTAGATGAGAGGATTCAATAAGGGAGGAACCATGGAATAAAATGCAGAGACAATGATGTTCTGCAGTGTGTCAGAGGTTTCTGAAGGTCTCAGGTACACACATGTGCCAGAAATAAAGAAGATGGACACCACAAGAATGTGAGGGATGCAGGTGGAGAAGGCCTTCTCTGTCTCTCTGGTGGGAAATTTCAGCATAGCAGGAAATATGTGAATAAATGACATGGTAATAAAAGTAAAGCAACCACCACAGACCACCACAGCAGAGACAAGAAGAAGGAACATGATGCTGGTGGTGTCAGAGCAGGAGAGCCTCAGTAGAGAGGGGACATCACAGAAGATCTGATGGTCCACGTTTGACTGGCAGAAGGAAGTAAGTTGTTCCCAGCGTGTACACCTACATATGCCAGGCCACTGAGCAGGGAAGCCAGGGTCTTGCGGACACAAAACTGAGGGTTCATGATGATGGGGTGCTGGAGGGGCTGGCAGATGGCCACATAGCAGTCCCAGGCCATGATGGAGAGAAAAAGCATCTCCACACATGCACAAAAAATGAGCAAGAAGATCTGGGTTGCACAGCCGCCCACTGAAATGTCCCTGTTGCCAGTGATGGAGTTGACACAGGCATTGGGAACAGTGATGGAAATGTAGCACATGTCCAAGATGGACAGGTTCCTGAGGAAGAAGTACATGGGTGTGTGCAGGTTCTGGGCAGCAGTGGTGACAGTGATGATGAGCAGGTTCCCTAACATGGTACCCAGGTAGGTCACTGTGAATACTGTGAAATAGAGGACTCTCATATTCCAGCCATCAGGAAAGATCAGGAGGAGAAATTCAGTTACCATGGTAGAATTGGCCATTTACTGGAAATTTGTGTTGTCTGGGAAGATAAAGATATAAAATGGGAAGCAAAGCATGATAATGTAATTACTCTACATAATCATGTCCAGTGTTTTCTTGTATTTTGAGTTTCTTTCTCATCAGAGGATAGGTTACTCTTGGTTTTCTGATATGTTTAATCATTTCTAATCAGAGAGAACCCCCCAGTGCAGGTGTGGAGGCCTGCAGTCCAGAGTCTTGGTGGGACCTGCAAGGTTGTCCTCAGCTCCTCCATCATGCCTCCCATGACCTCCTGAGACTCCCATGCAGAGCACTTGCAGGGGCTGCTCACCTCCTCTCCTGCCTGGTCACCTGTGTGACAGTCTGTACTTTAATTCTCTACAATTTAGTATCTCCGTTTTTTACCAATATAATTTTTACATTATTTTGTCATTGCATCCACACTTAAAATTTCAAATTATAATTCATATTTCAAATTATATTTATTTTTTATTTTATTGGAATATGTATATAATCTTGGAGTACTTGTCTCCATGAATGTGATTTTGCTCAAGAGGAAACAGTCTCTAATGAACAGCCATTCCCATTTCAGGTCTGCAGGTCCAGTGCTGTGAACACTGAGGTGACCTGGCTGCACCTGGACAGTTTTCCAGTTCCCTGCCGTCCCTGCTGCTCCCAGGATATGATTGTGCTGTCTCATGGCCACACACCCTCCACCAGATATATTCCTTCTCCCACTGGGGCTCTCTTTTCCTCTCCAATAGATCAGGGTAGGGACTTTAAAGGCTCCAGGTTCCAATCTAGCTGAGATTCCCCTAAACTTGTCATTTTACCTTTACGTTTTCTCTGTGTTCAGCACCATGACCTTGAGGATTCCGTTGTCTATACAATATTTAGCTTGACTTGTTTTGGCACCTTCCATTATATTCCTTCCCTCTCAATGGTGTCATTAATCATACAAAACAAAAAACATGATGGTATACCCTAAAAGGAGGGTTTTGCTCATAGTTTCAACACTTCTGCAGCATCTAAGACAAGTTTAAACACGTCACAAACATCATGATTTCCTCTGCCCTCTGCAACTTGAGTCCTCCTCAGCACCTTGCCAGGTTAACCACACTCACCCATGGAAAAGCTTCCTTCCTGCTGAGCCTACTTCTCTGGAAATGTGTGCATCCCCAGGGTCAGGGGTTGGTGGCCAGTAGATAAGCTGGTGCTAATTTCTCAGTCTTGATAAAGTTCAACAGGTCCTACTCAGTCTAACTGCAATCTGTTTCCCACCTGATTCCCCATTCCTCCCTGACATAAACCTGGAGCTCACTCCTGAGGGATGCCCTTGTTCACAGTATACCCTTCAACTTGCTGAGAGAGACCCTTTTGTACTTGGCACAGTGATTTAATTTTCCCCATTCCTATATTCTGGACTTTAAAGGAGAATCAAATGCAATTTTTTTTTTCTGAAAACTGCTTTACAATCTCAAATTTTTTCCACTTTACTGCAGTGTTAGAAATGAGCATGTTATACAACCTTTCAGTAAATTACTCTGTATTCACTAAAATCACTGGGTCACATTCCTTGATTTGGTTGCTTGTATAATTCACACTTTTATCCTTTCAGGAGTAAGTGCATGACTTCCTGCACAGTGGTTAATGAACTGATGCCTAGTTGCCTTGTTGACTGACCTCTCAACTGGACTGGTTTTCTCCTACTTATTTATAGATGGAGAGCTCCCAAGCAAGCTCTGCCCCTTCTACACAGCTGTAGCATACACAGTGCAGGCTGGGGTGAGGTCATGCAAGCCCAGGGCCTGTGCACTTGCAAGGTAAGGTCTCTCTACAGCACTAATCACTCAACAAACCTTACTGATGACACAAATATGGCCACAAGCTGTGATAAAGTTTTGGAAAGAAGCAAAACATTGGTGTTTTTAAATAATTTGATCACCATGAGAGAAATAATACAATAATACAATATGTAAGAAAGTAAATACATATGACAAATTCAGAAGGTGATAGGTGATGAGACAAATCCATATTAAAAACCTGTATCTTTTCACTGTTCTATACTGACTTCTAGGCTCTCCAGGACTCCATGCTGACTACACGTAGACATTCGGTCAAATATAAGATGGGAAATTAAATATGTGTTCAGGATTTGGAGCTGTCATAGAACTAGTGGGGCATTTTCTTTGTTCCTATTTGTTTCCTACTAAACCATGTACTGTTTTAGTTTCTCCAAAAGAACTTAGTGAATTCTCCAGTAAGTACTTTCAGTCATATCAACTTAATTGATGTCCTCCTTTGCTTCTGTGATTTAACTACAGCCTGAAAAATTCTCTAAATTTGACTTATTTTCTCATGGATCAGTCTCACAGGAAAGTTCAGATTTTAGATATGAAAAAATAAATAAATGAATCACCATCTGATTTTATGGGTCCTCAGTGTATTCCTGTAGGTATACAAAATATGATTACATAATGAACCTAAATTTTTTTAAAATAAGAAATAAGCTTTAGTATCTGTAGTTTGACCTCAATAATTTTAGAGTGTTTAGAACTACATTGTCCTTTAAGGGATGAAAAATGCTTTTTGAATATTCCCTCCTAAAAACCATGAGTTGGAGCCTAAATAAAACAAAGCTCAGTTAGCACAAGCATCAGAAAAATAATTATGAGGAGAAATTAGCAAATTTTTAATGCCAGAAGTATAAAGAGGGGTGGTTTCAAGGGCTTTCCTCTGTATTGGGGAAAGCTGGGAGTTTTCCCTTCTGGTCCTTGACTTGATAGTGCTTAAAATAAGGAAATGTATGGTAAACAGATTGCATTTTAAAATGCAAAGGATTGCTTGGTTGGTAAGATAAAGAATTTAGTTACTTTTGAAATCACTTCTTTTCCATATTAGCAATTATGGCTTAGTGCTATTGATTAACCACTGAGGAATGCTCAGGGACCTTTATCATATCCTGACCTCCATAATGTGCTTCAAAAGGCTGCATAACCCTATCTTTATATTTTTACCACTGGACACACATTCTTGTCACACCTAACACACCTTTCGAATACAACGTGTAAAACATAAGGAGAACATAATTGTGATCAGGAAAAGGTGAGATTGATGAATTCAAAATGCTTCAATGAAAATTGTAAACAATGATCAATGTTTTATTTTCCAAAGCTACTGAAAAATATGAATATTCTGTCTCTTGCATAAATTCTTATCTACCTTGCTATCACCTCCAAGATATTTGTCATTTTGTCTTCCTGAGTCAGAATCTATCTGTCATTTCATAAATTTCTTTGCATATAACTGTGCATTTTTAAGCATGTGGTAATAAAATTTTTTTACTGTTCACCTTCATTTTTATTTAAATATAGTGATCTTTTAATAGAATAAATAAAATAACCCTACAAAGCAAATATTTTACATAAATATAAAAATGCATGTCTATTTCATAATTAAGCAAAATTAACTTTTAGGCACAAGATTTTAGAAATCATGAAAGAATGAGACATGAACCCAAGACAGATATAAATAACAGAATTGACAAAACACACATTACAGACCACTTTAATTGATCTTGTTTTCCAACCTATTGATTAAGGCCTGAGTATCAGGAATCCTACTTTCCTTATGAAATGGAATATCCAGTTTGACTGTACACAATATATATTCAAATTAGACAAATTATATTTCAAAATAATGTAATGAATGCATCACACACACACACACACACACACACACACACACACAGACACATTTTGCTGAGACACCCTCTGTAACAGGGAAGAATTTTGGAATTTTCAAGTCTTCCTACTACTGAAGCAATCCACATTGAAAATATAATTCTTCTAGAGAAATAACATGATGAGTGGCATTGTTAGATACCTGTAATTCATTTGTATTATGATTCCCAAAATTGAGTTTAGGAAAAATTCGTTTGAAAAAGAGAATTTTAAGCCTATCATGGCAGCTTGAAGAACTATCACACGAGGTACTTGCAAACACTGTGCAGACATCCACCACCCTCCAGGTACATTACTAATGAACCACTAGGAATCACACAAAATTCCATGGTGTTCATAAGACATCTCCGTGCCTACTATCCTTTGCAGAATTTACCCTTCATTTCCAGATCTATCTGATTCTGGATGAAATTACAACCTGCTGAGCAGAATAAAAACGAGTCTCAGAAGCTTTTGGAATCTAACTGCCAAGTATTCACTCCTGATTGCTACTGTTCTCCATGTGTGAGTAAAACCCTGTCTCTCCTTGGCTGCTCCCATCAACTGTGTCTGCACCACAGTGGATCTGTAGAGACAGCACAGTGCTATGTGGGATGTGAGGAGCACAGTCACCTCTGCTTTACGTGAACCTGGTGCCTTGCCAGTGGGAGCAGTTTCCCCAGGCACCCAGATCAGACTTCAGAGACAGCAGGAGGCCTGAGCAGAGCACCAGGCAGCAGCATCTCCAGAACCCAGGGGAGAGGACCTGACCATGTGCCAGTATGGCCAGCGGATGATAGTGGAATGATGCCTGCACTGGGCATCACCCTAAGTCATTGCTGAGAAGTGAGTAGCCCTGAGGAGAGGCTGGTGGTGCTCACTGTGTGTTCTCATCTCTGCCTCCTTCACCTCTATGTGAGTAAGGGGTCTTTATGGGATCAGTTAACATTAGAGTGGTGAAAACTGTCACTCACTCACCAACCTGTAAGTGGAAAGCATCTAAAAATGGCTGCAATTCTAAAAATCCCTGTCATTGAGATGGAATCTACATGACATAAAATTAACCTTTGTGCCTGGCACAGTGGTCATAAAACTGTATTCCCAGTGGCTCCGGATGCTGAGGCACGAGGATCATGAGTTCATTTCAGTGTTATCACATTACAAATATATAGAATTTCCAACTCTATTGTTCCCAAATATTTGTAGCACTCTCAATGAAACACCTACCCATTGTCCCTATTTAGTCACTCAAAGCCTAAGTATAATTTCCAAGTTTGAATTTATATCCTAGATATTTTGTATGAGTAGAAGCATTCGATATGTGTTTCTGTTGTATAACTTGACTTGTACCGATGTTTCAAAATTATTCCATAATTGTAGCATTTATCGCTATTTCACTCATTTAAAGGATGAATAAGATTCCACTGTATGTGTACCTGGCATTTTAAATTGTCCATATATCCACCTATGGACATTTTGGTCCTTTTTTCTGTTAACATAGTGTGGGATTTCTTAGTCACTGTCTGTTGGACCTCGTTGCCTCTCGGAATAGGTGTAATTGTCTGGATCTACTACTTGGGAACAGTTTGTTATTTGGAATGTGACTTGAATAGTTGAAGTTTATTTCAGTTCCCAGATGTGGTTTCAGGGACACTTGGCATCGCTTTTTTTTTAATGTCTCTTAGAACCATAGTGAAGTAATGAACTCTTGGCATTTTCCTTACCGGGGAATTTTTATTACTGATTCAAATTTGTTGGTCATTATTTATATGTAAGTCTTATATTTTCTCATAATTCAGCCTTGGCATGTTATATGTGTTCCCAATTTACCCTTTTCCTCTAGATTTTCCAATATGCCGGCATGTTCTTCTAAAGAATTGCTAATGATCCTTTGCATTTCTGTGGTATCAGTTTTAAGGTCTCCCTTTTGTTCTCTATTATTTTATTCATTTTGGGTTTTTTGCTATCAGTGCAGCTAAAGGTTTGTTGATTTTGTTTGTATTCTCACAAACAGCTTACTTTTTTATCTATATCTTGTATTGTTTTTAGTGCAAATGTCATCTGTTTCTACTCTTATGCTTATCATTTTCTTTGCATTTTTTGAAGTGTAGTTTGGCTTTGCTTCTCTATTCATGGTACAGTCTTTTTTTTTTTTTTAAACAGTGCAGAGCACATTTTTATTTAATTTTAAGCATGCCATTACTGGTGTTTGTATGATGATTGTTTTTTTTTTATTATTATTGTATACAAATGTGATACATGTTGTTTCTCTATTTGTACATGGAGTCAAGGCAAACCATTTGTGTAACCATACATTTACATAGGGCAATGATGTTTGATTCATTATTCTTTTCCCTTCCCCCCACTCCTCCCACGCCTCTTTTCCCTCTATACAGTCCTCCTTTCCATCTTACCACACTCCTTATCCTTAACGCTAAACCTAATCCTAACCCCTCCTAACCCCCATTATATGTCCTCATCTGCTTATCAGCGAGATCATACGTCCTTTATTTTTTTGAGATTGGCTTATCTCACTTAGCATGATATTCTCCAATTTCATCCATTTGCCTGCAAATGCCATAATTTTATCATTCTTCATTGCAGAGTAATATTCCATTATATATATATGGCACAGTTTCTTTATCCATTCATCAACTGAAGGGCATCTAGGTTGGTTCCACAATCTGGCTATGGTAAATTGAGCAGCAATGAACATTGATGTGGCTGTATCTCTGTAGTATGCTGATTTTAAGTCATTTCGGTATAGGCCAAGAGGTGGGATAGCTGGGTCAAATAGTGGTTTCATTCCAAGCTTTCTGAGGAATCTTCATACTGCTTTCCAGAGTGGCTGCACTAATTTGCAACCCCACCAGCAATGTATGAGTGTTCCTTTTTCACCACATCCTCGCCAACACCTATTGTTGCTTGTGTTCTTGATAATTGCCATTCTAATTGGGGTGAGATGAAATCTTAGGGTAGTTTTGATTTGCATTTCCCTTATTACTAAAGATGGTGAATATTTTTTCATATATCTGCTGATTGCTTGTACATCTTCTTCTGTGAAGTGTCTGTTCATTTCCTTAGCCCATTTGTTGATTGAATTATTTGTATTCTTGTTGTAGAGTTTTTAGAGTTCTTTATAGATTCTGGAAATTAGCGCTGTATCTGAAGTATGAGTGGTAAAGATATTCTCCCACTCTGTAGGCTCTCTCTTCACATTGCTGATAGTTTCCTTTGTTGAGAGAAAGCTTTTTAGTTTGAATCTACCCAGTGGTTGACTCTTGCTTTTATTTCTTGTGCTATGGGTGTCCTGTTAAGAAAGTCTGATCCTAAGACAACAAGTTGAAGATTTGGACCTACTTTTTCTTCTATAAGATTCAGGGTCTCTGGTCTGATTCCGAGGTCCTTAGTCCACTTTGAGTTGAGTTTTGTGTAGGGTGAGAGATAGGGGTTTAATTTCATTCTGTTGAATATGGTTTTCCAGTTTTCCCAGCACCATTTGTTGAAGAGGCTATCTTTTCTCCATTGCATATTTTGGGAACCTTTGTCTAGTATGAGAAAATTGTATTTATTTGGGTTTGTGTCCATGTCCTCTATTCTGTACCATTGATCTACCTGTCTATTTTGGTACTAATTCCATGCCGTTTTTGTTACTATTGCTTTGTAGTAGAGTTGAAGATCTGGTATTGCGACACCCCCTGCTTCCCTCTTGCTACAGGGGATTGCTTTAGCTATTCTAGGTTTTTTATTCTTCCAGATGAATTTCATAATTGCTTGCTCTATTTCTGTAAGGTACATCATTGGGATTTTAATTGGAATTACATTGAATCTGTATAGCACTTTAGGTAGTATGGTCATTTTGACAATATTAATTCTGCCTATCCAGGAACATGGGAAATCTTTCCACCTTCTAAGGTTTTCTATAATTTCCTTCTTTAGTGTTCTGTAGTTCTCATTGTAGAGGTCTTTCACCTCTTTTGTGAGATTGATTCCCAAGTATTTTGTTTTTTTTCAATGCTATTGTGAATGGGGTAGTTTTCCTAATTTCTCTTTCTGAAGATTCATCACTTATGTATAAAAATGCATTGGATTTATGAGCATTGATCTTGTAACCTGCTACTTTACTGAATTCACTTATGAGTTCTAAAAGTTTTCTGGTTGAATTTCCAGGTTCCTCTAAATATATAATCATGTCATCAGCAAACAGGTATAGTTTGAGTTCTTCTTTTCCTATTCGTATCACTTTAATTTCTTTGGTTTGTCTAATTGCTCTGGCTAGAGTCTCAAGGACGATGCTGAATAGAAGTAGTGAAAGAGGACATTCCTGCCTTGTTCCAATTTTTAGGGGGAATGCTTTCAGTTTTTCAGCATTTAGAATGATATTGGCCATGGGCTTAGCATAGATGGCCTTTATAATGTTAAGGAATGTTCACACTACCCCAATTTTTTCTAGTGTTTTGAGCATGAAGTGATGCTGTATTTTATTGAATCCTTTTTTGGCATCTATTGAAATAATCATGTGATTCTTAACTTTAAGTCTGTTGATATGGTGAATGACATTTATTGATTTCCGAATGTTGAACCAACCTTGCATCCCTGGGATAAAACACACTTTATCATGGTTCACTATCTTTTTAATATATATTTGTATACGATTGCTAAAATTTTGTTGAGAATTTTTGCATCGATGTTCATTAAGGATATTGGTCTGAAATTTTTTTTCCTTGATGTGTCTCTGTCTAGTTTAGGTATCAGGGTGATATTGGCTTCATAGAACGAGTTTGGGAGGGTTCCCTCCTCTTCTATTTCATGGAATAGTTTGAGGAGTATTGGAATGAGCTCTTCTTTAAAGGTTTTGTACAACTCGACTGAGAACCAATCTGGTCCCGGACTTTTCTTTGTTGGTAGGCTTTTGATGATCTCTTCTATTTCATTGCTTGAAATTGGTTTATTTAAGTTGTGTATGTCCTCCTCTTTCAGTTTAGTTAATTCATATGTCTCTAGAAATCTGCTGATGTCTTTGAGGTTTTCTGTTTTGTTGGAGTACAGATTTTCAAAATAGCTTCTAATTATGTTTTGTGTTTCACGCGTGTCTGTTGTGATGTTTCCTTGTTCATTCCGAATTTTAGTAATTTGAGTTTTCTCCCTCTTTCTCTTTGTTAGTGTGGCTAAGGGTTTATCAATTTTGTTTATTGTTTCAAAGAACCAACTATTTATTTTGTTAATTTTTCCAATTCTTTCTTTTGTTTCAATTTCATTGATTTCGGCTCTGATTTTAACTATTTCCTGTCTTCTACTACTTTTGGTATTGGTCTGCTCTTCTTTTTTTAGGGCTCTGAGCTGTAGTGTTAAGTCATTTATTCGTTGATTTGTACTTCTTTTGTTGAACATGCCCCATGAAATAATTCTTCCTCTAAGTACTGCTTTCATAGTGTCCCAGAGATTTTGATATGATGTGTCTTTGTTCTCATTTACTTCTAAGAATTTTTTTATTTCCCTCCTGATGTCTTCTGTTATCCATTCATCATATAATAGTGTATTATTTAATCTCCAGGTATTGGAGAAGTTTCTGTTTTTTATTCTGTCATTTATTTCTAATTTCAATCCATTAGGATCTGATAGAGTATCTCTGTCTTCTTGTATTTGCTAACAGTAGCTTTGTGTCATAAAATATGGCCTATATTAGAGAAGGATCCATGTGCTGCTTAGAAGAAAGTGTAATCATTCTCTGTTGGATGGTATATTCTATATATGTCGGTTAAGTCTAAATTGTTGATTGTGTTTTTGAGATCTATTGTTTCTTTATTCGATTTTTGTTTGGAAGATCTATCCAGCGGTGAGAGAGGTGTGTTAAAATTGCCTAGTATTATTGTGTTGTGATCTATTTGATTTCTGGAATTGAGAAGGATTTGTTTGACATACGTGAATGAGCCAATGTTCGGGGCATAGATATTTATGATTGTTATGTCTTGATGATTTATGCTTCCCTTAAGCAGTATGTAATGTCCTTCTTTATCCCTTCTGACTAGTTTTGGCTTGAAGTCCACATTATCTGAAATACGGATGGATACTCCAGTTTTTTTGCTCTGCCCGTGTGCATGGTATGTTTTTCCCCATCCTTTCACTTTAGTCTATGAGTATCTCTTTCTATGGGATGAGTCTCTTGCAGGCAGCATATTGTTGAATTTTTCTTTTTAATCCAATCTGCCAGTCTATGTCTTTTGATTGATGAATTCATGCCATTAACATTCAGGGTTATTATTGTGATATGATTTGTATTCCCAGTCATTTGACTCATTTTTGATTTTTGAGATGATTTGGTTTCTCCTTTATTTGGCTATTCCTTTAGGCTAGCGCCTCCTGTTGCTGATTTGCATCGTTGTTTTTCATCTCTTCCTCATGGAATATTTTGCTGAGAATGTTCTGTAATGCTGGCTTTCTTTTTGTAAATTCCTTTAGCTTTTTTTATCATGGAAGGATCTTATTTCATCCTCAAATTGGAAGGTAAGTTTTGCTGGGTATAAGATTCTTGGCTGGCATCCATTTTCTTTCAGGGGTTGGTAAATGTTGTTCCAGGCCCTTCTAACTTTTAGAGTCTGGATTGAAAAATCTGCTGATATTCTTATTGGTTTCCCTCTGAATGTAATTTGATTTTTTTCTGTCGCAGCCTTTAAAATTCTGTCTTTATTTTGTATGTTAGGTATTTTCATAATAATGTGCCTTGGTGTGGGTCTGTTGTAATTTTGTATATTTGGAGTCCTATAAGCCTCTTGTACTTGGTTTTCCATTTCATTCTTCAGATTTGGGAAATTTTCTGATATTATTTCATTGAATAGATTGTTCATTCCTTTGCTTTTTTTCTCTAAGCCTTCCTGAATTCCAATAATTCTCAAATTTGGCCTTTTCATGATATCCCATAATTCTTGTAGATTCTGTTCATGATTTCTTACCATCTTCTCTGTTTGGCCAACTTTGTTTTCAAGATTAAATATTTTTTTCTTCAATGTCTGCAGTTCTGTCTTCCAGGTGTTCTATCCTATTGGTTTTGCTTTCTATGGAGTTTTTAACTTTGTTTATTGTTTCCTTCATTTCAAGGATTTCAGATTTTTTTTTTTCAGTATCTCTAACTCTTTATTGAAATGATCCCTTGCTTCCCGTATTTGGTCTTTTAACTGTTTATTGGTGCGATTATTTAATGCCTGCATTTGCTCTTCCATCTCCTCCTTCAATGCTTGCATTTGCTCTTTCATCTCCTCATTTGCTTCCCTGATTGTTTTAATTATGTACATTCTGAACTCCCTTTCTGACATTTCTTCTGCTGTGCTGTCATTGGGTTTTATTGATGTAGTGTATCTAGGTTTGTTTGGGACATTTTCTTCCCTTGTTTTCTCATATTGGTCAGATGTCAGTGGGACCCTGAGGTATTGCAGATTTCCTCTATTGGCTTATAGTGTCCCGGTAGATTTCCAGTGTATCACCTCCCAGCCTTCAGTAGCCTGAATTCTTGGAGGAACTTGATAATGCAGTGCTTCCAAAGAAAGCTGCCCCTAGCCCCCTACTGATTCCAGGGCTTGGAGCTGGCTCTCTGTGGAAAGGCTCTCACTGGGTTCCTGCATTGTGCAGCTGGCTGTGTGGGAGGAGCCCACCGCCGGAGTGTTGAAGGCTATATAGGGAAGACTCTAGCTGCTCTGCCCTGCTCTGATGAGCCACCCCTATCTGTGCCTGCCACTCAGGCCAAGTTCCATCCAGTGTGGGAGACTCACCCCGTGACTCTATTTTTGTCCAAGTCTCTCAATTCCTCCCCTTTTTGAATCCTGGGTTCTGGAGCGACTGGAGATGCAGTCACCCTCTAGGCTGCCATCTTGGTTCACCCCGTGGAAAGAGCCTGAGGCCAGAGTGGGCAGAGCCACCTGGAGAAGTCTCTGGCTGCCCTGCCCTGATCCCAGAGACTGCTTGCGGATCGAAGCTCTCCATTGGCTCGGGGACTTGTGGCTGGCTCTTTATAGAAAGGCTCTCACTGGGCGGTCTGCTCCAAGAAGCTAGCCATGAAAGGCACCTCCCACCACAGGGGGCCAGGCTGCTTGGGGAAGTCACTGGCTGCCCTGTCCTGGTCCCTGAAGCCGCTTGCGGGCCAGAGCATGCTTCGCTGGCTCCCCATGGTAGAGTCTTTACTTAGTCTTTCTGCTTTTTTGATGCAGGCATTAACTGTTACACCTTCTTCCTTAACAGTGCTTCATGTATGTCATACGTTTTGCTCTCTTATGGTTCCATTTTCATTTATAGCATTAGGAAAATTGGTGTTTTCTAGTGGCATCTGTCTCTCATTTAAAGTTCCTTTATTCTTGATTTTTTAAAAGTAATTTTATCATCAGGAAAAAAAATCACCATTTTTTTTCCATAATTTGCAAATGTGAAAGAATAATCAACAAACATTTTCTACATATAAAATGACATACATTTTCACACATAGCAAATACATACACAGGATGCAATTCAATCAGCACCAATGTAGGTTGTTCTCAGGATACATTTGTGCAAGTATTTGATGGACAAATTTGTTCATGTGATGTTGAACTAATTTTGTTCTTCTCAGCAATATGTGAGCATACTGATTTCTCTCAACTATAACTATGGGAATTTCTCCAACACACCTAACATATATGGTACTGAATATCTTTTTACTTTCCTTGTTTTTTTATTTGTTTTATCCATGTTTAAGACAACTCCCACCTTCAATCACAATCACAGAACTTAATGGAATGTTCCTCTCTCCTCACAGTTATTCAGAGACTCCCCTTACACCGGGAGTCCTCACAGTGGAGTTGAAAGCAGGAAAATCCAATCTATGAGTTTCATTTCTTCTCGGTTCTGATCTCCTTCACTGTATATTTTTCTATTTCCACTGTATCTTTTGCTCTTTCCACATCTTTTCTCTGCCTGGCTCAATGTCCCCAAACAGACCAGGGAAGTTGCAACTCAAGCCTGGGTGGCCCCTGTGCCCACAGTACCTGAGCCAGCAGTGGGCAAGCAGCTAATACCACTTGGTCCAGAGGCCTGAGTCCATTTGCCTTTTCTTTTTTAATTTAAATCATCAATATCTTGTAGTTTTAAGTGCACAGATAGTTCACCTCTTAGGTGAAATTTAGTCCTAAGCAGTTTATACATAGTTTTAAATACATCTTCTTTTTAGCTATACATGACAGTAGAGTATATTTTGACAGATTTGTACAAATATGGAGTACATCTTATTCTATAGGATCCCAGTCTGGTGAAGTGTATACACAGTTTTGATACAATTGTATATATGTTTTTTTCTTAATTGTCTTTTTTGATAGTACATTATAATGAACAGAAATGACATTGTAGGCAAATTCATGAAGATCCATTTAGACATAATAATACACACATGGAACTTAATTTACTCCATTACAGTCTCTGCTTCCTCTCCTTTCTCTCTCTCCTCCCTCCCCTGATTCCTCTTCCTATGTTCTGCTGGTCTACCTTATCCTCATTTATTTATTTTTATTTTGTGCATTACAGATCTACGTATAGGTGCAATTCACTGTGGTATATTTACACATGCAAATGACCCTTTACCCATACCTTCTCCTTTTCTCTGAATCTCCTTCTTCTAGTTGACTGACCTTCCCTAGGGCTTTATGATATCCAATCCCGCTTTTCCCCTCACTTTGCTTTGGATTCTGCATATGAGAGAAAACATTGAACCCTTGACTTTCTGAGTCTGTCTTATTTTACTTTTATTTTACTTAGCATGATATTTTCTTCTTCCACACCTTAATCAGAAAATGCCACAATTTCATTATTCTTCATGAATGAATAAACCATTATTGTGTGCCTATATCACATTTCCTGTATTTGCTCATCTGTTCACCACCATGCAGGCTAGTTCCATAACTTGCCTTTTGTGAATTGTGCTTCCACTCACACTGATGTGGTCATATTACTCCAGTATACTGATTTTAGTTCTTTTGGATAAATACCAATGAATGGGGAAGCTGGGTCGTATGTGGATTCCTTTCCTAGATTTTTTTTTTTCCATTTCTCAAACACTATTTCTTTTTTTTATTTTTTTATTTTTTTATGTTTACATAGGGTAATGATGTTTATTTTTTTCCCTTCCCCCCCACCCTTCCCACCCTTTTCCCTTTATACAGTCCTTCTTTCCTTCATTCTTACCGCTCTCCTTAGCCTAACTCTAAACCTAACCCTAAACCTAATGCTAACCCCTCCCACCCCCATTATATGTCCTCATCCGCTTATCAGCGAGATCATTCGTCCTTTAGTTTTTTGAGATTGGCTTATCTCACTTAGCATGATATTCTCCAATTTCGACCATTTGCCTACAAATGCCATAATTTTATCATTCTTCATTGCGGAGTAATATTCCATTGTATAAATATGCCACAGTTTCTTTATCCATTCATGAACTGAAGGGCATCTAGGTTGGTTCCACAATCTGGCTATGGTGAATTGAGCAGCAATGAACATTGATGTGGCTGTATCTCTGTAGTATGCTGATTTTAAGTCCTTTGGGTATAGACCAAGGAGTGGGATAGCTGGGTCAAATGGTGTTTCCATTCCAAGCTTTCTGAGGAATCTCCACACTGCTTTCCAGAGTGGCTGCATTAATTTGCAACCCCACCAGCAATGTATGAGTGTTCCTTTTTCACCACATCCTCGCCAACACCTATTGTTGCTTGTATTCTTGATAATCACCATTCTAATTCCATGAGGAAGAGATGAAAAACAACGATGCAAATCAGCAACAGGAGGCGCTAGCCTAAAGGAATAGCCAAATAAAGGAGAAACCAAATCATGTCAAAAACAAATATGAGTCAATTGACTGGGAATACAAATCATATCACAATAATAACCCTGAATGTTAATGGCATGAATTCATCAATCAAAAGACACAGACTGGCAGATTGGATTAAAGAGAAAAATCCAACAATATGCTGCCTGCAAGAGACTCATCTCATAGAAAGAGACACCCATAGACTAAAGGTGAAAGGATGGGGAAAAACATACCATGCACACGGACACAGCAAAAAAGCTGGAGTATCCATCCTCATCTCAGATAATGTGGACTTCAAACCAAAAGTAGTCAGAAGGGATAAAGATGGACATTACATGCTGCTTAAGGGAAGCATAAATCAGCAAGACATAACAATCATAAATATCTATGCCCCAAACATTGGCTCATCCACGTACGTCAAACAAATCCTTCTCAATTCCAGAAATCAAATAGACCACAACACAATCATACTAGGCGATTTTAACATACCTCTCTCACCGCTGGATAGATCTTCCAAACAAAAATTGAATAAAGAAACTATAGATCTCAACAACACAATCAGCAATTAAACTTAAGAGACATATATAGAATATACCATCCAACAAAGAACGAATACACTTTCTTCTCAGCAGCACATGGATCCTTCTCTAAAATAGACCATATTTTATGCCACAAAGCTACTGTTAGCAAATACAAGAAGATAGAGATACTACCTTGTACTCTATCAGATCATAATGGATTGAAATTAGAAATAAATGACAGAATAAAAAACAGAAACTTCTCCAATACTTGGAGACTAAATAATACACTATTATATGATGAATGGATAACAGAAGACATCAGGAGGGAAATAAAAAAATTCTTAGAAGTAAACGAGAACAAAGACACATCATATCAAAATCTCTGGGACACTATGAAAGCAGTACTTAGAGGAAGATTTATTTCATGGGGTGCATTCAAAAAAAGAAGTAGAAATCAACAAATAAACGACTTAACACTACAGTTCAAAGCACTAGAAAAAGAAGAGCAGACCAATACCAAAAGTAGTAGAAGACAGGAAATAGTTAAAATCAGAGCCGAAATCAACGAAATCGAAACAAAAGAAACAATTGGAAAAATTAACAAAATAAATAGTTGGTTCTTTGAAAAAATAAATAAAATTGATAAACCCTTAGCCACACTAACAAAGAGAAAGAGGGAGAAAACTCAAATTACTAAAATTCAGAATGAACAAGGAAACATCACAACAGACACGAGTGAAATACAAAACATAATTAGAAGCTATTTCGAAAATCTATACTCCAACAAAACAGAAAACCTCGAAGATATCAACAAATTTCTAGAGACATATGAATTACCTAAACTGAACGAGGAGGACATACACAACCTAAATAAACCAATTTCAAGCAATGAAATAGAAGAGATCATCAAAAGCCTACCAACAAAGAAAAGTCCAGGACCAGATTGGTTCTCAGCCGAGTTCTACAAAACCTTTAAAGAAGAGCTCATTCCAATACTCCTCAAACTATTCCATGAAATAGAAGAGGAGGGAACCCTCCCAAACTCGTTCTATGAAGCCAATATCACCCTGATACCTAAACCACACAGAGACACATCGAGGAAAGAAAATTTCAGACCAATATCCTTAATGAACATCGATGCAAAAATTCTCAACAAAATTTTAGCAAATCGCATACAAATATATATTAAAAAGATAGTGCACCACGATCAAGTGGGTTTTATCCCAGGGATGCAAGGTTGGTACAACATTCGGAAATCAATAAATGTCATTCACCATATCAACATACTTAAAGTTAAGAATCACATGATTATTTCAATAGATGCCGAAAAAGCATTCGATAAAATACAGCATCCCTTTCCTAGATTTTTTTACAGAATCTCCATACTGCTTTCCAGAATGCTTGTACTAATTTGCAGTCCCACCAAAAATTTACTAGGGTTCTTTTCCCCCCATACTTTGACCATATTAATTATTTGTATTCTTGACAATTTCCATTCTTACTGGAGTGAGATGAAATTTGTATGTAGTTTTTCACTTGCATTTCCCTGATTACTAACAATATTAAACATTGTTTTTATATATTTGCTGGCTATTTTTTTAATGAAATATCTATTTAGATCCTTCACTTTTTATTGGGTTATTCGATTTTTTTGGTGTGAAGATTTTTTACTTCTTTATATATTCTGCATGTACATTCCCTGTCAGAAGAGTAGCTGGCAAGGTTTTTCTCCTATTCTGAAGGCTCTCTCTTCACACTATTTATCATTTTCTTGGCTGTGTAGAAGCTTTTTTTAACTTGATGCTATTCCACTTGTTCATCATTGGTTTTACTTTGTGAGCTTTAGAGGTCTTTCCAAGGAAGTCAATGCCTGCACCAACATGATGGCATGTTGATTCTATGCTTTCTTCTAGCAGCTGCTAAGTTTCTGGGAATATTTGTATGTCTTCAATCCATTTTGATTTGACTTTTGTGCAGGGTGGGAAATAGGGACCTAATTTCATTCTTCTACATATGGATATTCAGTTTTTCAAGCTCCATGTTTTAAAGTTATCTTTCCTCCAAAATATATATTTGGCACTTTTGTGAAGTGTCAGAGGACAGGGTATGGATTTGTCTCTGTGGTTGATTTCTCTTCCACTGATCTTCATGTCTATTTTGATGCCATTGCCTGCCATTTTTGTCACTCTAGCTCTGGAGAATGATTTGAGATCTGGTGTTGTGATACCTCCAGGTTGCTCTTCTTCCTCAGGTCTGCTTTGGCATTTCTGGGTCTGTTATTCTCCCAACTGAATTTAAAGACATTTTTCCTAGTTCTGTGAAGAATATCATTGATATTTTGATGGGCATGACACTGAATATGTAAGGTACTTCTTGTAATATGATCATTTTTATGATACTGTCTGCCTATCCAAGAACTGGGAGGTCTTTCCACCTTCTAAGGTCGTCTTCTGTTTCTTTTGCCAGTGTTCTATAGTTTTCATTGTGGAGATCTTTCATCTTTCAGTTAATTAATTCCCCAATTTTTTTTAATTGTAAACAAATGGGATACATGTTGTTTCTGTTTGTACATGGAGTAACAGCATACTGTTTGTGTAATCATACATTTACATAGGATAAAGGTGTTTGATTCATTCAGTTATTTTTTCCTTTCCCCCCCACCCCTCCCACCCCTCTTTTCCCTCTCTACAGTCTCTCCATCCTCCATTCTTGGCCCCCTCCTACCTCCCCTTTTTATGTCATCATCTGCTTATCAGCAAGATCATTCGTCCTTTGGTTTTTTGAGATTGACTTATCTCACTTAGCATGATATTCTCCAATTTCATTCATTTGCATGCACCTTGGCCTATACCCAAAGGACTTAAAATCAGTATACTACAGAGATGCAGCCACATCAGTGTTCATAGCTGCTCAATTCACAATATCCAGATTGTGTAACCACCTAGATGTCCCTCAGTTGTTGAATGGATAAAGAAACTGTGGTATATATATATATATATGTATATATATATATATATATACATATATATATATATACAATGGAATATTACTCAGACAAATACTTTTAAAAATTTTTTGAGATTGTTGAGAATAGGAGAGTTTTATTGATTTCTTTCTCAGCATATTTATTATTGGCATACAGGAAAGCGATTGATTTTGATCTTTTATGCTACTACTTTTCTGAAGTTATTTATCAGCTTCAGAAGTCTTCTGGTGGAATGTTTAGAGTCTTGTAGATACAAAATCACGTCATCACCCAAGAGCAATAGCTTGCCTTTTTCCTACATGTATCTCTCTTTCCTTCTCTTTCCTGATTGCTGTGGATAGACATTCATGGAGCATATTAAATACAAGTGGTAGGAGTAGACATCCATGCTTTGTTCCTGATTTTAGAAGAAATGCTTTCAATTTTTCTCCATTTGGTATGAGGTTAAGTTTAAGTGTGTCATATATACCCTTTACAATGTTGAGGTAAGTTCCTCTATGTCTATTTTCTCCAGTATTTTTAACATGAAGGGGAGCTGATTTTTATCAAAAATCTTTTCTGCATGTATTGAGATTATCCATGTAATACTTGTCCTTAAATCTATTTATTCTGTTCATGTGGTGTGTTGCATTTACTTAATGAAATTTGTTAAACCAACTAGCATTCTTGGGTTAAAATCTCCTTGCATGAATTATCTTCCTGATGTATTTTTGAATGTGGTTTGCCAAAATAATTTTAAGGATTTTTGCATCTAAGTTCATGAGGACATTGGTCTCTAGTTTTCTTTCCTTGATGTGTCATCATCTTGATTTGGTGTCATGGTTATACTGGCTTCATAGAATGTAATTGGTAATGTTCCCTCTCTTTAAGTTTCATGGAATAATTCAAAAAAAGTTCTCCTTCAAATGTCTAAATCGTCTTTTACATCCTGTATTTGCTCTCTTAATTCATTCCTTTGATCATCTTTTATGTTTTTGAATATATTAATGATCAGAATTTTACAAACTTTTCTAAAATTCCATCCACGTCCATACTTGTGGATTCCTTGTTGGTGGGTTGGGAGTTTGTGGGGAGGTTTGTTTGTTTGTTTGCTCATGTTTTCGGAGGTGCAGAATGTGCACTTTAGTTGAGATGAACCCCCACTTCCTGTGTTAAATTTGTGTCCTCTTCTGTGAAGTGATTTTTTTGCTCTAGGCATTTCTGTCTTAGTTACATGAGTAGAAGTCCAGGAATTAGCATAAGCTTCATCTGGTTGTTTGTGCTCAGATCCTTGTTGTTGTTGTTTTCTTCTCTAGTCTATGTGGTGAATTTTTTTGAGGCTCTACTGGGTCTAGTTGGGGTGTGGAGTGAGGTTTGCTTGCTTGGCTGGTTTGTGAGTATTGCTTGGCAGCAGGATCTCTGCTCTGTGAACTCCATGTGTCCCAACCACTTCCAGCCCTTCATTTCCTGTCTTCAGGGCCCAGCAATCTCCACATGAATCTTCCAACTCAGCAGAGAAACCTGGGCCTCCCAAGAAGTGAAGAGGAGCCTGGAAATGCCCATGAAGAATGGTCGGGAGCCCTTTTCAAAGGTTCACAATCCCGGCTAATCTGGAACCAAGTCTCCATATTAAATTATCTTGGATGAAATGCCTGATGTCCATTTCTCTCTCCCTGATACAGATGGATGCACAGCTCTGTGTCAATCAAAATCCAGGCCCCTTTCTTTTGGCCCCCCTTTCAGGAGGTGCTCAGGACATTCCTCCCTCAGCACATGCCTTCCTTCAGCTCTACTCTGTTCTGACTCCTCTGAATTGAATTTATCTCCTGACCACCTACAATGCAGTTCCTATCAGTTCCTATCAGTTCCTATCTCCGTGCAATCCCTTTTCTGTGTAAGATCGTGGTCTGAACCCAGCCTTCATTTTCATAGCCACAAGTCTTGACAGAAACTGTGAAATCCCTTTTTCAAAGCAAGAATTTTTATGGGGCCGTACCTGGGTAGTGTTCTACTTGCCTGCTCCTGCACCAGACCTGTACCCGAATCAGGTGGGTCCAAGCCCCAGGCCGCATCTGCAATGGTTAGACAAACAGAATGAAAGATGGGTGGGTCCTGGAGGTCGCAGCAGTGCTGGGAGTGAGGGACGTGGCCCCAGCCAGGCTGCAAGCGAGGGGTGTGGCCAGGAGGGAGGAAGGAGGTCTCACCATTCAGCAGCTGCTTCCCTCAAAGCTCTGGCCTCTTCTTCCCAATTCCCCGTGGTGACTGGGACTCCCCTTTCATGGACCCACAAAGTTTCCAGAAGATTTGGGAAATTGCGCACTGTACACCATTGATGCCCCTCCTTTTCGAGCTCCAAACTCTAATCAGATTTAGATTCTAATATAAATGAGGTTGCATCAGAGTAAGGCAGACGGTGCCTTTGTGAGTGTGGTTAGCAGGAGTCACATGATCACTAAGGAGCCTCTAAATCTATTTCCCACAGCTTCTGAGTTACCTGTTGAAATATAGCAGAAACAAAGAAGAAAAAGAGGAAAATAGAAATCGTGCTCACCATTGGTGGAGAGCAACTGAGCATAGTGAAGCCACTGGCATGGCTGTCATTTGCTTCTGCTAGAGTTTCCTGAATGTTTTCATTAAAGGCACAGAGTTGCTTCTGGACTGTGGCCTGTAGATAATTCAATAGACCCATGCAGATGCCCAGCAAGGAGCGGCTTCCTGTACAAGCTGCTGGAGCCATGAACTGGGGACACTTACAGGCTAATGCTGACAAATGTATGAATACAGTGTAGATTAGCACGAAGAGAGACTCTGAACTTAAAGCTGAGCAGAGCTCCAGGGAGTTGGTTGGCCAGTACACTGGACATCAAACAACCATCCTGCTATGGAAGCAGGTTTGCTTTTTTTCTCTCTTTGGAAAGATATTTTTGATGCTACTTTTCTTCCTGGTTAAGACAAGCTCAGCAGTGAAATAAGAAAAGGTTGTAGCTGAAACAAATTTGAAAGTTGACCTGCTTGCTTCCTGGAGATTCCACTTCCGAAGTGTTTTCCAGTCTTTTCTCTGGATGTTGGGGTGGGTCATACTCACCCACAGGTATTAAGCTCCTGGAGGCAGCTGTCTAAGCTGTGTCACGGGGAGTGTTTGTGGCTGGCATAATAAAGGAGAGCATCACAGACACCTGAGTGGAATGTCATTGTGGCAGCTTCCTTGTGATGTTGGCAGGAGGTGGTGTGACTGCCCACAACTGTACTTTAATCTATCAAGATTGGAGCATATAAGGGAAGAGAGGTGTGTGTGTCAGCTTTCCATTGCTACCACCAAAATACCCAACAAGAACAAAGCAAGGAAAAGTTTAGTTTGGTTCACAGTTCAGAGGTTCAGTCCATGGTGGACCAGTTCCATGCCTTGGGTCAGGGTCAAATGGTGTGATGGGGAAGAGATGCTCAACCCGTGGTAGCCAGATAGCCCAGGGAGCATGTCGGGAAGTGTCTGTAGGGAAGGTGTACCCTTCCAGGACATGGCTCCAGTGACCCACCTCCTCCAGCCTCCCCTACCTGCCTGCAGTTACTCATCCAGTCAGTCCAATCAAACTATGATGGTCTGATTAGGTGTCAGCTCTCTTGATCCAATCATTTCACAGCTTCCTGCAATAACATAGTGGTTTTGGCAGCCACCTCAGATATATTCCCTAACTGAGGGAATTGCGGAATGGGAGATCAGGCCAGCCTCTGTGTTAGTGATGAGTGGGCATGTACCACATACCCACGTGCTGGGTGCACAAGCAAGGAACAACATAACGCATCAGAATGCTCTTATACCTCAGCAATTGAGCCCTAGCCCATCCCAGGCCAAAGCCTGGAGGGGACTGTTTCTGCCATGGTGTTTAATGGGGTCTGAGCCTGGGGAGGGCTTGGCAAGCCTGCCATTCCAGGAATCTGCCACTGTCATCTCTCCTAGGAGCTGGGTGATTTCTTGTAATGATCCTACTTATAACTGAACAACTGCAAATCATATTCCCTGATTGTTGTGATAAGAATTTAACCTGAGTAAGTCTGCAGAGCTTGGGGGAGGATGAGGAATGCTTTAAAAAATGCACCAATATCATACATAATAAGTCTAAAAGTACAGAGATTGAGGAGTTCTTCAGAAAACTACAGTTACAAGAATTGCTCCTATGCTGACCACACCTGCCCCAGTTAATGCTTTACCAGTAAGACAGACTGACAAACAGAGCAGGAGACTTGTTGTCTCCACAGTGCAATGACCACCCTACTTAGCTTACAGGACTGGGGGACATTTGTGGTATTCACCTAGAGGGAAACAAGCAAACAAGGATAAGGTCCCACCTCCCCCAGAGCCACCTCTTCCCTATACAGGAGTGTCCAATGAAAATTGTGAACAAATAGTTACTATTAATGGTAAATGGACAAATTCCAGTATTTGTCCTTCCTTCAAAGGTTTGGACATCAAGGGCCACCCTGGAAATGTAGGACTAAAGAACAAAGAAACAGCAGATGCAAACAACTAGAAATATATTATCTTGAGATCAAATGCCATCATTGCATGTAAATTGGTTATGAGTAGTTTATGCTGGTAGGTCTCACATGTGTATTACAATAGGTGGAGGATAATCAATGACATAAAGAATAACAGGATAAAATTAGATACTCACGCTGATTACTTGGCAGTAAATAACCTAACTTAGTCTTAACTGAGCTTGTTTAGGTAATAGAGTAGAGCTTTAAGGTTAAATCAAAAACATAGTAATATGAGCTAAAGATTAAGTGCAATTTTTGCTTAGCAGTACGGTAAAATTTGCTTAAAACAAAACAGTCATTATGCTGGCAATAGGTCTGACACCAAAGGGTAAACAAAGGACAGTAGAATGAAAAGAGAAAAATATCTTTCATTGTAATATGCTTATGTGAGCAATTTTAAGTAAATATAGAAAGTTGACCTTTATGTACCCGCTCTGTGTTAGACGGCTGCTGAAAGTGTGGTTAATACAAATCTTGTGGTAATTTCTCTATAACTTGTATCTTGTTTAATCCTGCTTTATTTAATACTACAAAAGAAGAGCTAAGATAAATCTGAGCAGCAAGTACCTCAAGTTTCTCCAGGGGTCACCCATCCTTCGGGAACCCTCCGACTACCCGATGCTAGAACTTTTTCTCACTGAAGTAAACTTCAGTAAGTTAAACCAGTGTCAGATTTTCTTTAACAGTTTTCATATAGTCTGGCAGGATTTGAAATCCAGCTTCTGGTAACTGCAGGATCCTCCAGAGTTCCTATAACCCAGAGATCTTTCACAATAGCTGGAGGACAACACAAATGTCAGATGGACATTTCAAGACCCAAGGGGCCTTCTGAACCTCTGTAGAAGGGCCCATTCGGCTCATTAGGATAACTTGAGTCTTTAGTACCTCCATTTCCATGACTGGAGATTCTGTAAAAATAGAATTTAAGATTTTGGGCTGATTAAATAGGTATATGAATGTGAAAGTGTAAAGGGTGGTCTTGAGGGAGCCCCTTGGAAGAAGCTTCTGTTGGGTGGGGACATGCTTTCTTCAGATATCTTCATTCATGCTGGTGCCATCAGGCTATAAGAATTTAATGAACTGCACAGGTAACATGCAGAGTCTATAGTGAATTATCAAATTAAAATTTAAGCAGCATTCTTACTTCTCTGTCTTAGTAAGTAAATACAATTGATTCATTAAAGTAGAATGCCCAGCAACTAAGAAGTATGCATAAGGTCCTACTTTTATCATCATTGCACCCTAGGTTTCAACATCAAAATGCACAAAATCATGGACTTTTCAGTAAAAAATCAGTTAATACTAAGATTGCTTAGGATTTATGACAACATAAAATGAATGCCCCATGTCATATTGGTAAGAACACAAATTGGTACAATTGTTAAGAAGTCAATTAAGTAACATCTGTAAGTAGAAAAATACAATATTGATTAAAATTCCACTTTTAGAAACTTAGATAACCACCAATAAGTACACAGAGTGGGCCTGTGTGAACTGCAGTTATCATGGTGCAAAATGGAAGTAATTTGTATGGTGCTCAGCAGGGGAGAGTTTTATAAATTAGGATCCAGTAAAATATCATGCACTTGTTCAAATGAAGTTGCAGCATGTTTAAGGAAACTAAACTGTAATAAACTATTTAAAATAAATACAAATGTCAAAGAAGTTTTTTATTTACTTATAAATATGCTAAAGGAAATATGTAACTCAGCACCTTTTTGTAAATATATTTCTATGCCTAGGTGTGTTTGAACATGTCTAGATAAAATAGCTGTATTTGCACATTCCCTGTATACTCTCTATGTGAGGAAAATGGATATCCAGTTACATGGAGATACACATAGATACATACACATGCTTCTTTTTATTTTCTATACTTCCTATTTTCTGTTTGCTGTTTTGGTCATTCTGAAAGAAGTTTCTCAACAAAAATTAATTACAAAATAATTAAATTCATTGTGATCTAGGACAAGGTAAAAAATGATTACATGATTTGTTAATTTGGGAAAATATTTGAAAACTGTACTGGTAAGACAGTTCTATTTGGTTCCATGCATGTCAAGTCCTCAAATACATAAAAAAATTCAGGTTCATAATTTTCCCCTGCTGTTGTTGAGATTTCCTTCCTTCTGTGAGGTTCTGCAGCACTAACCTCCAAAGAAAGGAGAGGTCCCTAAAGATGGGAACACTCTTGGCCCTTTGGGAGTTAGCTGGTTTAGGTCTCACCTACACGGCGCCTCCTGAGATCAAATTGTGTTGTGTGCATTGGGTTTCATTTATCAAAGAGGAGTCAAGAGACTTGAATCTCTGGCTGTATTTTGGAAGTGTCACCACTGTAACTACTGCTCTAACTCGAGGTGATTTTCTCACCTCCCTCTCTGACTGGAGTTCCTCTGCAATTGGCTTCTTTCTGCCCTAGAGTTGAGGGACTGAAGTTTTGGAAGCTACAATTTCCCAGATGTGAGCAGCTGTGCTGAACTCTGTCCATGAGGAGAATCCCATGTGGTTCCTACTGGTGTTCTAGGGTGCAGGGAGGAAGCACTGATTACTTTTTCTGGTATGTTTGTCCTTCAGCCACACACTATTCTAGTTTCTCCAGTTAGAACAAAGGAGTAAACGGCACAGTTTCCTCTTGGAACCTGGAGCTTAGATTAGAAAAAGTAAGTAACTGGGATGGATTTTCAGAAAAAAAGACAAGTCAAAATCATAGAAGTATTCTATTATTATAACTTTATAAAATCTTATAAAACTGAGAAATTGTGAATTGTTAAGTAATTTTTTAAAAAATTGTGAGAAAACAATTTAGAGTTATTGACCCACTCGTACATGTTTTACTCACCAAGGTAGAGGTCATTAGGAAAGAGAGGGGCTTCATGTTCATTTTGCATTTATCTGAATAAACCTGCCATGTGCCAAGTGATCTACACTTTGCAGGGTAGGCTGCTCTGTTTCTGTTTTGCTAGCAACCCTGTGGATTGAGCAGCAGTGCTAGCAAATGTCCTGCTGGCAGATGTCCACATGCACACTGACTCCCATGCACACACAGACACGTTCACTCCACAGACGTGTGCTTCACTTTATCTCGGTAGAAGAGTCACTTGCCCTTTTTAATCAAGCTCATTGTTTAGTTATAGAAGTTACTTATGTCTTGACTACAAATTCCTGATCAGATACAGATTTCTCTTTCCTATCCCAGAGGTAGCCTTTTAAATATTTTGATTTTTTTATGCAGAAGGTTTTAAGTTTGATGTAGTCTTCATTTTAAATTTTGCTTTCTGTGCATTTAAGATCAGATCAATGAAGCCATTACCATGCCCTGAGTCCTGAATCTTCTACCACAGGTCTTCTTGTAGTTCGATGGTTTTAAGGCTCATACAGGTAGGAATTTGTGCATTTCGAGCTAAGATCCAGGTGTGGTGGAGAGGCCCTGGTCACTGTTTTGTGCAGTCGCAGTTTTCCCAGCACCACAGAGTGCAGGATTGTCACTCCCCACTGAGTACTCTTGGCATCCTTGTCAAAAGTCCTCTGAGACAGTGTGCAAGGGCTGCTTTGTGCAATCCACCTTCTGCTCCTGTGTCTGCACTGAGTGAGTCAACATGTGCTCTCTTGAGTAATCTTGTTTTTTTATTTCTATTTTTAAATTTATATTTATTTATTTTGATTCAGTGTACACAAAAGGGGTACAACTGTTGTTTCTCTGGTTGTACATGAAGTAGAGTCATACCATTTCTGTAATCATACATGTACATAGGGTAATGATGTCTGTCTCAGTCTGTTATTATTCCCTCCCCCTACTTTCTCCCCATGCCTCTTTTCCTCTACGCAATCCATCCATTTTCCATTCTTGTCACCCTCCCACCCACTCCCATTATGTATCATCATCTGCTTATCAGAGAGATCATTTAGCCCTTGGTTTTTTGAGATTGACTTATCTCACTTAGCATGATATTCTCCAACTGCATCCATTTACGTGCAAATGCAATAATTTTATTCTTCTTTATGGCTGATTAATATTCCATTGTGTATATATACCACAGTTTCTTTATCCGTTCATAAATTGAAGGGCATTTAGGTTGGATCCACAATCTAGCTATTGTGCATTCAGCAGCTATGAATATTGATGTAGCTGCATCACTGTAGTATGCTGATTTTAAGCCCTTTGTGTATAGGTCAAGGAGTGGGATAGCTGGGTCAAATGGTGGTTCCATTCCAAGCTTTCTGAGGAATCTCCACACTGCTTTCCAGAGTGGCTGCACTAATTTGCAATCCCACCAGCAATGTATCAGTGTGCATTTTTCCCCACATCCTTGCCAACATCTATTGTTGCTAGTATTCTTGATAATCGACATTCTAATTTATAATTGAAATCTTAGGGTAGTTTTTGTTTTCATTTCTCTTATTACAGGAGATGATGAATATTTTTTCATGTTTCTGTTGATTGCTTGTAGATCTTCTGTGAAGTGTCTGCTCATTTCCTTAGTCCATTTATTGATTGGGTTATTTGCATCCTTAGTGTAAAGTTTTCTGAGTTTTTTATACATTTTGGAGATTAGCATTCTCTCTGAAGTATGTGTGGCAAAGATTTTCTCCCACTCTGTAGGCTCTCTCTTCAATTTGCTGATAGTTTTATCCTTTCTTGAGAAAAAGCTTTTTAGTTTGAATCTATCCCAATTATTGATTTCCACTTTTATTTCTTGTGCTTTGGGAGTCATGTTAAGGAAGTCTCATCCTAAGCCAACATGATGAAGATTTGGACCTGCTTATTCTTCTATTAAATGCAAGATCTCTGATCTAATTCCTAGGTCTTTGATTCACTTTAAGATGAGTTTTGTGCAGGGTAAGAAATAGAAAAAGATTACCACAGAATAAAATTTCATTTTGCTGCATATGGATTTCCAGTTTTCCTGGCACCATCTAATGAAGAGGCTACCTTTTCTACAATGTAATTTGTAGGCACCTTTGTCTAGTATGAGGTAACTGTATTTATGTGTGTTTGTCTCTGTGTCTTCTGTTCTATACCATTGATCTACCTCTCTATTTTGGAGCCAATACCATGCCATTTTTGTTACTATTGCTCTGTAGTTTAGTTGAAGGTCTGGTATTGTGATATCCCCTGCTTCACTCTTCCTGCTAAGGATTGCTTTAATTATTCTGAGTCTCTTATTCTTCCAAATGAATTCCATGATTGCTTGCTCTATTCCTGTGAGTTATGTCATTGGGATTTTAATTAGAATTGCATTAAATTTGTATAGCACTTTTGATAGTATAGTCATTTTAACAATATTAATTCTTCCTATCCCAGACATGAGAGATCTTTAGATCTTCTAAGGTTTTCTTTAATTTCTTTCTTTAGTGCTCTGTAGTTCTCCTTGTAGATAGCTTTCAATTCTTTTGTTAGATTGATTCCCAAGTATTTTATATTTTTTTAGTCTATTGTGAATGAAGTGGTTTTCCTGATTTCTCTTTCAGAGGATTCATCACTTATGAATTAAAATGCATTAGATTTATGAGCATTGATTTTATATCCTGCTACTTTACTGAATTCATTTATGAATTCTAGAAGTTTTCTGGTGAAATTGTTCAGCTCCTCTAAATGTAGAATCATGCCATTGGCAAATAGCGATAGTTTGATTTCTTCTTTTCCTATTTCTATCACTTAAATTTCTTTGGCTTGCATAATTGCTCTGGCTAGAGTTTTAAAGAAATGTTGAATGGAAGGGCTGGGGAGATAGCTCAGTTGATAGAGTGCTGGCCTTGCAAGCACAAGGCCCTGGATTCAATCCCTGGCACTGCAAAAAAAAAAAAAATAAATAAAGAAATGTTGAATGGAAGTGGTGAAAGAGGGCAACCCTGACTTGTTCCAGTTTTTAGGGAGAATGCTTTCAGTTTTTCAGCATTTAGAATGATATTGGCCATGGGCTTAGCATAGACAGTCTTTACAATGTTGAGGAATGTTCCTTCTTTTCCTATTTTTTCTAGTGTTTTGAGCATGAAGGGATGCTGTATTTTATCCAATGCTTTTTTCTTCATCTATTGAAATAATTATGTGATTCTTAACTTTAAGTCTGTTGATGTGGTCAATTACATTTATCGATTTCCAGATGTTGAACCTACCTTGCATCCGTGGAATGAAACCCACTTGGTCATAGTGCACTATCTTTTTAATATATTTTGTATGCAATTAGCTAAAATTTTATTAAGAACTTTTGCATTGATGTTCATTAGGGATATTGGTCTGACATTTTCTTTCCTCGATGTGTCTCTGTCTGGTTTTGGTATCAGGGTTATATTAGCTTCATAGAATGAGTTTGGAAGGGTTCCCTCCTTTCTATTTCATGGAATACTTGGAGGAGTATTGGAATGAGCTCTTCTTTGAAGGTCTTGTACAACTCGGCTGAGAATCCATCTGGTCCTGGACTTTTCTTTGTTGGTAGGCTTTTGATGACTTCTTCTATTTTATTGCTTGACATTGATCTATTTAAATTGTGAACGTCCTCCTGATTCTATTTGTTTAGATCATATTTCTCTAGAAATCTGTTGATGTCTTCAAGGTTTTCTGTTTTGTTGGAGTATAGATTTTCAAAAAAGGTTCTAATTATGTTTGTATTTCAATAGTGTCTGTTGTGCTATTTCTCTTTTCATACTGAATTTAAGAATTTGAGTTTTCTATTTCCTTCTCTTTGTTATTGTGGCCAAGGTTTATCAATATTTTTATTTTTTTCAAAGAACCAACTTTTTGTTTTGACTATTATGTCAATTTTTCTTTTGTTTCAATTCCATTGATTTCAACTCTGATTTGAACTGTTTCCTGTCTTCTACTACTTTTGATGTTGTTCTGTTCTTTTTCTAGGCTCTGAGCTGTAATGTTAGGTTGTTTATTTGTTGACCTTTCCTTCTTTTATTGAATATGCTCCATACAATGAATTTTCTTCTTAGTGCTGCTTTCATACTCTCCCAGAGATTTTGATATGTTGTATCTTTGTTCTTGTTTACCTCTAAGATTTTTTTTAATTCCCCCCTGATGTCTTCTGTTATCAATGCATCATTCAATAGCATATCATTTAATCTCCTGTTGGAGTAATTTCTGTTTTTTATTTTGTCATTGATTTCTAATTTCATTCCATTATGATCTGATAGAACACTAGGTAGTATCTCTATCTTTTTGTATTTTCTAAGAGTAGCTTTTTGGAATAACATATGGTCTATTTTAGAGAAGGATTCATGTGCTGATGAGTAGAAAGTTTATTTGTTCATTGAAGAAATATTCTATATATGTCTGTTAAGTCTAAATTACCGATTATTTTATTGGGATCTATGGTTTCTTTGTTATCTTTTGTTTGGATGTCTGTCCAAGGTGAGAAAGGTGTGTTAAAGTCACATAGTATTATTGTACTATGCTCTATTTGGTTACTGTAGTTGAGAAGATTTTGTTTGATGTACACAGATGAGCAATTGTTTGAGGAATAAATATTTATGATTGTTATGTATTGTTCATTTATTCTTCCCTTAAGCAGTATGAATTGTCCTTCCTTATTCCTTCTAACTAACTTTGTCTTGAAGTTCACTTTATCTGATATGAGGATGGATACCATGCTTTTTTAGTAAACTCATGTGCATGGTATGTTTTTTCTTATCCTTTCACTTTTAGTCTGTGGGAAGCACTTTCTATGAGATGAGTCTCTTGAAGGCAGCATATTGTTTGGTTTTTCATTTTAATTCAATCTGCCTGTCTATTCTTGTGATTGATGAGTTCATGCCATTAACATTCAGGGATATTTTTGATATATGATTTGTATTCCTGGTCATTTCAGCTTATTTTTGATTTTTAACTTTACGTGGTTTCTCCTTTATTTGGCTATTCTTTTAGGATAGCTCCTCCCTATGCTGACTTCGTCATTGTTTTTTATTTCTTCCTCATGGAATATTTTGCCAATAATGTTCTGTAGTGCTGGCTTTCTATTTGTAAATTCTTTTAGCTTTTGTTTATCATGGAAGGATTTTATTTCATTGTCAAATTTGAAGGTAAGTTCTGCTGGGCATAAGATTCTTGGTTGCCATCCATTTTCTTTCAGAGCTTGAAATATGTTGTTCTGGGTCCTTCTAGCTTTTAAGGTCTGGGTTGAGAAATCTACTGATATCTGTATTGATTTCCACCTGAATTTAATTTAAATTTTTTTCTTTAAGCCTTTAAAGTTCTATCTTTATTTTGTATGTTAGGTATTTTCATCATAATGTTACCTGGTGTGGGTCTGCTGTAATTTTGTGTATTTGGTGTCCTGTAATCCTCTTGTATTTGATTTTCCATTTCATTCTTCAGATTTGGGAGATTTTCTGATATTTTTTCATTCAATAGATTATTCATTACTTTGGTTTGTATCTCTGTGCCTTCCTTAATAACAATAATTCTTAAATTTGTTCTTTTCATAATATTTCATAATTTTTAGATTATCTATTCATGATTTATTACCATCTTCTCTGTTTGGTCAAATTTGTTTTCAAGATTAAATATTTTGTCTTCAATGTCTGAGTTTCTGTCTTTCAGGTGATCTAGTCTATTGGTTGTGCTTTCTATGGAGTTTTTAATTTGGTTTATTGTTTCCTTCATTTCAAGGATTTCTGTTGGGTGTTTTTTTCAGAATCTCTACTTCTTTATTGAAATGATCTTTTGCTTCCTGCATTTGCTCTTTTAACTGTTGATTGGTGCTATCATTCAATGCCTGCTTTTGCTCTCTTATCTCATTGTTTGCTTCTGTGATCATTTTAATTATGTACATTCTGAACTCCCTTTTTGACATTTCTTTTGCCATGTGGTCATTGGATTTTATTGATGTAGAATCTAGGTTTGTTTGGTACACTTTCTTCCCTTGTTTTCTCATATTGTTCATGTATCTTCCCCTCTAAGAGTGCAAATCTGAGGTTTTGCAGTTTCCTCCCTATGGACTTATAGTATCCCTGCAGGTTTCCTATACCTCACCTTGAAGCAAGAGATCAATATTTGCAACACACCATACAAACAATATGCATCATTAACTCAACTAGTCCATTTTAAGATATTAACCATATTGTCTTAATAAACAGAGATTGTGAGTTTTATTATTATCTA
Source organism: Sciurus carolinensis (assembly GCF_902686445.1). Taxonomy (NCBI): domain Eukaryota; kingdom Metazoa; phylum Chordata; class Mammalia; order Rodentia; family Sciuridae; genus Sciurus; species Sciurus carolinensis. The sequence goes on from NW_025920112.1 coordinate 6,379,567, forward strand.
CAACTTACCCTAAAGGTTTGCAATAAGAACCATGATTTCTAATGGTAGACAAAGAGGATGGGGAGGAGTGTGAGATATAATATTAATGAGATAAGAAGTGTGTCTATAGATGTACTATGTCACAGGTGTAGTGAAAATGGAATTAAAAGAAATTGGTCATTTTCTTGTGATAAGGGAGAAAAAGTCTCCAAGGAGACAGATATATAAGTGGAAAATAAGATAGGAAAAATATTAATAAAAGAAAAGAAATGTAGTTATAATAGTAGGTATAATAGGAATAATCATAACATTACTACTAATAAAAAAATCTAAAATAAAACTATACGGTACTGTTCAAACTTCCTAGCTTCAGTAGCCTGATGTCTGAGAGGTATTCGATGGTGCAGTGACCCAAGTAGGGTGCTGCCCCTCTAGTGATGGTGGCTTCAAGTTGGGCTGTACTCCCTGCCAGTGGGCAAATGTGCCTCCATGTGTTGACAGGTGGTCAACTGTAGCACAGGTGCTGGACCTTGGCCTGGGGCCAGGCTGGGCTGTACCTGGTTCTCTGGGCTGGAGCTCCCAGCTGCAGAAGTCTTGTGCAGTGGCATTGGGCTTACCCTCCCAAATAGGGAAGTCTCAGACAGCAGTGCTTGACTGGGCCTGGGTCTCTGGGTCAGCCTTCCCAGCCTGGAAGTCTCACATGGTGGCGCTGGGCTGGGCCTGTGTGCGTCAATACAGTTTTGTTATATGATGGAAATCGCAGTGTGAGGCCTTTAATTTTGCTCATTTCTTTTGAAGAATATTTCAGCTGTTGGGGACAGTTTTATCCTAAAAAAGTTTACAGTACTTTTTTTTTATTTCTGAAGAAAAGGACAAAAAATTTTGATAATTATTACATTGTGTGGAGTGCCATTCATTGTTTGCAAAAAAAAAAAAAAACAAAAACAAATAGGCTTGGTTGAGCTATTTATTAGACATGGAAATCTGGAAATCTGGAAATCTGGCTCTCAGAAACTGAACACTATAAGAAATCGTTCCATATTGCCTGGAGTTTGTGGTTTCTGTGCAGTAGTTCACCACCAGAATTTGCAGGGCCTGATGGGGTGACCTACTAGAGTAAAATGGCTCAACCCCACCCCATCCTGTTTCTCAGGAGGATGCTCCTACAGCCCCCTTAGATCTGTAATGCTCTAATTAAAAAAAAAATGTGGGTACCTCCATTTTGTTTGAGCCAGTCCCATATGGACAGCTCTATCAATCATGCTCCAATTTAAAAGATAATTGTCTCCTATCTTTCTTGATGATAAATAAATTTCTTAACCAGTATTTCATAACCACCCATCCCTCCAACAGGAACCTTTTGCTTCAACCATGTGGGAAGTGATGAGATAACTGGAGCCTGAACTGGGACTGTTTGAGAAGAATCCAAAAGAGGTAGAAAAGTCAGGTGTGTGTTTGGCGTTCTTTCTTTGAACAGAACATGTGCATGGAGTACCTTAATGAGAGAGAGTAAAGAGGAGCATCTGCTTAATATCATGGCCTTAACATCAGGGAATTTTAACTCTAAAAGAGAAATGTATGCAGTTGTACTCAATAACGTACTCAGAGTGGAAATTCAGCACAGAGAACATGAGATCTACAATTCTTAAAAGTGGTACCAGACTTGGTCACTTTAAATCATACAGACTCCATCTCAAGTCTCCTGCCTTGTCTGCCTCCACCTTGCTGTTTCCAACTGCTGCAGAGGTTGGCTATGTGACTTAATGTGAAAGTAAAGTCTAACTTAGCTGAGATAAATGTGGAAGTTTAAAATGCTGGGAAAAAAGACATTATTCAGGAAATCAGGGAAAATCTCTCACTTAAGTGGAGAAAGTTAATTGGCAAGTTTCATTGTTTAAATATGGGTGTTCCTGCCACAGATCTTCATACTGTAGAAATAGCATGGTTTCTGATCCTGGGCATGGAGGATGAAAGGCAGTAGGCAGGATGCTCCCTGGTACCACTGGTAAAGCTCCCAGATTGTCACCTGCTGCTGGAGAGCATGGCTGGTTCCTTCTTAGGCAGAGTCCTTCAGAACCAGGCCTCCAAGATGAGAGGTGATATGGTGCAGGGATTGAAGGCACCATGGTGCAGGTTGTGAGGATTTTAAAAATGTGGCAGAACCCCATGGTCTTCTTCAGCTCAATTCTAACCACTATTCCCTGCTCCACTGCACTTGAAAGATGTACAAAGCTGCTCCCCACCCATTCCTTTGCATCACAACCTAGCTTGTCAGTCTGAAAGCTGCTCTCCCCACCCTTTCCTGTGCAACCATTTCCCCACCTCCCAACTACTGTCAATCTGTGAACATCCTAGCTAGCTATTGGTTCATCAGTCAGCTTGCAAGTATCCTTCTCCTTTATTGGTCCCCTGTTAGTCCGGGGGAATTCAACTGCTTAAGGGTAGCTACCCCACCATCTTTTCTCATGCTTTCTCTCCCCGTGACTCACTTTCTTTCTTTCTCCTCACTTTTCCATTCTCTCTAGCATGCACCCTTTATCTTTCCTTTCTCTTTTCCTCTTATTTTCTCTCTTACCCTGCAGGGTGACAATATGTTTGTTTAATAAACTCCCTTATGTGATTTCCCGTGTCCATGTGATTTTCATGGGTTTTCTTAAAAAGGCTAATTCTTCTTAATTCTACTGCATGAAGAGAATGGAATATGAAAATCTCAGCTTAAATATTAAATTGTAGCTTCCTGAATAACAACTTGTTGGAAAAAACAAAATAAGTATCTTTACAGGCTGATCTTGCCTAACCGCTGTGCCATGACATCTCTGTTGACAGGTTGCAGTTCACTCTTTTCACCAGTGCTTCCTTCATTCTCTCAAATAGATTATCTGTAGTCAGAGTTAAATGAGAAAAAACTCCAAAGTTATAAAATATGTTCTAATTGTGCTTTTTAGTGGATTGTTTTTTTCACTTTTAGGGATGATTTTAAGGATGAACAACAATCGATAGGCAAAAAGTCAACTTCAAACCTGGCTTATCCATCTAGACAGGTCTGCCTTATGGTTAAGTAATAAAATGTTTAATCTGTTATATCTTAAATTCCTAAACAGGTTAAATCACAGTTTTGGTAAGTATTTGTTCATTACTGTGGAGTTCCACTTACAAAAGTTATAAAAATTTTCCTTTTGTATGACTGATTTATAAGTGTGCACACAATGGTTCTGTTTACATGACATCAAAATTTACTTAGAGTTCATTGAGCATGCTTACAATTTAAGAATCAAAATAAAAAATGGATCCAAGTAACTTTAGTCCATGTGAATTAATAAGGTTTAATTTAAATTGGTTAAAAAATGCTTTCTTATAATTATTGATTTACATTTTTCCAGGTGGTCAAATAATTAATAAAACTGCTAATTTCTAAAATATTCAAAATCTATATCTGTCTGCATTTAATAGTTTTCTTCTACAGAAAAGAGATGATTAATAGAGATATTTTCATTGTTTGATGTCTTGACTTTTATAATTAAGAATGAATAGGTTAAATTTAAAGGAAATGGAATTAATTATCTAAGTCTTTATTATAGGGGATACTCATTGCTTTACATGAATGAATGCTCAAAGATCTACTGGGTGGTAAAATATCATATACTATGTATGAAAACAGCAAATACTCTTAACTAAAATATAATTAAAAATTAGATGTGATTATAATTTGGTTGATATAAAGAAGGTCTAAAATTCCTAAGGATAAAAAAAGGGGAAAGTAATTAAAACATTAATCTGCTCTCATTCCAATAAAATAATTTCTTATGTATTTTGAGTTTTATTATTTATAAACATTAATTTAAAGAAATTAAGATTTATATAAATTTGGTTAAACAATACCTTTTATTTTAAATACCATTTTACATTCCATATATTAAATTTCTCTTTAAAATCTGAATCTGGCTAATATAAAAATGTCAATGATATGTTTTAATTAACAATGATGATTATTACTAACTTCATATGTTAATTGTATCTTTGTTTCTCAAACAAAGAAGTCTTTAAAATAAAAGATTTAAAAGGACATTTTACTAAACTGATGCTCTCCAAACTAAAATATATTACAATAATGGTCTCTTACAAAGTTGTATAATAATAATTAATTAAAAATTTAATGATGACATTAATATTTTAGAATTAAATAAATGTAAGTTATAAATTTTTTATATTACTCTCTACATTGAGAAGTGAACTTAACTATATTATCAAAAGTTAATTATGAGACATTAGCATATTTAAAGGTTAGATATAAAAATATTTTGACACCTTTCCACCAAGGGGATAAAAGCTCTCTTAATTTATCTTTCATTTTTCAGATATAATATTAAATTATATTAATTAATATATATTAATCCAGAAATTATATATTGAAATTTTATGAAATAATATTCAAATAAGAAACAAATTAGTTTTAAAATTAAAACATTTTACCTAAATTTTGTCAAGAAACCCACTTATGAAAAATTACAATATATACATAAGAATCTCTTAAAATTCTACTATCCATGAATAACTACCATTAACATTTACTACATAACCTTCTACTCTGTTTTCCATACACATACTTGTAGGTATGCACATAGAATCATAATGTCACTTTTAAAACTTGTAAAATTATTTTAGATTGCACATAATTAATATTCTTTTACAATATTACTTTTAATGTCAAATTTTTATCATATAATTTATTTAATCAAAACCCCATGTTAGACATTTAAATTATATTTGCTACTTTAAATACCATTATTAATAATATTCATACAGCTGTATCTTTATATATAAAAATTATTTTAACATAAATACCTTAATATATTATTGCTAGATCAATGACATGAAATTCTAAGACTTTGAAATAGCTTATTGGATCACTGTCCTGAAAGATACTACCAATTCTTATTCATACTACCTGATAATATATAAATGTACCAATTCTAGTATAACAATTTAATTTACGATAATAAGGCCATTACCTACAAGACAAACAGGTTGTAAAACTGACTTAATATTTACACTGACTCCATTTTTGTCACTCTGTCCACTACTAGAGACAAAATCAAATCATACATTTGGTAAAATCTAGGACTTCTTTTACTGTAATGCCCTCATCAACACAATAACATTGATATTAACAATAGGTAAATTTGACTAACTTTCCTGACTAAATAAAAATATTTATTAAGTCACTTTTTATGTTTTCAATACTTGTTCAATGCTAGGCCATTATGTACAATTCAAGGCTACTGATACTCCAGCTTATATCAACTTTTTTCTGCAATTTCGAAAAAGCCAAAAAGAGAGTAACAGAACTCTACATAAACCCACTAAATCTCACAAAATTATTTCAAAAAATCTTTAACAATTCTAATATTAAAATTCCACTGCTGCTGGAAGAAACACAGAGCAATTGAATGCACCAGATTTTATGATACTGTAGGGTAGAAGCTATATATTGTCAAAACACAAAACCCAGTCTCTCATTGTGGAAAGAACTGAAGGACCTGGCACTTCAGGTCGAAAGGATGATCCACAACAAGACTTTAAGTCTCCAACCAAAATGGTTGTGACCATGCTAGCTCTGTTGAGCTGTCAGCTAAGAGAAGTCCATGGGGAAACTTACTAGACTGATTTCCCAGATCCACCTTTAATACACCCAGTGCTGTGAACTGCAGAATCTGTCCCAGTGTCTATAATGATATTCATAAGATGGGAAATTTTACAGATAAACATATTATATCTATTCATGTTACTATAATTAATTATACTGGCTATAGTGGGAAATTGCCTATATCCTGGTCCAATGATAAATATGCTGGTTATTTAAAGGTAACTTTTGACAAAAATAAAATAGCATAGGGAGTACCTAGGCCTGCCAATCATACTGACCCTTGGAACTTAAGGTTTTATATTCAAACAGTTATTAAAATGGAACTTTCTCATAAAAAGTCCATCATTTCCATGGAATATTCACCAATATCTTATTGCCTTAATTGTTCTGAAGTAGAATTTGGCACCTTTCTAAATGTATAAAATGTACAAACATTTGGCCAATGCAACATAAAATCTCTAGCAGTGGTGGAAATGTTTTGGGTTGATGTTCAGAAATTGATAAGACAGTTATGTCAGAAGGTCACTTCCTCCAGAAGGTCCATAGCCAGGAAGACTTAACGTGGCAGCCCTGCCACTAAATGTGGTTCACTTTTATTTCTTCTTGAAAAGAACTTGCAGGCAACCATGTTTAATCTGAATTTTTAATACAGTAGAAAATCTAAGAAACTAGAAAAATAGTTGAGTTATTTAGAACTGTATCCAGAATACAAAAGAAGATTAGATATACAATCATTCTGATATTTTAAAACTCCATGTAATTTCAACTACTCCATATTGTTGGGTATTACTTTGCACTACTAGTAACATGTAATAAAGACAAAATTAGAGCCCAGCAAACTGATGTTACACTAAAATGATAAGTAATTCACATTTGCATTCTAGCAGTTATTTCTTATTTGAAAATAATTTGGGTTCTGTATGTTTTAGTGTATTCTTTAAGGATTATATTTTTTCCATATTCACTATATCTAGGGACATGGTTCATTGTATCAAGATGCTGTGGCCCCAGGAAGTTGAATATTGATAAAATGATTGTGAACAATTTAAATGCTTTAATTGCTACTATTAAAATTATCAGTAATTAACTTTCTGCTCTCCAAATTAAACAAAGGCTTAAATGCCATGATGACTGTAAGCATGTCTGTGTTTCTGTAGCCAAATATAATGTGTCCCAATGGGACTGGGTGATAATTCAGAATCATCAGGTGGATATTTGACATAGTAATAATAATAGCCTGGATCTCATAGAGTTACACCATCACATCAAGGATATTCAGAAAAGCAAAGTTGATCTCATAGACCCAGCATCTCTAGCTGATCAAATACTTCATGAATTGAATGGCTTTAATCCTGGAAATATGTTGAAACACTTTGCATGGTATATTATTGGAATGATATGTTTGCTACAAATTATTTTTGTATCATGATAACAGGTTGTCATACCCTCAGAACTAAGATTCAAGACCTCTAAGTAGCTGTCCATTATTTACATTTGAGAAAAAGAAAAAGGGAGGATATCCAGTGCACCATTCATGACCTGCAAATACAACCCAGTTTGTTTGAGCTATTAGATACAGAAATCTGACTCTCAGGAACTGGCAATTATGAAAAATTATTCTGGATTGCCTGGAGTGTGTGGTTTCCAGAATTTGCGGGCCTGCTGTTGTGACCTGCTAGAGAAAACTGGCTTAACTCCACCCTAATCTGTTTCTCACAGAAGAAAGCTCCTACAGGTCCCCCTTTGATCTGCACTACTGTACGTAAGGAAAATGTGGGCTCCTCCATTTTGTTAGAGCCAGTCCCTTATGGACGGCTCCCTCAGTCATGCCACCTATACAACAGATACTTGTCTCCTGTCTTTCTTGATTAAAACAAATTTCTTAGTGATTATTTCACAGCCAGCCCATCCCTCTGACAGGAAACCTTTTCCTCACCTATGTGGATGTACACAATAACATGGAATCTGTACAACATGTTAGGAACCAAAGATATTTTAATAATGTTAAGACTTCTTATCCAAAGGTGTAAGACATCATTCTACTTACTTACACATTTTACTTTTGTTGGCAATGCTTTTATATATTTTTTTGTGTATGGATCTTCAAACTTTTGATTAAATGTATTTTATCCTTTTGACACAAAATCAAATGGATTTGCTTTCTTAATTTCCTTTTGTGATTGATCATTGTTAGTGCAAATGATAGAAGTTTTTGTTGACTTTGTATCCTCCAACCTCTTTGAATTAGTTGTTAGTTCTAACACTTTTCTTGTGAAATTTTTAGAGTTTTCTTCATACATAATGATGTCATGTATAAATAGGTATTCCATTTTATGTTTTCCAAATCTTTGGTTTACATAGTTTTTATTTTATTTTATTTTATTTTGTTTTATTTTATGTTATTTTTACAGACTGCATTTTGATTCATTGTGCCCAAATGTGTACAACTTCTCATTTCTATGGTTGTACACAATGTAGACTCACATCATTCATTTAATCATACATGCACATAGGGTAATAATATCTGTCTCAGTCTACAATCTTTTCTTTCCCCAACCCCTCCCACCCCATATTCTTCTATATCATCCAAAGTATCTTTATTCTTCTCTTGCTCCACACCCCCCTCATTATGTATCATCATCCATTTATCAGCAAAACATATGGCCTTTGGCCTTTGGGTTTGGTTTATTTCACTTAGCATGATATGCTCCAATTCCATCCATTAACCAGGAAATGCTATGATTTTATTCTTCTTTATGGCTAAGCAATATTCCATTGTGTATATGTACCACAGCTTCCATCACTTGAAGGTCCTTTAAGTGTGTTGGTTCCACAATCTAGATATTGTGAATTGAACAATGATGAACATTGATGTGCTGTGTTACTGTAGTATGCTGAGGAGTTGGATAGCTGGGTCAAATGGTGGGTCTATTCCCATGTTCTCTGAGGAATCTCCATTCTGTTTTCCAGAGTGGTTGTACCACTTTGCAACTACACCAGCAATATATGAGTGTGCCTTTTCCCCCACACCAACACTTATTATTTCTTGTGTACTTGAAAATATCCATTCTAATTGGAGTCAGATGAAATTTTAAGATGGTTTCAATTTGCATTTCTCTAATTACTAGAGATGATGAATACTTTTTCATATATTTATTGATCACCTGTATATCTTCTTCTGTGAAGAGTCTATCCAGTTCCTTGGTCCATTTATTGATCGGGTTCTTTGTAGTTTTGGGGTAAAGTTTTTAAGTTCTTTATAAATTTTGGACATTAGTGTTCTGTTTGAAAGGTGTGTGGGAAAGATTTTCTCCCACTCTGTAAGCCCTCTTTTCACATTATTGATTGATTCCTATGCTGAGAAAATCTTTTTAGTTTGAATATATCCCATTTGTTTATTCTTGCTTTTATGTCTTGTGCACTGGGGGTCTTCTTAAGGAAATCTGGTCCTAAACCTAGGTGATGAAGATTTGGACCAACATTTTCTTGTATTTGGCAAAGGCTTTCAGATATAATTCCTAGATCCTTTATCCATTTTGAGTTGAGTTTTGTGCAAGGTGAGAGATAGGGGTTTAATTTCATTTTGCTGCATATGGATCTACTGTTTTCCCAGCATCAATTGTTGAAGAGGCTATCTTTTATCCAATGTAAGTTGCTGACACCTTTGTCTAGTATGAGATAACTATGTTTATTTGTGTTTGTCTCTGTCTCCTCTATTCTGTACCATTGATCTATCTCTGTATTTTGGAGCCAATACCATGCCATTTTTATTACTATTGCTCTGTAATTTAGTTTAAGGTCTGGTATTGTGATGTCTCCTGCATCACTCTTCCTGCTCAGGGTCACTTTGTCTATTCTGGGTCTTTTGTTCTTCCAGATAAATTTCATGATTGCTTACTCTATTTCTATGAGTAATGCCATTGGAATTGCAATTGGAATTGTGTTAAATCTTTATAGCACCTTTGGAAGTATGGCCATTTCCATCATATTAATCTTCCTATCCAAGAACACATGAGATCTTTCCATTTTATCAAGTTTTTTTTTTAATTTCTTTGTTTATTGTTCTGTAGTTTTCATTGTAAAGTCTTTCACCTCTTTTGTTAGATTGATTCCCAAGTATTTTATTTTTTATTGGTTATTGTGAATGGAGTTGTTTTTGTTTCTCTTTCAGAGGATCCATAGCTTATGAATAGAAACACATTAGATTTATGTGTGTTGATATTATATCCTGCTATTTTTTCTAAATTCAATTATTAGGTGTAGAATTTTTCTAGTGGATATTTTTGAATCCTCAATATATAGAATCATGAAATCAGCAAACAGTGATAAGATTGAGTAATTCTTTCTCTATTCATATCCCTTTAATTTCTTGGGTATGTCGATTGTTCTGGTGAGTATTTCACACAAAATGTTGAATAAAATTGGTGAAAAGAGGGTATCCCTTTCTTGTTCCAGTTTTTAGGGAGAATGCTTTCAGTTTTTCTCCATTAAGAATGTTGTTGGATGTAGGTTTAGCATAAATAACCTTTACAATGTTGAGGTATGTTCCCACTATCTCTAATTTTTCTAGTGTTTTGAGCATGAAGCGGTGCTGTATTTTGTCAAATGCTTTCTCTACATCTGTTGAAAACATCACATGATTCTTAACCTTAAGTCTATTGATGTGATTAATTTTATTTATTGATTTCTGAATGTTGAACCAATGTGGCATCCGTGGGATGAACCACAGTTGTTCAAGGTGCATTATCTTCTTGATATGTTTTTTAAATGCCATTTGCCAGAATTTTCTTAAGAACTTTTGTGTCTATGTTTATCAGAGATGTTGGTCTAATATTCCTTTTTCTTCAATGTGTCTTTGTCTTCTTTTTGTATCAGAGTGACATAGAATGAATTTGGAAGGTTCCCTCCTTTTCTATTTCATGGAATATTTTGAGAAGTATTGGTATCAGTTCTTCTTTGAAAGTCTTGTAGAATTTAGCTGGGAATCTGTCTAGTTCCAGACTTTTCTTGGTTGGTAGTCTTTTGATGTCTTCTTCTATTTCATTGCTTGAAATTGATCTGTTTTAATTGTGTATGTCTTCCTGGTTCAGTTTGGGAGGATCATATGTCTCTAGAAATTTGTGAATGACTTCAAGATTTCTATTTTTTGGAGTATAGATTTTCAAGTAGTTTCTAATTATGTTATGTATTTCAATGGTGTTTGTTGTGAAATTTCCTCTTTCATCAGAAATTTTAGTAATTTGAGTATTTTCTCTCCTCTTTTTAAGGGTAGGATAAGGATTTATTTATAATATTTATTTTATCAAAGAACCAACTTTTTGTTTTGTCAATTTTCTGAATCATTTCTCTTGTTTCAATTTCTTTGGTGTCAGCTCTGATTTTATTTAGTTAATTAGTCTTCTACTCCTTTTGGTGTTTTTCTGTTCTTCAGTTTCTAGGGCTTTGAGGTGTAATGTTAGTAAATTTATTTGTTGAGTTTTTATTCCTTTCTTGAATGCACTCCAGCAATGAATTTTCCCCTTAGTTGTGCTTTCAAATTCTCCCAAATATTTTGATATGTTCTGTCATTGTTCTCATTTACCTCTAAGAATTATTTTATCTCCTCCCTGATGTTTTTTGTTATCCAGCTTCATTCAATAGCATAATTTTAGTCTCCAGGTTTTGGAGTAGTTTGTTTATTTTTTTTTAATTTTATCATTGGTTTCTAATTTTATTCCATTATGATCTGATAGAATATAAGGTAATATCTCTATTTTTTTATATTTAGTAATAGCTGCCTTGTGGCATAGCATATCATCTATTTTGGTGAAGGATCCAAAGGCTCCTGAGAAGAAAATTTATTCACTCAATGATAAATGAAATACTCTGTACTATGTCCATTAAGTCTAAATCATTGATTGTATTATTTAATTCTATAATTTCTTTGATCAGATTTTGTTTGGAGGATCTATCCAGTGGTGAGAGTGGTATGTTAAAGTCACCCAATATTATTGGGTTGTGGTCTATTTGATTCCTGAAATTGAGAAGGATTTCTTTGATCCACAGGGTTGCACCATTGTGTGGGGCTTAAATACTTATGATTATTATGACTTGCTGGTTTATGTTTCCATTAGCAGTATGAAATGTCCTTCTTTATCCCTTCTGCCTAACTTAGGCTTGAAGTTCACTTTATTTGACATGAGAATGAAAACTCCTGCTTTTTTACTGAGTCCATGTGCATGGTATATTTTTTCCCATCCTATCACCTTTTGTCTGTGGATGTCTTTTACTATGAGATGAGTCTCTTGAAGGCAGCATATTGTTGTGTCTTTGTGCCCCTCTATGCCTTTTGATTGATGAGTTTAGGCCATTAACATCCAGGAGTACTTTTGAGATAGGATTTGTATTCCTGGTCATTTTGACTTATTTTTGGTTTTTAACTTGACTTGGTTTCTCCTTTAATTGAATTTTCCTTTAGGGTAGTTCCTCACTTTGCTGGCCTACTTTGTTGTTCTTCATTTTCTTTTCATGGAATATTTTGCTGAGGATGTTCTGTAGTTCAGGTTTTCTATTTGTAAATTATTTCATCTTTTGTTTATCATGGAAGGATTTTATTTTGCCTTCAATTCTGAAGGTTAGTTTTTCTGGGTATAAGTTTCTTGGTTAGCATCCATGTTCTTTCAGAGCTTGAAATATGTTGTTTCTGACCCTCTTTGCTTTTGGGGTCTGGGCAAAGAAATCTGCTGATATCCATATTGGTGCCTCACAGTATGTAATCTGATGCTTTTCTCTCACAGCCTTTAAAATTCTATCTTTATTTTGGATATTAGGCATTTTCATTAAAATGTGCCTTGGTGTAGGATCTGTTGTAATTTTGTACACTTGGTGTTCTGTATGCCTCTAGTAGTTGATTATCCATTTCATTGTTCAGATTTGGGAAATTTTCTGATATTATTTTATTGACTAGATTGTTCATTTCTTTGGTTTGTATTTCTGTGCCTTCCTCAATCCCAATAATTCTTAAATTTAGACTTTTCATTCTATCCCAAAATTCTGGGAGGTTCCATTCATGATTTCTTACCATCTTCTCAGTTTGGCCAATTTCATTTTCAATATTAAGTATTTTGTCTTCATTGTCTGAACTTCTGTCTCCCAAGTGATTTAGTCTGTTGGTGATGTTTTCCATTGATTTTTAATTTGGTTTATTGTTTCTTTCATTTTAAGGGTTTCTGTTGGTTTTCTTTTTCAGAATCTCTATCTCTTTATTGAGATGATCTTTTGCTTCCTGTAGTTGCTCTTTCAACTGTTTATTGGAGTGATCATTCATTCCCTGCATTTGCTTTCTAATCTTTGCTTCAGGAATCATTTTATTTATGTATAATCTGAACCCCTTTTCTGACATTTCTTCTACCTTGCTGTCTATATACTATTAGTATAGAATCTTAGTTTGTTTGTAACATTTTCTTTCACTGTTTTTCATATTGTTCTTTTTTTATATTCCCCACTAGCAGTGCAGATCTGGAGTATTGTAATTTCCCCCACTCATAGGCTTATAGTGACCATGCAGATTTTCAAAACCTGTTCCTTAAGAGGAAGATCAATATTAGCAACACCCAGTACAGGACAATATGCAACTCTAAACCTAATAGCCCCTATGAAGATGTTTACAATATTGTCATAATAAACACAGAGGATGAATTCAATTATTATCTACAGTAGAACAAGTAGATTTGCAATGAGTTCTACAGTTTCTAATGGTGGACAAAGAGTATGGGGAGGGGTGTAGGATGTATGTGTTAATGAGATAAGAAAAGAGTATATAAATGTACTAGATTATAGGAAGAATGAAAGCAGAATCAAAAGAAGTTGTTTGTTACCATGAGGAAAAGGAGAAAGATACTCTGAGGAAACAGGTAAACAAAATGAAATTAGAGTGAGACAAATGAAGAAATAAAAGTTTAAAAATTCAAAGAGGAGTGAAAAAATCTACACAATAACAGCATATACTATTAAACCGCTCAGTCTTCAGTAGCCCAATGCATAAGAGGTACCTGACAATGAGAGTCCAGTCTCCAGCAGGCATCTCAGAATGGGATTGGCCCCACCTAAAGATGGCAGCTTCAGTTTCCAGGATTATCCAAGATGGCCACACTGGCTTCCAAACATATTGGTGAATAGGAACTTCAGTGCAGGACATGGGCACCGAGTCCATGTGGAGTGTGGTTGGTTACACTGTTTGGGGGGTCTTCCATGTAGGGCATGGTCAGTCAGGCTGTGAGTCCTGCAGGTCCTGACTGTTGTCCCAAAATGGCAGCAGCCTCATGTAACCAAACCTGTGGGTACTGTGACAATGGACTTCCAGGCAAGTCAGCAGGTGGACCTCAGGTAGTGGGAAATGGGTAGGTGAAAGGAAGTTGATGGGCTTGCAAGAGGCAGGTCACTGGGCAAATGCCAGATGATAGGTAGCAGTCAGTGAGCAATCAGCACTCAAAAAGTAGAGGATATGCTGACTGACTATAAGTGATCAAGGTGGACAAATGTGGTAAACAGCAGTGGGTCAATGAGCACCAAAGATTGCCTCACAGAGAAACAGATTTTCCTCTGCTTGAAACCTGAGTTATGGAGGGACAAGGAACACAGCCTCCCTCTAATCTGCCACCTTGGATTTCCTAGACAGATATTCTAAGTTCTTTTTCAATTCTGAAATGTATGCCTTTTATTTCTTTTGAAATTAAAGGTGAATGTTTAATGGCACATTTGTGGTAAGGGCAAACAATTATTCCCCTAATTTATCTTCTTTGTTTTTTGAAAACATTCCTTGTCATAGGTTCGAAATTCTATTTATCAGACTTCTTTAATTCAAACCACATACAGTCCAACTTCCTTATTTTCAGATTCTGTATTTGTGAGCTTCCTAATTATGATTTCCCCACAAACATATCCCCAGTCTCTGGACTTACAGCACTAAATCATCACTCCTAAAGTCCAAGAAGAGTGCACTATTTGAGTTAACCCTGAATCACACTCCTGGTTTAGGAGTGTCCTTTTCCCTATCAGAGTCCTGACACACTGCTGTCATTGTTCTGCTCTTGGTGAGATGTGTATTTATGTTTTCCTGGGCTGTCAATGCTTCAGCAGTGACTTGTGACAGATTATTGAGCATGTAAGCAGTAGAAATAGCAGTTCCTAGGGCAATCCCAGCAACAGTGGCAGCAGCCGCAGCAGCTGCTGCAGCAACAGAGATGGCTATATTAGCTGAGATACCAAAATCTCTTATTCCTCTCACAGGTAGGAAATTCCACTCACTATGATTAAATGTCACTGGGACTGGAATAAATTTAGGAATCCTGGCAATCACAGCCAGAGGAAATAATGAAGCATCCCAACAACTAGATACATAACACTCTTGGTTAGTGCAGTTAATGACCTCAGTATCATTATCATTGTTATTAGTAATGTTAATATTAAATTTAGACAGAATGAACACAAACGGAGACATGACACATATGGGAGTAGGGGAGAAAGATTGATAAAAGGAAGAGTAATTGGCCACGCACCCTGTATAACTATAAGCAGGGGTATTACTTCCCTCTATATGGGCTTGTTTTTGACTGAACCTTTATTGAATGAGAGAGATTGCCTCCCTGTATCATGGCAGTTTCTGAGGTGGCCAACCAGAGGAAGCAAAGAATACCTCCTAACTTGAAGTTTAGACTAGTAATAAGTGACTTTACAGTGGAACCAGCTGGTAGGTAAGGGATACCTAGAATTTCTGTACTAGGAAATAATTGAGGGAAAACCTGTGTGCCATGAGTGATATATCCCCAAAAGTTTTAGGAAGAGCTAACAATAGCAGGCTTACCATCATCACCATCATTGTGTGTTTCGGTGCCATTTTCTTTGTTATGGATAGTTCTTACCAAGTGCTCCAGGACCCAGATAGGTTGTTGTTGGTCCTGAAGAAAAACACAAACAGATCCTCTCCCCCAAATTAATACTGGGTCAGGTCCTTTCCAGGACCCAGTCAAGATGTCTTTCCACATTGCTTGTGGATGGCCACCAGACTTTCCACTAAAATGTCTATCAGCCACAGTACAGCCCATAGCATCCAAATTTAAGAAATTGAGGGTGAATAAAGCAAGGTTAAGTCTGTTCTTGGGGGGGGCTGCTGCCTCCAGGAAGGGATTAGTGTTCCTTCCTGACATAACTGATGGGGGTGACCGTGTCCTTGATGCTCTTTCTAATTCCTCCCCTACCAGTAAGACCCTCCTCCTCTTCTTCCTCTTTATGAGAAGTTACACTCAGTTGTTCCTTTATGTCTTCCAGACACATATTTCCTTCTTCTACTAAAGTTTTTATTCTGCCTTTCTCAGATGTTAAACATTCCTTAATGAGCTGCCACATGGGAAAAGTACCTCTAGGCAATGGGGATTGCTTTTCAGCTTTGATAAGATCCTCTTTATGATGTTCCCATTGTGGAATATTTAGGACTCCCTCTTCCAAAATCCAAGGACTAACCTTGGCCAGTGTGGTTACATATGCTGTTACAGTAGATCATTTTACAGCAGTCCCATTAGCCTTAAGTACATCTTGTATGATTCTTATCATTTGATTCTTTGACACTTGTGACCCCATTCTGGAGTTATGTGACCCCTCCACTGGGGTTATGTGACCCCTCCACCGGGAATATGTGACCCCTTTAGTGGGGTTATGTGACCCCTCCTCCAGAGTTATGTGACCTCCCCCTTATACACTCAGGTCAGAGATTTCCGGGAGGTTATCCTACAGTTTTCCCATAGCTTACCTTAAGTTACTTAGTTTTCCTATAGCTTACCTTAAGTTACTTACCTGGGAGGGCACAGAAGGAGAAAGAAGCTCCCCTTACAGGCCACCACTTGTTCCATCCAGTGGAACTGGCGAGGAGAAAGGAGATACCACCAATCTTTAGTTGATGAGATTTATTGCATCCTCCCTATTTCTCTGTCTCCTTTGTTTTCTCACTATCTTCCTTCTTTTTCTCTCTCCCTCTCTCCGCCCCCAGGCTCCTCACTTATCATCCAATTATAGCAAAGCTTTCTCTCATGCAGGAGAGCATGCAGAGGAATGCCAGCATAACACTATATAAATCACGAGCTGTCCATGTGCGGCATGATATTAGATAGCCAATTCTTGAGCTTGGCATTAACACGTTATAAGTCTGCAAGGAACTAGTAAGCAAGCAGTCTTTTTGGATACTTCCTTATTTTGGTAACCAGTGCCCTATAGCTCACTGCCAGGTGCCATCTTGTTGAGGTAGGTGGCCCTCAACACCTACCTCAAGATTAAAAAACAAAAATGACTGTGAATGTAGCTCAGTGGTGTAGCACCACTGGGTTCAATCTTTAGGAAAAAGGTAAAAATTAGTGATACTAAAAAAAATATTCAGAATGGTATTTTTTCATTTAATATAGGTATAGTGAAACAACAAAATTTAATACATAACTTTGTATATACATAGATAAGATATACATGTTCATTATCTATCCAAATGTATAAATGCATTCTATTGTTATGTACAACTAAATTGAACAAATAAAATAAAATAAATTTTAAAAACCCATAAAAATATTCAGGTACATATGAGACATATGTGTACTACATAAAAAGTGATAATCATAATCAAGATTTTTGTAAAAAAATCTGAAAATACTGAGCACACAGAAGTAAATGGGGCAGGAATGGTGTCATGTTGGATGGGGTCAGTCTGTCTGGATAGCTACTGACATGAAGCATGGATCATGAAGACTATACTCCAGGGCACTGTACAATTGACAGTAGCAGAGGGCTGATCCTATATGTTCTCCCCACAGACACAAAAAATAATGATAACTCTGTAATGTGGTATATGTGCTAGAGAGTCTGAAAGCCTCCTGTTTCTTTTCCATGTCTGCATTCTCTGATTAGAACCTAACATCTTAGTGTTCTATTGAACAGCAGGGCTAAGATGGAACCTTGCCTTTTTCCTGATCTCAAATGCACAGATTTCAGTCTCCCCATTGAGTATGCTATTAGCGGTGGGCTTTTTATACCTGTCTTTTATTATGTTGACATAGTTTCCTACTATTCCTACTGTATGGTATGTTTTTATTTTGTTCAGTTTTGTTAAATGTTTTTTTTTTCTCTGCATCGATTGTAATGATCAGGTTTTCATACTTCATTTTGTTAATTTGATGTATCACATTGATTAATTGATGTAGGATGAACACTCCTTGCATCCTATTTATAAATCTCACCTGCTCAGGTGTAGGACTTTTTAAAATGTGCTATCCAATTTAATTTGCTAGGTTTTTCCCCAGGATTTTTTGCATTAATAGTCACTTGTGGATAATGCTCTTCAGTATTCTTTTCTTGTTATGTCCTTGTTTGTTCAATGATTCTCCTCTCAATGAGGTTGAGAGTGCTTCATTCTCCTCAGTTCTTTCAAAGAGTATTAGAAATATTACTGTAAACTCCACATATTTGCTAGAATTATCTAGTAAGTCACCTCTCTATTCTAGTTTTTCAAAGGGGAGATTTGCCAATCAAAATCATCTTTCTAAAAATTGTTCTCTCAATGTTTTATTTTCACAATATTTAAAACTAATCTCTCTTAGGTAAGCAGAACTCTCTCACAGAAGCATGAGATGTGCTTCCTGTTCATGCCACCAGTGAATTATTGTCCCTAGAAGTGCAATTATCCCAGCATCTTCAGTCCCTCTCTTCTTTCTTGGCACATTACTCTTGCAACATGCTTTGGGACACTAATTTTCTCAGTCCTTTTGACCTCTTACATTGTCCAAAGATGCCTGCTTGCATCAGACAACTGAGGCTTACATCAGATGCCTCTTGGTGTTGCCTGCTAAAGGCACCAGGGCTAATGAGGGAGGGACGCTCAGGAGACAGAGCTCTGAAGTTCAGCCCCCAGAGGGCATCTGCCAATCTTGTTAGCTTAATGAGTCCCATGGCTATTAGTCAGAAACCTCATTTGCCAGATCCCAAAACTTCTCCTCATTATTCCAACCAATGATTATGTCTGTTTTGTTATTACTGTGCCTCTGCCCTGTGTGGCCCTCTAACTATGCCCAGAGAGGGCTGGGAGTGCTTGCTCTGGGTGCAGGCTGTCTGCAAGATCCCATGGTTGGAATCCACAAATAAGAAAGATTGATAGCGTTAGACCTTAAATTCATGCCACTTACCCCTTTCAAGTTGATTTTACTTGTGATGTAAGATAAGGACCCATGTCCATTCTTTTACTTGTGGAAATTTTTTTTTCTCAGCAATTAGTATGGAAGAGACTTCTCTTTCCTCAATGTGTCTTCTTGGTGCCTCTGTTGAAAACCTTGTCAACCTGAACACATACGTTTAAATTATTTCTGAGGTCTCTTCTCTGTTCCATTTGTCTAGGTTCCTAGTTTTGTTTCAGGGTTATACTCTAGGTTGCTATGGCTTTGGAAAAATCATCTTAAATTGGAATGTGTCATGCCTCTGGTGTTGTTTTTCTTTCCCAGCAACTCTGTGAATATTTCAGGTTTTTGTGTTTTCATAAAAATTTCTGGAAAATTTTTTCTACTTTTCATGAAGAATGTCTTTGAAATTTAGTAGATTCCATATGATCTACATTTTTTGGGTAGCATGGATATTTTAGTAGTATAAATCCTTCCCATCCATGAACATATGATATTTTTATGTTTATTTATGCCTTCTTTAATTGTTTTCACCAATGTTCACAGTTTTGAGTGTACAAATCTTTCACTTCCTTGCTACAGTTATTTTTATGCAATCATAAATGGGATTATTCTATTAATTTATTTTTCACCTAGGTAATTATTTGTGCAGAGAAGTGCTACTGACTTTTGTATGTTGACTTTTTATCATGGACTTTCCTGAATTCATTTATTAGTTCTAACTTGTGTTCTTTGGGGGGGGGTACCTTTGAAATGTTCTACATAGAAGATCATGCTATCTGCAAAGAGAAATAATTTCCCATCTTCCTTTTCGATTGGGATGATTTTTATTCTTCTCTCTCATCTTATACTTCTTCCAAGTACTTCCATTGCTCTGGGTAGTAGAAGAGGTGAGAGTGGGATTCCCTGTCCTGTAGTGTTAGTGTCCAGCCTTACATTTAAGTCTTTAAGACAGTTGAGTTGATACATGTAAGATGTGATGGGAGGTTCTAATGCTATAATGTGAAAATCCTTTTGTTCCTATTCAGCTGTTAATGCTTATACTAATACTTCAGAACTTGTGTGTATTAAAATATATTTTAAATACTGTTATGTATTTCACTCTATTAATACAAAATTATCTGTCTTTTCACATCTTTCCACATGAGAAATACTCTTCTGTTTTTGTTTTTAATGTTCATTCCCTTTAGACTTGTAAAGTCCTGATGTACTCTCTACTTACTTCCTCAAGATATATATCTTCTCTCAAATGAGACCAAAGAATATTTAACATTTAGAAATAACATATCAATCTTTTTCTTCAAAAGGAGTTTTAAATATGCATTATGAATTGGGATTGTGTTTGACTTTATGTTTGTTATTTAATTTTCTTTGTATGTGTTTTATCCATGCATTATAATTTTATATAAAAGTAGGATTCACTCTTATATTCATACTTGCACACGATATAACAATATTAGGTGGTCAACATCATACTCAGTGCTTCCCTTTATTCTTCTCCTCCTTTCTCCCTTTGGAACTTTATTCTATTTGTCTTCCTTCTATTTTCAGGAGGTCCCCCCATCTTTTCTTTCTTTTTCTCTCTACTCCCACTTATGAGATAAAACTTACAGTTGCCCATCTGAGTTTGGCTTATTTCACTTAACATTATAATCTCAAGTTTCATCCATTTTTCTGCAAATGACATAATCTCATTTTTCTTCATGACTGACTAAACCTCCACTGTATACGTATGCCACATTTTCTTATCCATTCATCCACTGATGGACACCTAGGTTGGTTCCATAGTTTGGTTGTTGTGAACTGTGCTGCTATAATCATGGGTCTGCAGTATCCCTGCAGTATGATGCCTTGAATTCCTTAGGATAAATACTGAGGAGTGGGGCAGCTGGGTAATATGGTGGTTCCATGTCCAACCATTGATGGAACAACTATACTGATTTCCATCCACAGTGGTTGTACTAATTTGTAGTTCCACCAAAAGTGTGAAAATGTTCCATTTCTCCACATCCTCCCCAGCATTCATTATTATTTGAGCTTCTCATGATCCATTGGTGTATCTCATCTAGAGAAGTGTCTTTGGATCATTTGAACATTTCAATCAAATTTTCTATTTAAAATATGTTCAAGTCTTCAACTACCTGGGCATAAAATATTTGTTCTTTTATCCTGTCTACCATGACTTCTTTCAGCTGCATTTTGTAGATTTCTGCACATGAGCCTGTCACCTCCTTGTTCAAGTTAATTCCTGCATGATTGCTATCTTGGTATTCATTTAGAGACCCCATGGAAATTGTTTGAGGCCCAGGTGCACCCATTGCCTTTCCCTGCGTGCATTATGCTTTCCTCATGCCATTGTGGAGATGAGGCAACTGGTCTCCCATCACATTGAACCAAAATCAATCACCGCCAAAAGTGCTGACCTACTGACCACCCCAGGGTTAGGTGAACATGTGCCCATTCACATGTGTCTTCCTTAAGTTAGCTAGTTTCCTGGGAAAGAATATGGATATTGCCTGGGGACCCTGATAAAGCATAGCCCCATGGAGTTTCTCTCACAAGCTTGACTCCAGCTCCCTGTCACCTCTCAGTCCCAGTTGGCACATCTGACTCCTGAGGGATGCAAGCATATGCAGATCAGTACATTTCTTCCATGTCATGAACTGGGGTTACACTCCCTCCTCTACCCTGTCTGACACACAGATCAGACCCTGTTGACCTTCCAAAGTCAAAGCCTTTCATGGAAGTGCCCACCTTAGCTTCTGGCCACTGTCAAGGGAAAGACCTCAAGTCCACACTAGAAAAAAATCAGATCAAAAGAAAACCAAGGTTATTTCTTCTGGTGCTACCTCAAATGAAATAATTTCCTTTATCTCTTCAGATTGCTCCTGGTTAGGTTAGGGAAACAACATTTTCTATGGGTTTTGTATTATGGATATTTGTTGCATTCATTTATTAATTCTAATTGTTGAGGAAGCTAATTTTTTTTTATTTTTACAGACTGCATTTTGATTCATTGTACACAAATTGGGTATATCTTTTTGTTTTTATGGTTGTGCACAATGTAGATTCATACCATTCATGTAATCATGCATGTACATAGGGCAATGATGTCTGCCTCATTCCACCATTTTTCACACCCTCGCCCATTCCTCCCTCTCATTTCCCTCTATATAATCTAAAGTTCCTTCATTCTTTCTCACCCCCAACCCCCACATCCATTATATATCATCCTCCACTTATCAGGGAAAACATTCAGCCTTTGGTTTTTTTGGGCTTGGCTTATATCACTTAGCATAGTATTCTCCAATTACATCCATTTATTTGCATATGCCATGATACTATTATTGTTTATAGCTGAATAATATTCCATTGTGTGTGTATATATATATATATATATATATATATATATATATATATACCACACACTTTATCTTTTCATCTGTTGAAGGGCATCTAGGTTGGTTTCACAATCTAGTTTTTGTGAATTGAGCTGCTATAAACATTGATGTATCAGCGTTATTGTAGCATGCTTATTTTAAGATGTTTGGGTATAATCTGAGGTGTGGGATAGCTGAATCAAAATGTGGGTCCATTCCAAGTGTTCTGGGGAATCTTTATTCTGCTTTCCAGAGTGGTTGCACCAATTTACAACTCTTCCAGCAAAGTAAAAGTGTGCCTTTTTGCCCACATGCACACCAACATTTATTATTGTTTGTGTTCTTGGAAATAGCAATTCTAATTGAAGTAAGATGAATTCTTTGAGTTTTTTAATTTGCATTTCTCTAATTACTAGAGATTTTGAACACTTTTTCATATATTTATTAATCACCTGTGTATTTTCTTCTGTAAAGAGTCTGTCCAGTTCCTTGGTGCATTTATTTATTGGGTTCTTTGTATATTTGGTGTAAAAGTTTTATATTCTTCCTAAATTTTGGGTATTAGTGCTGTATCTGAAGTGGATCCAGCTTGAGTTGAGTTTTGAACAGGGTAAGAGATGGGGGCTTAATTTCACTTCACTGCATATGAATTTCCAATTTTCCCACCACCATTTTTTGAAGAGGCTCTCTTTTCTCCATTGTATGTTTTTGGATATTATTTCTAGTATGAGATAATGGTATTTTTGTAGGTTTGCCTCTGTGTCTTCTATTCTATATCATTGGCCTGCCTGTCTATTTTGGTGCCAATACTATGCCATTTTGTTACTATTGCTCTGTAGTATGGTTTAAGGTCTGATATTGTGATACCTTCTGCTTCACTTCTTCTGCTCAGGATTGTTGTGTCTATTCGAGTCTCTCATTCTTCCAGATGAAGTTCATGATCACTTTCTCTATTTCTATGAGGAATATCATTGGGATTTTATTCAGAATTACATTGAATCTGTATAATGGCTTTGGTAGTATGGGTATTTTGACAATATTAATTGAGCATTTCCAAGAACATGGGAGATCTCTCCATCTTCTAAGGTTTTCTTCAATTTCTTTCTTTAGTGTTCTGAACTTTTCATTGTACACATCTTTCACCTCTTTTGTTAGATTGATTTTCAAGTATTTTATTTTATTTTATTTTGAGGCAATTGTGAATTCAGGGGTTTTCCTAATTTCTCTTTCAAAGGATTCATCACTTATGTATAGAAATGCATTAGACTTATTGGTATTGATTTTATATCCTGCTACATTGCTGAATTCATTTATTAGTTCTAGAAGTTTTCTAGTGGAGTTTTTTGAATCCTCTAAGTATAAAATTATGTCATTGGCAAATAGTAACATCTTGACTTGTTCATTTCCTATTTGCATCCCTTTAATTTCTTTGGTCTGTCTAATTGCTCTGGGTAGTGTTTCAAGGACGATGTTGAAGAGAAGTGGTGAAAGAGGGTATCCCTGTATTGTTTCAGTTTTTAGAGGGCATGCTTTCAGCTTTTCTCCATTAAGAATAATGTTGGGGAGATCCAAGATGGCGGACTAGAGCGTGACTACATCTCCCGTCACTCCAGAATTCAGAATTCAAGAAGGGGAGGTATTGAGAGACTTGGATGAACACAGAGCCATGGGGTGAGTCTCTCCCACCAGGTGAAGCTCAGCCCAGGTGGCAGGCCCAGACAGCAGGCCTGGATGGTGGGCAGCTTCACAGAGTAGGGCAGGGCAGCAAGAGTCTTCCCCAAGCAGCCTTGCTCCCTCTGGCAGCAGGTGCGATCCACAGCCAGATTCTAGGAGGAGGCCCACCTAGTGAGAGCTTTTCTGCACAGAGCCAACCCCAAGACCTGAATCCAGCTACAGGGTCCAGGCCCGCAGGTGGCTTCTCAAACCAGGGTAGGGCAGTGAGAGATTTCCCCAAGCAGCAATGCTCCCTCCCACAGCAGGCCTAGTCCCCAGCCAGGTTCACAGAGAAGGCCTGCACAGTGAGAGCTTTTTTGCACAGAGTCAACCCCAAGTCCCAAATGCAGCAGCAGGACCCAGCCCGCAGGGGGCTTCTGGGACCAGAGCAGGGCAGCTAGAGGTTTTCCTGAGAAACCTGGCTCCCTCCAGCAACAGGCAGGGTCCACAGCCAGGTTCTTGGAGCAGGCCTGCCCAGTGAGAGCTTTTCTGCACAGAGCCAACCCCAAGCCCCAGACACAGTGGCAGACCCTGGACCGCAGGTGGCTTCTGGGACCAAGGAAATAATGGGAGAGGCTTTCCCTGAGCAGCCTGGCTCCCTCAGGTGGGGGCAGGCCCTGTCTATAGCCAACTACTAGGAGCAGGCCTGCCCAGTGAGAGGATTTCCATGCAAAACCAGCCCCAGCCCTGGACCCAGTAGCAGGCTAGGGGCAGCTTTCTTTGGAAGCACTGCATTATCAAGATCCTCCAAGATTTCAGGCTACTGAAGGCTGGGAGTTGATATACTGGAAATCTACAGGGACACTATAAGCCAATAGAGGAAATCTGCAATATCCCAGAGTCCCACTGATATCTGAACAATATGAGAAAACAAAGGAAGAAAATATTCCAAACAAACCTAGGTACTATATCAATAAAACCCAATGACAGCACAGCAGAAGAAATGTCAGAAAGGGAATTCAGAATGTACATAATTAAAACAAGCAAATGAGGAGATGAAAGAGCAAATGCAGGCAATGAAGGAAGAGATGAAAGAGCAAATGCAGGCATTAAATGATCACACCAATAAGCAGTTAAAAGAGCAAATATGGGAATCAAAGATCATTTCAATAAAGAGATAGAGATACTGAAAAACAAACAAACAGAAATCCTTGAAATAAAGGAAACAATAAACCAAGTTAAAAACTCCATAGAAAGCATAACCAATAGGATAGAACACCTGGAAGACAGAATCTCAGACATTGAAGACAAAATATTTAATCTTGAAAACAAAATTGACCAAACAGAGAAGATAGTAGCAATCATGAACAGAATCTACAAGAATTATGGGATATCATGAAAAGGCCAAATTTAGCAATTATTGGGACTGAGGAAGGCTTAGAGAAAAAAACCAAAGGAATGAACAATCTATTCAATGAAATAATATCAGAAAATTTCCCAAATCTGAAGAATGAAATGGAAAACCAGGTACACGAGGCTTATAGGACTCCAAATATACAAAATTACAAAGGATCCACACCAAGGCACATTATTATGAAAATAACTAACATACAAAATATAGACAGAATTTTAAAGGCTGCAAGAGAAAAGAATCAAATTACATTCAGGGGGAAGCCAATAAGAATATCAGCAGATTTTTCAATCCAGACCCTAAAAGCTAGAAGGGATTGGAACAACATTTACCAAGCCCTGAAAGAAAATAGATGCCAACCAAGCATGGGATGCCTTATACCCAGCAAAACTTACTTTCATATTTGACGATGAAATAAAATCCTTCAATGATAAACAAAGCTAAAAGAATTTAGAAGAAAAAAGCCGGCATTACAGAACATTCTCAGCAAAATATTCCATGAGGAAAAGATGAAAAACAATGATGCAAATCAGCAATGGAAGGAACTAGCCTAAAGGAATAGCCAAATAAAGGAGAAATCAAATCATGTCAAAAAACAAAAATTAGTCAAATGACTGGGAATACAAATCATATCACAATAATAACCCTGAATGTTAATGGCCTGAAATCATCAATCAAAAGACATATACTGGCAGATTGGATTAAAAAGAAAAATCCAACAATATGCTGCCTGCAAGAGACTCATCTCATAGAAAGAGATACCCACAGACTAAAGGTGAAAGCATAGGAAAAAATATACATGCACACGGACACAGCAAAAAGATGGAGTATCCATCCTCATTTCAGATAATGTGGATTTCAAGTCAAAACTAGTCAGAAGGGATAAAGAAGGACATTACATACCAGCTTAAGGGAAGCATAAATCAGCAAGACATAACAATAATAAATATCTATGCCCCGAACATTGACTCATCCATGTACACCAAACAAATCCTTCTCAATTCCAGAAATCAAATAGACCACAACACAGTAATACTAGGCGATTTTAACACACCTCTCTCACCACTGGATAGATCTTACAAACAAAAACTGAATAATAGAAACCATAGATCTCAATAACACAATCAACAATTTAGATTTAACAAACATATAGAATATACCATCCAACAAAGAACAAATACACTTTCTTCTCAGCAGCACATGTATCCTTCTCTAAAGTAGACCATATTTTATGCCACAAAGCTACTGATAGCAAATACAAGAAGTTAGAGATACTACCTTGTATTCTATCAGATCATAATGGATTGAAATTAGAAATAAATGACAGAATGAAAAATAGAAACTTCTCCAATACCTGGAGGTTAAATAATATGCTATTATATGATGAATGGATAACAGAAGACAACAGGAGGGAAATTAAAAAAGTCTTAGAAGTAAATGAGAACAAAGACACATCATATCAAAATCTCTGGGACACTATGAAAGCAGTACTTAGAGGAAGATTTATTTCATGGAGTGCATTCAACAAAAGAAGTAGAAATCAACAAATAAACGACTTAACACTACAGCTCAAAGCCCTAGAAAAAGAAGAGCAGACCAATACCAAAAGTAGTAGAAGACAGGAAATAGTTAAAATCAGTGCTGAAATCAATGAATTTGAAACAGAAGAAACGATCAAAAAATTTAAAAAAATAAACACTTGGTTCTTTGAAAAAATAAACAAAATTGATAAAAACTTACCCACGCTAACAAACAGAAAGAGAGAGAAAACTCATATTACTAAAATTCAGAATAAACAAGGAAATATCACTTACAGATACAAGTGAATTACAGAACATAATTAGAAGCTATTTTGAAAACCTATACTGCCAAAAAAAAACTGAAAACCTCGAAGACATCAACAAGTTTCTAGAGACATATGAATTACCTAAAATAAACCAGGAGGACATACACAACTTAAATAAATCAATTTCAAGCAATGAAACAGAAGAAGTCATCAAAAGCCTACCAACAAAGAAAAGTCTGGGACCAGATGGGTTCTCTAGTCAAGTTTTACAAAACCTTTAAAGAACAGCTCATTCCAATACTCCTCAAAGTATTCCATGAAAGAGAAGAGGAGGGAACCCTTCCAAACTTCATTCTATGAAGCCAATATCACCCTGATACCTAAACCAGACAGAGACACATCAAGGAAAGAAAATTTCAGACCAATATCCTTAATGAACCTCGACACAAAAATTCTCAACAAAATTTTAGCAAATCACATACAGAAATATATCAAAAAGATAGTGCACCACCATCAAGTGGGTTTTATCCCAGGGATGCAAGGTTGGTTCAACATCTGGAAATCAATAAATGTCATTCACCATATCAACAGACTTAAAGTTAAGAATCACATGATTATTTCAATAGATGCAGAAAAAGCATTCGATAAAATACAGCATCCCTTCATGCTCAAAATACTAGAAAAATTTGGGGTAGTGGGAACATTCCTTAACATTATAAAGGCCATCTACGCTAAGCCCATGGACAATATCATTCTAAATGGTGAAAAACTGAAAGCATTCCCCCTAAAAACTGGAACAAGGCAGGGATGCCCTCTTTCACCACTTCTATTCAACATCATCCTTGAGACTCTAGCAGAGCAATTAGACGGACCAAAGAAATTAAAGGGATACGAATTGGAAAAGAAGAACTCAAACTATCCCTGTTCGCTGATGACATGATTATATATTTAGAGGAACCTGGAAATTCCACCAGAAAACTTTTAGAACTCATAAGTGAATTCAGTAAAGTAGCAGGTTACAAGATCAATGCTCATAAATCCAATGCATTTTTATACATAATTGATGAATCTTTGGAAAGAATAATTAGGAAAACTACCCCATTCACAATAGCATGAAAAAAAATAAAATACTTGGGAATCAATCTCACAAAAGAGGTGAAAGACCTCTACAATGAGAACTACAGAACACTAAAGAAAGAAATTAAAGAAAACCTTAGAAGATGGAAAGATCTCCCATGTTCTTGGATAGGCAGAATTAATATTGTCAAAATGGCCATACTACCAAAAGTGCTATACACATTCAATGTAATTCCAATTAAAATTCCAATGATGTACCTTACAGAAATAGATCAAGCAATTATGAAATTCATCTGGAAGAATAAAAAACCCAGAATAGCTAAAGCAATCCTCAGTAGAAAGAGTGAATCAGGGGGTATCAGCAATACCAGATCTTCAACTCTACTACAAAGCAATAGTAACAAAAACGGCATGGTATTCGTACCAAAATAGACAAGTAGATCAATGGTACAGAATAGAGGACAAGGACAAAACCAAATAAATACAATTTTCTCATACTAGACAAAGGGGCCAAAAATATGCAGTGGAGAAAAGATAGCCTCTTCAACAAATGGTGCTGGGAAAACTGGAAAACCATATGCAACAGAATGAAATTAAACCCCTATCTCTCACCCTACACAAAACTGAACTCAAAATGGATCAAGGACCTCGGAATCAGACCAGAGATACTGCATCTTATAGAAGAAAAAGTACGTCCAAACCTTCAACTTGTTGGCTTAGGATCAGACTTCCTTAACAGGACTCCCATAGCACAGGAAATAAAAGCAAGAATCAACAACTAGGATAGATTCAAACTAAAAAGCTTTCTCTCAGCAAAGGAAACTATCAGCAATGTGAAGAGAGAGCCTACAGAGCGGGAGAATATCTTTTCCACTCATAATTCAGATAGAGCACTAATTTCCAGAATCTAAAAAGAACTCAAGAAACTCTACATCAAGAATACAAATAATCCAATCAACAAATGGGCCAAGGAAATGAACAGACACTTCACAGAAGAAGAAGTACAAGCAATCAACAGATATATGATTAAATGTTCAACATCTCTAGTAATAAGTGAAATGCAAATCAAAACTACCCTAAGATTTCATCTCACCCCAATTAGAATGGTGATTATCAAGAACACAAGCAACAATAGGTGTTGGCGAGGATGTGGTGAAAAAGGTACACTCATACATTGCTGGTGGGGTTGCAAATTAGTGCAGCCACTCTGGAAAGCAGTATGGAGATTCCTCAGAAAGCTTGGAATGGAACCACCATTTGACCCAGCTATCCCACTGCTTGGCCTATACCCAAAGGACTTAAAATCAGCATACTACAGAGATACAGCCACATCGATGTTCATTGCTGCTCAATTCACCATAGCCAGATTGTGGAACCAACCTTGATATCCTTCAGTTGATGAATGGATACTGTGGCATATATATACAATGGAATATTACTCCGCAATGAAGAATGATAAAATTATGGCATTTGCAGGCAAATGGATGAAATTGGAGAATATCATGCTAGGTGAGATAAGCCAATCTCAAAAAACTAAAGGACAAATGATCTTGCTGATAAGCGGATGAGGACATATAATGGGGTTGGGAGGGGTTAGCATTAGGTTTAGGGTTAGGTATAAGGAGGGTGGTTCGAATGGAGGAAAGAAGGACTGTATAGAGGGAAAAGAGGGGTGGGAGGTGTGGGGGGGCAGGGAAAAAAGTAATGAATCAAACATCATTGCCCTATGTAAATTTATGATTACACAAATGGTATGCGTTGACTCCATGTACAAATAGAGAAACAACATGTATCCCATTTGTATACAATAAAAAAAAGAAACAATAAATGTTTGAAGAGGTAAAAAAAAAGAAAAGATTGTAGAATGAATTGGGCATTACTATCCTACATGCATGTATGATTACACGACCAATGTAATTCTACATCATGTACAACCAGAAGAATGAAAAGTTGCACTCCACATATGTATAATATGTCAAAATACATTTTACTCTTGTGTATAATTAATAAGAACAAATAAAAAATACATGGTTGCTAGAAGTTACAATGAAAAAAAATAAAATAAAAAGCCATAAACAATAAAAAAAAGGGAAGTTTTAGACGTTTGAGGTCAGTAAATATTCAGAGGAATGTAAGTCCTTCAAGTGAGCAAACTCCTCAGGACAGTAAGACCTTCTGTTTGAATAGGATCAGAAATGTTCTGCAACTCTTCTGTCCTTGAGGTCTGGAGACATTATCTTATAAAATCATTTGGTACGAGTGGATTCTGAGAAGCAAGCAAGTTATGTGATCTGCATATGCTCAAAGCTAACTGCACTATTTAAGCTACTGTAAATTCATATAACCCTGGAACACATAGCAAAACTGAATTGATTTTCACATGGGAGCCACTTCTTGCTTTCACCATCTTGTGTGCTTTTGGCTTTATTTCCCCTCCCATTAATCTTTACAGCTGGACGCAATTCACCTTTACAGAAGATCCCTTTGTCTAAAAACAATTTCCCTCAGTCTTGTTGACCCTTTTCATTATATTCCTTTCTTCTCAATGGATCATAATTATTTAAAATGATACTGACTGTATATCCTGAAAGTAATGGTTCACTCACAGTTACAGCAATTCGGCAGCATGTCAGGCAAGTTCAATCCTGAGTCACCTACATCATCACCCTTGCACTCTGCAAACATGGGTCCTTTTCCTCAACACACACACCCTTCAAAGTTATCTTTCTGCTGAACCTGTCTGGGCTTTTCTGGAAAGGTGTGTGTTCCCCAGTTTCAGGGTG